>NW_020664409.1:109706834-109747055 GCF_002925995.2 Terrapene triunguis | reverse complement strand
AACTCCCGACCCCCCCCGTCTCTTGACTGCCCCCTCCAAAATCTCCCTGCCCCTTCTCCTGCCCCCTGGCCCCCTTACCCTGCCGCTCAGAACAGGGTGTTGGGCTCTGTGCGGAGCCGGACACGTGGCTGCGCTCCCCAGCGCAACACACAACCTGGTCCCGCCCCGCACAGTGCTGCCGGAGCGAGGGAGCAGGAGAAGTGGGGGGAGGAGCTGCCAAGGCGCGATGCAAACGGCCCGGCAGGCCGGCCGGCTCAGAATGGGGGAGCGGGAGCTCTACAGCTGCTCTGGAGTCCAGCCCGGCAAGCTGCGGGGGAAGGGCTCTGGCTGCCAGAGCCCCATGCGAGCGGCTGACTTTCCTGCAGCCCTCCCAGCCGCGCCTCGCTCTGCCTGGGGGGGAAATCCCGGACATTTTTAGTGATTTGCAAATTCCCCCCCGGACGCTATTTTTAACACAAAAAGGAGGACATGTCCGGGTAAATCCGGACGAATGGTAACCCTATAATAGCTCCGCCTCCACCTTTGTTTTAGCAGAGCCAGAGTCGCCTCCCACCTGCTTGGTGTCGGTGACCTGGGATGCTCAGCAGAATGGTGCTGCCTGGATGGATGTGCCGGCTCAGGGGAAAGTCACCATATAGCACAAAGTACTAACCCTGTGTCATTCCCCTCTTCATTCCCCCTAGCACTGTCTCTTCTTTGCCTCTCCTCACACTCGCGTCACTGACAGCTCGAGAGCCTTCTCCTCTGCAGCTCACTCACCAGAGCAGCCTCTCTGTGTCTCTGAACAGACCTTTACTCCCAGGTCTGTCCCCTTACTATCCCTCTAATATTAGCCCCGATGAGTGAATGAACGCACGCTCGACTGATTTCATCTACACTTTGTTCCCATTTCTTGTTCCTGTAATTTTTCCCATATAAGCATTTGCGGTCTTGTATTGCTTCACCCTTTGAAAGCCCATTTCGATACGTTTTGTAGGACAAATGCTGGACAAAATAAAGTGTTTTTTTTTTATTCTATTGTGGAAGCGTCAGTTGTGTTAACTCTGGGATAGCTGGAGAAAACAGCCCTGCCAGGTTGGGAACAAAAAGATTGGTGGTCTAAATCTGTGTGTTACATTTAGGCTTGGAAGGATTCGATTTTTATTGAGCAATGTGGGTAAACATCTATTGCACCGTCCATACACAAACCGACAAAAATAATTTCCATTGATAATAATAGACATTTACAGACAGGCAAAGCAAGAAAAATGCTGCTTGAGAATTAGGGCTATTTACGTTGTATATTTTGACAGGGGATGTTGACAATTTGTGTTCTAATGGTTCTAAAGCTTTAATTTTTCTGAATCTCAGCATCTCCTGTCGTTAAATAATTGTTCTCTGAACCCGTCCCATTACCTGACCCTCCCCACCATAATTCCCTGCAACCGTGAACATGTAAATAGATACAAATTGGGAAAAAATGTTTAAAAATAAACATTGTTATCATCCATCCAAATGATAAAAAACAAAAATCCAAATGCCACCCAGCCTAGTTACATTGAAACTCTTTTGAATCAGCTAAATGGCGATTTGTCTCAGATTCGGTGAGCCCCTGGGTGCCAGCTCGGGTGGTATCGCATAGCTATATTTTTAAAAATGTTTTTTTCTGACCACTCAAAAGCAATGTCATAAGGGAAACAGCCTCCCAGGCTCTTCCCAAGCCATCCAAGAAGTAGGGTGGTGAGGCCCGAAGGACTTCAGACTCCATAGGTTTGGCTCCAGTGCGTTGGGAGGTCTGACTGCAACTTGGGTAGGCTGACCCGTGCCAGCTTGATTCTAGCTAGCCGGACTAAAAACAGCAGTGAAAATGCAGCAACACATGAGAACGTACCCACAGGTTCTGGGCAGGCTAGTACAATTTGTGCTGATCCCTGGGATATCGCATCTTCACTGCTATTTTTAGCTCTGCTAGCTAGAGTAAATGTAGTGCAGGTCTGCCTAGCCGAGCGGCAATCACACGTTCACTTGCAGCAAAGCCATGTCCTAAGAGTCACGGGTGGAAATAGGAAGGATGGTTTTGTGACTGAAGCACAGGCCTGGGAGTCTGCACATCTAGGCACTATTCCTGGCTCTGCCACAAACTCCCTCTGGGACCTCAGGCAAATCACTGAACCGCGCCGAGCCTCCATTTCCCCATCTGCAAAATGGGGACATTGATACTTCCCTACCTCACAAGGGGGCAGTGAGGCATAATTCATCACTGTGTGTAAAGGGAGTTCAGAGCCTCCAGAGGAAGTTCCTGAATAAGCAGAAAGGATCATTGTAAGGAGGAAAAAGGGCCTTTCCTTGCACTTAAAGGACAAGTAGTCAGGAATGTTTGAGTGCACCTTGTAGGCTGCCCTGTGTTTTCAGTGGCAATGGAATTACCCACAGAATCCATCCCTTGCAGCAGAAGTTTGCTCCAGAACTTTAAGCTTCCATTAAAAATAATTAAAATTTTAGGCTACATTGTGGTGGAGAAGGTCTTGAAAACATGAACTGACTGGATGTGAATTGATGCAGGGAGGTCTGCCTGAGTCTGCAGACAGGCTAACAAAAACTGCTCGCGGAGGCTGTGAGCTTCAGAGTGTGGACTCGGAAATGTAGGAATCACTGTGTAAATGTCAGAACCCTGCCATCATATAAATTTCCAGTGCCTTCCATGTAGGGCCCTCCATGAATATACACCATCCCTGGCTTAGATCCCCCACTGGCCCGAATGTCTTCATCTTCAGCACCGTCATTATCACCTAAATCATCTGTCTGTTTCTTTGTAAGGGGACCAAGTACACCAAGGTGATAGTTGACTGTGATGACTATCACACTGCAACACTGTTAACACTTTCACTGCTGATGACTTTACCAGAAACATCCAGCTAATGTGCTTATCCACGCCCCTCTCTAAGTGCCAGGTTCCCTGAGAGCTGACTGACTCGCCTCTCACTGGGGAAACTGCCCAAGGCGCTGCAGAGACATGGCCCAGCTCCTATTACAGGGCCGGGTAGGAGGTAACCAGCCCCCAGTTCTATACAGCAGTGGATGGTGAACTCTCTCCTACTGCAGAGGATATACGCACACACATACCTTTCAGGCCACCTTTTTGCTTCATAAAGACGTAAACAGGGCACAGTGCTATTTTTCCATTGTTGGCCTCTGTTAATTCCTCATGTTTCCCCAAATGCTTGTGCTCTCCTGGGGTGAGATCCTGTCCGAACTGGGGGTCTGGGAGGAGTTTGTGGCCAAAATCACCTCAACGAAGAAAATCTCTTGTGTGGATCGGGAGGGGGGACACAGCAAGCGGGCGGGAGATTGGGGTCTCTTGATTTCTTGAATGAGAAGTTTTTTTACTGGAAGCCTAGATCGGGTTTTTGGAGGCAGCGCACAGGAGATGGGCCTACAGAAGTCTCTGGATCCTAATGAAGGAGGAGCTGTGACCCACGAACAGAAGAAGGGGTCGAGTGCTTCCCATCATGGGTTCTACTCTTGTAGGGTTACCATATTTCAACAATCAAAAAAGAGGATGGGAGGAGCCCTGCCCTAGCCCCGCCCCCGTCCTGCCCTAGCCCCGCCCCTGCCCCTTCCACTCCCTCCCACTTCCCACCCCCCTCAAAACCCCCAACCCTCCCCCCACTCCTTGTCCCCTGACTGCCCCCTCCTGAGACCCTCCCCCCATTCTAACTGCCCCCCAGGACTCCACCCCCTACCTGTCCCCTGACTGCCCCAACCCTTATCCACACCGCCACCCCCAGACAGACCCCCGGGACTCCCACGCCCCATCCAACCACTCCTCACCCCCTGACAGCCCCCACCCCAGAACTCCCGACCCATCTAACCCCCCCTGCTCTCTGACTGCTCCAATCCCTCCCCACCCCTGCCCCCTGACAGCACCCCCCAGAACTCCCAACCCCCCCCCCCGCTCCTTGTCCCCTGACTACCCCTCCTGGGACCCCTGCTCCTAACTGCCCTCCAGAACCTCACCCCCTACCTAAGCCTCCCTGTTCCTTGTCCCCTGACTGCCCCCTCCTGAGACCCTACCCCCTACCTGTACCCTGACTGCCCAAAACCTTATCCACACCCCCAGACAGCCCCCCCCCGAACTCCTGACCCATCCAACCCTCCCCCTGCTTCCTTTCTCTTGACTGCTCCCTCCAGAACCCCCCTGCCCCTTCTCCGACCCCCTGGCCCCCTTACCGTGCCGCTCGGAACAGCATGTCGGGCTCCGCGCGGATCCCAACACGGTGCCGCGCTCCCCAGCGGAGCGCACAGCCCGGTCCCCGCCCCCGCAGAGTGCTGCAGAGCGGCGCGCTGGGCAGCGGGGGGGCAGGGGGAGGAGCTCCAGACTGCCGGAGGCCCGTTGCCAATGTCCGGCGATCTGCGAATGCAGGGAGAGAGAGGAGGGGAGTGATCTCAAGCAGCAGGGGAGAGGAGGGGGAAGCGGAGGAGGGGCTCTGGCTGCCGGAGCACCATGCAAGTGGCATGATCCGGCCGGCTGCCCTGTCAGCCGCGCGCGCTCTGCATGGGGGGGGGGATCCAGACATTTACATATTCCCCCCGGATGCTATTTTTAACTCAGAGAAGCCGGACATGTCCGGGAGAATCCGGACGAATGGTAACCCTAACTCTTGGCACTGCCCTTGCTGGCTCTTTGAGTTCACAAGCAGCAGCATGGGGGATGGGAAGAAGAAACCATTACCAAAAAAAAAAAAAACAAAAAAAAAAACAGGCCAGGAGACTTCCCCAAAAACAAGAGCAATGTGAGCAGCATTGTCAACCACAAATGCTGGAAACTCCTGAGTTAGTCCCACGAAATAATGAAAAGGGCTTAAAAATAATAATAAATGTTGGATTCTTTTTATTTATGTTCTGGTTTTGAGTCTGTAAGGTTATGTTTTCAAGCTTTTCTCCACAGCCATGAGGGCTGGAAACTTCCCTGAACAACAAACAGACAAAGAAAACCTGTCCGAGCTCAGATTCTCTTGTAATCCCCTGACTCCAGGAGCTGGGGTTTTAAGCAACACATAAAGTATATCAACAAAAACATGATAACTGGTGTGCGTCACAGCTCAGAGGCAGGGGGAGCTTAGATGTGGCCCCCTAGTGGTGATCGGTGAAACGGGCTCTCTTTGGAGACACTGCTGCTTTCAGCAAGAGACGTCTCGGCCCTGATGCAGCGTCTAGAGCGGCAGCTCCCAAACTTTTAACCATCAAGCTTCCCTTTGCATCAAAGCCAGTAAGCGTCACAGCCCCACCTTGCCTGTGCACTAGAGACAACAGTCCGATGAAATCAACGGGAACTAGGCCCCAAAAGACCTTTGAGGATGAGGGCCAGTATTCCTACAGCGGAGTGCTTAATGAAACACCAGTGGGCCATGGTATCTGCTGTTGTAACAGCCCTTTCCTTGGTGTGTTTCAGGGGGATGGAGGAGATGGTTTCCATGCCCAGGCCTTTATCCAGGTGCGGAAAGAGCAACCAAGGAGTGACCTGCCAACTCCCCAACTCTCTGCCCCCAGAACAGGGTCTCAAGAGGCTGGTAGGGACACAATATGGCTCAAGGAGGAGGACAAGGGGTATGTTGTGGCAATTGGGCCTATGAATATTACCCTAATTGGGAGCTTAACTGTGAAAAGTGAGTTTAAATGCATAAAACATCACAATAAGCTATGACAAGAAGTGTGGATGGGAACAGGGGCAAGAAAACCAGGCAGAGAAACTGGATTAGCCTAAACCAAAAAGGCCACATTGATCTAATCTAGGGGTAGGCAACCTATGGCACGGGTGCCGAAGGCGGCACGCGAGCTGATTTTCAGTGGCACTCACACTGCCTGGGTCCTGGCCACCGGTCCGGAGGGCTCTGCATCTTATTTAATTTTAAATGAAGCTTCTTAAACATTTTAAAAACCTTATTTACTTTACATACAACAATAGTTTAGTTATATATTATAGACTTATAGAAAGCGACCTTCTAAGAACGTTAAAATGTATTTTACTGGCACGCGAAACCTTAAATTAGAGTGAATGAATGAAGACTCGGCACACCACTTCTGAAAGGTTGCTGACCCCTGATCTAATCCAAGGAGTGTTGAAATTACGGTTGTTCAAAACAGAAAGTGGAACTGGAAATTAATGAACCAAAAGAGGTGTGTTGGATATGAGGCCTAATAGGTGGACAAAATAGTGAGGGGGTGGGCTCTGCCGCCCATAAAGAAAGAGACTTTGGGAGGGCAGGGGGGATTATGGAAGAGCAGACAGAGACTATTGAAGCCAGCTTCACCATTATGGCTGCCACCCCCACCATCTCCTGGGCCTTCCTCAGCCTGAGAGGTGTCCTGACCAGATCGGGCTAGAGAGAGGGAGCAGACAGCCTACAGGTGATACATCCAAAAATCCAGTTGATAAAGTTTCGGTTGGTACATTTTAAACAGCTGTAGTGTCAAGGAGCAGGTAGAGCAAGTGATGGCCACTTCTTTCTACTCACTGAGTGTCTACAATGAAACAGATACATAAATAGCTTCCCCCTTTCTCTAACTTCTCCCATTTCCCCTATTTAAATCCCATTTTTCTCCCTAATTAATTCCACCCTCCTGGACGTACATATCTTCCATATATTTGTAGTCTGGTATCATTCCCACCCCTTCCGCTCATACATCCCCTAGTCTCTTTAACTAGTCTTGTTAGTCTTTTCGATCTTCCCTCCTTGATCAACCCCCCCTCCCCCGATCATTCGTGTCCCTCTTTTCTGAATTCCTTCCAATGTATCTACATCATTCTGGTGTTGAGGTGCTGAAAAGTGAAGCTAATATTAAGATCACAGAAACATGCAGGAATTGCCAGATGAGACCAGACCAATTTAGCGGTATATATCCTGAGTCTGCCCGAAATCCAGCTAAGAATCATTTACACGCAGCAAAGTTGTCATCTCTAAACTCCCACCGCGTGCAGGAGAGAAAAGCTGTCCAATGGGTATTTCAAGTTTTAACTCCTGAGCTGAGTCAGGCAATAAGACGCTTTTGCCAAATGGCGCCTGCTATTTCTGTAACTGACAATGGATGATGCTAACTGAATGAAATGTGGAATGCGCCACCATCAGAGCGTTGGCTGGTTTTGCATGGCAACATATGGACTGCAGAATGGCAGTGGGTGGCGATTTGACCTTCTTTTTGGATTTCTTGCTCGGAATAGCGAGCAATAAAAGTAGAATTTAATTTGTTGTCGGTGTGGAGGCCCGAGGGCTTTGTCTTAGGCGATCCCGAATATACTGTCGCCGGGTGGAGGAATCTGCATTCATTGACATTAACTGTCCCCTTGCTACCTGCAGCCCTCACCCCTCATCTCCCCAGGTCACTGTGCAGTTTGGTTCTTTCCACTCGTGTGTTTCCTCCTGCAGCAAATTTGAACACGTTTATCCCCAAGAAATGCCTGACCAAACAAGAGGTGAAACAGCCAAGAAGGGAGCAGAAGGCAGCTTGGATTGGAATTAATTAATAGGCAGCAGGTTTAAAACAAACAAAAGGAAGCATTTTTTCACGCAATGCACAGTCAGCCTGGGGAACTCATTGCCAGAGGATGTTGTGAAGGCCGAGACTATAATAGGGTTTAAAAAAGAACTTGATAAATTCATGGAGGATAGGTCCATCAATGGCTATTAGCCAGGATGGGCAGGGATGGTGTCCCTAGCCTCTGTTTGCCAGAAGCTGGGAACGGGTGACAGGGGTTGGATTACTTGATGATTACCTGTTCTGTTCATTCCCTCTGGGGCACCTGGCATTGGCCACTGTCAGAGACAGGATACTGGGCTAGATGGACCTTTGGTCTGACCCAGGATGGCTGTTCTTATGTTCTTATGGATGGGCATGAAAGGCTGGAAAAACCCTCCCAGAGTCCAGTGCTGGGCCACAGCCAACCACACGCATCATTCTTTGGAGACTGATAGATGCTTCTCCCTTGAGACAGATGTGGGTCTGAGGAGCGCAAGCAGCCTTGCTGTCCCATCCTCAAAAGCCACTGGTTCACACTCACCAACAATTATTATTTTTCAGTGAATATTTAGTTTAAGTTAAATAGCTTTCCATCAGGAACTATTTTTCTAGGTGTAATGATATGTTTCTGATCAGCAGGGAAATACCCAATAAAGACTTTTATTTTTATACCCACCCCCAATAATATTGACACGGGGCTGTTTCATAATCCCATCAAAACAAGACAGGACACTGCGTGCTGGGTTAGAGGACCTGCTACCTTCTGCCTCGTGCCTGATACCACCCTGGAGGCCTGGAAGTTTTCCCAACACACATACTCTTGTGAGGTTTGGCTGTTTAATTGGTACCTATCCTTGCTCCCAGTTTCACAGTCGGAGCTGTTGGGAAACAAGCAATATCCATGACTGAGTCACACAGGGCCCAAATTTGGCATTATTAATTAATGTAAGAGTGGGTGCTGGAAAAATGGCATCACTGCTAAATGACTTTCAGAGCAACCTTCAACTACCTGAAGGGGGGCTCCAAAGAGGATGGAGCTCGGCTGTTCTCAGTGGTGGCAGGTGACAGAACAAGGAGCAATGGTCTCAAGTTGCAGTTGGGGAGGTCTAGGTTGGATATTAGGAAACATTATTTCACTAGGAGGGTGGTGAAGCACTGGAATGGGTTACCTAGGGAGGTGATGGAATCTCCTTCCTTAGAGGTTTTTAAGGCCCGGCTTGACAAAGCCCTGGCTGGGATGATTTAGTTGATGTTGGTCTTGCTTTGAGCAGGGGATTAGACTAGATGACCTCCTGAGGTCTCTTCCAACCCTAATATTCTATGACTTACTCACATATTCTGTAAGTGAGCTCATGGCTGGTAGAAAATATTCAGAAACGTGAATATTCAGTGGGAGAGAGAGACCTGAGGTCAAGACTTAACAGAGACATTGGGAATGATGGAGAACAGCAAGTTAGACAGTCATTTGCAAAGGCATGAAAAATTGCCAGTGCAATTTTGGATTGTATGTGCATTGGCATTTCGACCATGGGATCATGTCTCCACCTCAAAGAAGAGATAAGAGAATCAGGAGAGAGAAGGGGCAAGCAAAGAAAATCATTCGAGGCCCAGAAAGATTCAGACTTTTTAGTTTAGAGAGCAGAGAGACAAGAGGGGCTATAACGGGGGTGAACACAATATTGAACTACTCATAGACTGTCAGTCAAGCGCTTCCATTTACTTTGTCGCAAATATTTTCCCTGTGTAATTGTTCTTCTAAATGTTGTTTTTATTTTCATGTTGACTGGTCAGCTTAATCACAGGGCAGGATGTTTTAAAAATCAAACCAATTGCATCTTCAAAATTACCAGTTTTGAAACTGAAAAATGTCATTGATGAAAATGTGACCATGGGACAATAAATGCTTTTAGATCAGACAACATTTCAGAAAAGTTTTCTTTCCCGGTGGTTTTAAACCTAATTCTCTCATTCCTCCTTGCATTTCCCTCACTGGCTGTGTGATGTGGATGCTATCAGCAGACATTTTTGAAGAAAATGCAAAAAACAAGACCAGCCATTTCCCCTAAAGGCACCTTATTATACAAAGCATAAGAAAAAAAACCATTCTCACAGGAATTCCCTACTCTGAAACCAAATCTTTCGTGCTTTGGGGCATAAGCCAAACACTAACTGAAAGAATCAGGCAGAAACTTTCCATAGGGAGAGGTTATTTCCATAGGGAGACGTCACACAGACACACACCCATCAATCTTGTGACCTATGTTATGGCACACTCCCCACCCCCTCAAATCACCATCATCCTAGTAATGACAAGCAAACACCACACAGCTATAAAAACTGCCCTGGATGGAGCTGCCCTTATTGCAAAGGCTGCAAAGACGTAGCGAAGATGAAGGCTTTTCTTTTCGCCCTGCTGGCTGCAGTCCTGTGCGCGGAGCGAGGTGAGGTGCTAATGATTCTTCTCTGCTAGACAAAGAATGTGCAGATGAGAGAGAACCAGCGTAGAAATGGCAGGGACCACAGTCCTATGCCCATAACCTAGGTGCCCAGTCTACCAGCTGCATGTTATGAGGGCCTGAGGGAGAGGACAATACAGGACGAGGCTAGTTCTGGGGACCTACCTAGACATTTGACAAGGATCATTTATACACTCTGTAATCTTGAGCCTTTTGCTCAGATGAGCAGTGCTTCCCAGCACCATTTTCTTACAGAAATAACCTTCCTCCACTATCCGGTTGCATGGGCTTTGATTCGCCCAGTGCTGTTCATGCTGCCTCCTATCCAGCAAAGCACGTAATCACATTCTTAGCTGTAAGAATACTCTCATTGAAGTCAATAGGATTACTCCCATGTAGAAAGTTCAGCAGGTGCTAAAGTGTTTTGCTGGCTGGGGACTGGCGTGCTCAGCACCGGGCAGGGTTGTGCCCTCGGGCAAGAGTTTAACAAATGTGATCAAATACAAAATAAAATTATACAATGCTATAGCAGATATTTGCTAGAGGATCTAACAATACGCAATCGGAGCAATAAGTTCTAGCCGAAAGGCCAGCGGCTGGATCCTTTCAAGGAGATAGTTGTTCTGCTGCAAGGATTCCTGATCTCATCTGCTTTTCAAAACTACCTCCCTGACCTTGTAAACAATTGCACAGGTGAGTCATTGTCTGCATATGAGTAATCCTGTCGAACTCATTGGGACTATTTACATGTGTAAGGTTAGAGAAGTATTTGCAGCATTGGAGCCAAGGTAGGTCTGAGTTTGCTCAGTGCATGGTGGGGAGACCGTCAGAGAGAAAAAGCTGTGTGTGCTATATGCTTATCTTGTGTTCCCTGTCTGGTGCCGTCTATGAAGGAGAAGTTCTGGCTATTAACCAATGAGCGTTACTGTTCCATAGTCACGTAAAGGGACATCAGCAATCATTGTCTGAAATGTTTCTACTGCTGTTAGACGTAACATCTGCGGTTACTGTGCCTGAGATTAGAGAAAAAGCATCTGGCCCTACTTTTCCAGTTTGTTCAACGCCGTACATTTGATAGCACTTTATGCGGCACCAGATCTACTATGGGGGGAGGGATAGCTCAGTGGTTTGAGCACTGGCCTGCTAAACCCAGGGTTGTGAGTTCAATCCTTGAGGGGGCCATTTAGGGAGCTGGGGCAAAAATCTGTCTGGGGATTGATCCTGCTTGGAGCAGGGGGGGGTGGCCTAGATGACCTCCTGAGGTCCCTTCCAGCCCCGGTATTCTATCCTTTCCCTAGTAGGAACAGCCAGTTTTCTCAGCGCTGTTCTGAAGAGGCGTTTTCCACAAGGGTCTACACTGTGTTGCATCTTCCTTTTGCAGTTTACTCACTGAAATGCTTCACCTGCAACGATGAGCCCTCCAACTGGAATTGTATTAAAATAACGGACTGTGCAGAGAACGAAAAATACTGTCTAACGACCTACACGAAAACGGGGCTTGGTGAGTAGCTGCAGTATCTCAGCAAGGTTTGTCTACGGCTGTGATCACCATGGTGTCTGGGTATCAACTTACTGATGATGCAATAGGGCCTGGGTCTCATCCCCAGGCTAGGGAGCTGGATTCTTTCTTCCCTCTCCTGGGAGGATGCATAATTCCTCAGGAGTAATGAGCACGCCGGGGAGGGACCTATTTGGAGAAATAGAATTTACATGCACAATCCCATTACCTGATCTTGATGCTCAAAAATATATCTGTATTGTGCTGTGCATGCACAAAAGGATTGAGAACCCTAGGGAACGCGGCCCTATAATAATCCTAATGGCACGCTGGCAGTGAATCCTTACTCTCTCGTACTGCTGTAGGTGCTGGGCACCGACCCAGGTTACTAGTGGGAGTGAGGCACATAGCTCTGAGCCATATTGATAGTATCTGCACTGCACAGGTGTCCACAAAAGCCTCAAACTCCCCAATCCCTCATCCCTCCACATCCCAGGGGCTCCGTTTGAATCCTGGGACGGCTTCTCTAGGGTGTGGTCTCTCCTTTGGCTGTTCCAAAGCCATGGTCAGGAATCTGGAGAGGATGTTCATAGCTTTATAGAATCCAAGGCCAGAAGGGACCATTGAGGTCACCTAGTCTGACCTCCTGTGTAGCACAGGCCAGAGAACTGCCCCAGAACAATTCCAAGAGCTGACTGAAAAATTGCCCGTGATGGAGACTCCTCCATGACCCCTGCTAAATTCTTCCAGTGGTTAACTACCCTCTGTGTTAAAAATGTACACCTTCTTTCCGGTCGGAATTTGTCTAGATTCAGCTTCCAGCCACTGGATGATATTAGACCTTTCTCTGCTAGATCAAAGAGCCCATTGTCAAATATTTGTCCCTTGTGTACGTTCTTATAGACTGTGATCAAAAGTCATCCCTTAACCGACTCTTTGCTAAGCTACATAGAATCATAGAATATCAGGGTTGGAAGGGACCTCAGGAGGTCATCTAGTCCCACCCCCTGCTCAAAGCAGGACCAATCTCCAACTAAATCAAATACATAGATTGTGCTCCTTGAGTCTATCACAATAATGATTAAAGGAATTAGAAAACATACGTAAACATTCCCATACTGCTGCATACTGGTCTGTAACTGCTATCAAGAGACCGGTGCTGTGACATGATTGCTGTGCTGATAGCAACAATGAGTGTTAGGTCGGGCACTGCCTAGCAGATAGACTGGTTGGGTTAAAAGCCTGGGGCAAATCAACCAATCATAACTTCTGAGAAATGTCCTTCCCATTGGCCCTTGTTGCTTACCTGCTTTAGTACCATTATCTCCTTGATAAGCAGAGTTGCTGGATCTCTGGGGGACTCCTGAATAAGGATTCTTCTCTCTGTTTTTCTTTCCCCGTTAAGGTGAGAAAGCTGAGTACCGCATCACCAAGAAATGTTCTGCCGAGTGTCCTCAAACAAACTGGAACCTAGGCATAGCAGCCACTTCTACCTCTTGCTGTCAGCATTCCTTGTGCAACATCAGCGGGGCCAGCAGCGTGAAAACCAGCTACACAGTGATGGCCACGGGGATCTTGGCCAGTCTCATCTATGTCCTCAGATCCGGACTGTGATGGGGCCAGGAAAAGGAGGCTGTGACGTCCCAAAGAACCAGCTCGAGCTTCCCCAGTGAGACACCAAACATCCTCTGGGCAAAGCTTTCACCTGGGTTAACACTGCCCTGTGCCCGGTAAGGCTACGTCTACCCTAAAGCTAGGGGTGTGATTCCCAGCTCACATAGATGTCCTCCTGCTCTAGCTCTCACTGAACAAGCATGCTAAAAACACTAGTGTAGCCATGGTAACATGGAGCCGCAGCAAGCAGCAGCAGGGCCTAGTTGCCCCAAGTACGCGGCCGCTGCCTGTGCTGCCGTGACGACACGTCTATTGTTAGCAACCTGCTCAATGAGAGCTGGTGCTAGTACGTCTACATGGGCTGGGAGTCATACCACTAGCTAGACTTGGCCTCAGAGTCACTTCAGATTCCATCAGCAAGTCATTCCTCTCTCCATTTTCACACTGTGGTTCTGCCTCGGACACAACCACACCTCCGTGCTCGGCGTTGGTGACCTGGGATGCTCAGCTGAACGGCGCTGTCTGCTCAGAAGGGCGCCATATCGCGCAACGTACTAACACTGTTAGAGCTCCTTGTTCCAACCTCTGCCACAGACCCTGTGTAATTCCCCTGGCACCCGCCTCCTCTCTGCCTCTCCTCACCACCGACAGCACGAGAGCCTTCTCCTCCACGGCTCACTCACCAGAGCAGCCTCCCTGTGTTTCTGAACAGACCTTTACTCCCAGGTCTGCCCCACTTCTGCCCCGCTAACATCAGCCCCGGTGAATGAACGAAGAGTTGAGTTTATTCACCTACATTTTGTTCCCACCACTGGTTTCCGTCTTTTTTCCCCATATACTGGGGTGGCCAAACCATGGCTTGTGAGCTACAGGCGGCTCTTCTACAGTTAAAGTGTGGCTCACGGAGCCCCCCCCACCCCATTCTCCACCTACCAGCCTGGGGTGGGGGGAGCTCAGGGCTTCTGCCTTGCGGCAGGGTGGTGGGGCTACAGGCTTCTGCCCTGCTGGGAGGGGGGGTCTTGGGCCTTCAGCCCCACGGGGGGTGCCTGCCGGGGCTCAGGGCTTCAGCAGGAGTGGGGATGAAGCCCTGAGCCCTGGCAGGCCCGCTGGGCTCTCGAACTTGTGAAGATTATCACATGCAGCTCAGAGGGTCAGTATGTTTGGCCACCCCTGCCATATACCAATTGCTGGCTTGTATTGTTTCTCTCTGTGAAAAGCCCTTTTCGAAATACTCTGTCGGCCAGAGGCTGGACAAAATAAAGTGTTATTTTATTTCATTGCATACGCGTGTGATGTGTCAGGGCTAGCTGGAGAAAACAGCCCTGCCCAGTTGGGAACAAGAAGACGGGAGGTCTGAGTTTGTAGGATACTGAAACTACAATTATTGGTGTCAGTATTTACGCCAGATTGCTGTAGTCCCTGGAACACACTAGCTGGGGCTGTCTAGTGTGTTTATATATAAAAATCTGCCTCTGTTTGATCTCATGCCGCAGAGGCAGTGCCCTGAGCTGAAGGGGCCTTTTAAAGGGGTGGCCAGAAGCGGGCTGCTGCTCCCAGCTACAAGCCCACAGGTGGCAGTGGGATGCCACACCGGGGGGGTGGGTGTGTGCGCTCAGGAAAATCACATCGCATTTCTCCACCTCCATCTCCCCATCTGCAAGGAATGGGATAATGAGACTTCCCTGCCTCGTCATCGGGGTAGTGGGGCTTAATCCATCATCGGGGGTGTAAAGTGATTTAAGAGCCTCCACTGGAAGGGGCTTTATAAGCAGCAAGGACTATTACAAAGGGGAAGAAAGGCCTCTTCTTGTACTTACAGGGAAAGTAGTCAGGAATGTCCGAGTGCCTTGTGTATACTGGGGTCAGGCAATCAGCCACAGAACCCACCCCTTGCAGCAGGATTTTGTTCCAGAAACTAAGCTTCTGGGGAGAGGGATAGCTCAGTGGTTTGAGCATTGGCCTGCTAAACCCAGGGTTGCAAGTTCAATACTTGAGGGGGCCGTTTAGGAATCTGGGGCAAAAATCTGTTTGGGGATTGGTCCTGCTTTGAGCAGGGGGTTGAACTAGATAACCTCCTGAGGTCTCTTCCAACCCTGATATTCTATGACAGCCTTGAAAACATCAGCTGAGTGAATGCAAGGTAAGGCAGGGACATCTTACTTATTAGTGATGTTTATTGCGGTAGTGCCTAAAGGGTATGTCTACATTACAACGCATCCTGGTCTGTTGGGTGGTAGGTGACAAGGAGGGGTACACACCTTAACTCACTTAAAACCACCTTCACCAAATAAGGAGTCTCCACTAGAGAAGTAGATCACATCACGGAAATACCCCAAGAGAACCTGCTTCAACACAAAATAACCCCCCCCCTCTGACCGCACACTGCTAGTTGTCACCTACCACCCCACGCTGGACCCCAACTAGGGTGTCATCAAATAACTGCAACACATACTCAATGGGGACCCCATCCTGAAAGAAATCTTTCCCGAACCCCCACTTCTGGCCGTCAAACAACCCCCCCAACCTCTCCAAGCTCATCATCAGATGTGAGCTCCCTACAGACCAGGACCCACCAACTCAAAGCGGCACCAGGTCCTGCCAGAACAACAGATGCAAAACCTGTAGACATATCTCCACTGCTACAATGATCAACGCCCCTGACAACACACCTTTCAGGATCCTGCACATACCTATCATGACATGTGGTATATCTCATCCAGTGCACTAAATGCCCTAATAATAATGATGTAGGTGAAACCAGACAATCACTACGCTCTCGAGTGAACTCACACAGGAAAATGATGAAAGACAAAAACACCACATGACATCACCTGTCGGGGAGCATTTTTCCCAAAGTGATCACTCTATATCTGACCTATCCGTCCTCATCCTCAAAGGAAACCTGCACAACACTTTCAAAAGACGAGCCTGGGAGCTTGAATTCATTACTCAGTTAGACACCAAAAATCTTGGACTGACCAGAGACACTGGATTTATGGCTTATTACCTCCTATAACCTACTAACCACCTCTTTTTGTCCCATGACTGCAGAGGTGTTAACGGGCCACTCTACCTTGAATGGTCCCTTAGAATGTGTGCTAAACAATCTGTTCCACTTTGCATTTTGCGGTGATGCTGGGAGCCCCTTTCCCAGACAGGAAGAAGAGCTCTGTGGGGCGCAAAAGCTTGTCTCTTTTTTCATCCACCGAAGTTGGTCCAATAAAAGATGTTACCTTCCCCCACCTTGTGTCTCTGAGGCTATGTACACACTACAGCTTACGTCAGTATAAGTTACGTCGCTCAGGGGTGTGAATAGGCCATTGCCCTGAGCGACGTATGTTACACTGACCTAAGCGCCGGGGCGGACAGTGCTAGTCAGCGGGGGAAATTCTCCTGCCAACAGCTACCACCGCTCGTGGGGGCTGGAGTAATTCAGTCGACGGGTGAGCACTATCCCATCACTTTAGAGCGTCTGCATTAGCAATGCTACTGCCGCGCAGCTGCACTGGTGCTGCTGTGTGCTGTAAGCTCTGGAGTGTAGCCATTGGCTGATACCCTAAACCAGGGGTCGGCAACCTTTCAGCAGTGGGGTGCCGAGTCTTCATTGATTCACTCTGATTCAAGGTTTCGCGTGCCAGTCATACATTTTAACGTTTTTAGAAGGTCTCTTTCTAGAAGTCTATAATATAGAACTAAACTATTGTTGTCTGTAAAGTAAATAAGGTTTTAAAAATGTTTAAGAAGCTTCATTTAAAATTAAATTAAAATGCAGAGCCCCCCGGACCGGTGGCCAGGACCCGGGCAGTGTGAGTGCCACTGAAAATCAGCTCGTGTGCCGCCTTCGGCATGCGTGCTATAGGTTGCCTACCCCTGCCCTAAAGTGACTCTATCTGGTAGCATCCTTCTATTAAAGGTGACCAACAAAGCTGCCCAGGGCTTGCTATATCACTCCTCACATCTGCTAACTAGCCACTTAGCTGTTACCACCCGACCTTCACCTGTTCCTTGCTTTATTTCCTCTGTGATGACTGTTCAGGTGGCACACCGGATTCTACCCCTCTTGCTTCTGTAAGGAATTTGGGTAGCTGACAGCTTTTTCCCCGTTTTACCTAGTCCCTTTGTCTTACGGAGTTCCCTACTTGTTCTTTGTTTTTACATTCCACTAACCAGGCTCCTCCAGGTAGTTTCTTAGCTCTTACTATATCTCCAGCACTTGTTCTGATCCACTCTGCCATCCTCAGGAGGTTGAGATCCCCTGTCTTTATGTCCTCCTCTAAGGAATTTACAATGCCTTAACTTTTGCCATTTCCCTTCCTTGCCCTTCTCCTTGCAGGTCCTTCTTCTGGGTGCCAGAGAATCTACCCTTTTCTTTTTCCTTCATGCTTTCCCTAGCCTCACCGTCTAGCCCGGTGTCAGTGTTGTTTGTTGTCTCTTCCATCTCACTCTGCCTGGCTTCTCAGCCAGCCACAGCTCAGCCGGCCAGCAGCCTTCTGAACCCTCGTTCAGCAGCCCCAGCCCTGTCACAGCTCCTCCCAGCCAGCATCTCCCCGCCCAGCTCTCTCAAGCCAGCCCAGCCCCCTTCTGCTCCAGACCTCCTGCCTTTATACCACCCAGCTCCTTCCTGGGGGCTTAATTGGCCTCTCGGGCCCTCATTCCTTGCCTGCGTGGGGTACACAACCCATCCCATGTGCCTTGTTGATTTCTTGTGGTGCTACAGCTCTACTCTGCATTGCCTGACTTTTGTCGGTTTCAGTTGGGCATTATTTCCCCTTAGCAACCTTAACCATAGCTAACATGTTTTTTCAGTTGGTCTGACATGTTGAGAAAAAATTCCGGCTCCCCGGACTAGTTAATGTCCCGTGTTGTTTCCCCAGATCACTAGCAGCCCTGTACAGAAATGCACATCTGTACCACATGGGTGTGACGTTGCACTCCATATGATTTTATGAAAATATGCTAAGGAGTGTGAATATAATGTAACTGGAATATGCTTCATGCAAATGATCTCTTGTAAGGTATCATTACAAAGCTTATAATCCACTGAGTGTGGCCATCCAATTTGTATAAATGTATCATTCTTATACCTGAAACTAGAAATATGAAATATAACTCTGAGGTCCTATTGTAATTATGCAAAGTGTGGGCCATTAATGGTGGTTTGGATTCTTGATGGCTCCCATCAACTAGGACAATTGGTTGTAAATAGCTCTGTTTACCTGCAAGCCTTCCTGTGAGTAAGGCCAGGAAGAATGAAGGCTTGGGGTCTCACAGGACATGTGACCATGTCACCTGGTACTGGAATCCATCTAAAACCTGGGGCTTTTCCATTTAGAAGGAGGGGTGGGGACCCAGAGAGACAAAAGATTCCCGCCTTGTGCCAAAGCTATATAAGGGGGTGGAACAGAACAAAGGGGGCTGCAGTCATGATAAATCTCCTAGCTACCACCTGAGCTGCAACAAGGATTGGACCAGGGGAAAGGATTGGGCCCAGACTAGAAAGGCGTCTAGTCTGAGGGTGAGATTTATCTGTAATCAGTTTCTTAATGTATTAGGCTTAGACTTGCGTGTTTTTGTTTTATCTTGGTAACTTGGTAACTTACTTTGTTCTGTATCAGAGGGGTGGCCATGTTAGTCTGGATCTGTAAAAAGCAACAGAGAGTCCTGTGGCACCTTTAAGACTAACAGATGTATTGGAGCATAAGCTTTCATGGGTGAATACCCACTTCGTCAGATGTATTCACCCACGAAAGCTTATGCTCCAATACATCTGTTAGTCTTAAAGGTGCCACAGGACTCTCTGTTGCTTTTTACTTTGTTCTGTCTGTTATTACTTGGGACCACTTAAATCCTACTTGTTATACTTAATAAAATCACTTTTGTTTATTAATTAACCCAGAGTAAGTAATTAATTCCTGGGGGAGCAAACAGCTGTGCATATCTCTCTATCAGTGTTATAGAGGGTGGACAATTTATGAGTTTACCCTGTATAAGCTTTATACAGAGTAAAACAGATTTATTTGGGGTTTGGACCCCATTGGGAGCTGGGTATCTGGGTGCTGGAGACAGGAGCACTTCTTAAGCTGTTTTCAGTTAAGCCTGCAGCTTTTGGGGGGCGTGGTTCAGACCTGGGTCTGTGTTTGTAGCAGGCTAGCGTGTCTGGCTCAATAAGACAGGGTACTGAAGTCCCAAGCTGGCAGGGAAAACAGGCTCAGAGGTAGTCTCAGCACAACAGGTGGCCGTCTCAAGGGGTTCTCTGTGACCCAACCCATTACAATGGGTTTCCACACTGAACTCCCCAAACTGCCACGTCCCATCCCACTGTGTGCAGGGCTAAGTGTGAAACCCAGAATGGATTCTCTAACATGCCTGCTCAGCTGTTTGAAAATCCTAGCCAGGAATCTGGGTGCAGAGGTTCTCTGGACATTGCCTACTGCCCGATACCTGCAAGTGCTGTCAAGTGAATGCCATACTCAATGTTTTCAGGGGTTCCTAGTACCAGTAATGACCTCTGGGTTGTGGTGTATTGAGGACTGTGGTGGAATTCCAAGCTATTGGCAGAGTGCAAGGTAGGGGCTCCCCACCAAAGCCTGAGATAACAGTTTTTTTGCAGACAGACAGCTTAAAGCAAAGTGTGGTGAGTTGTGCCTCTCTGTTTTAGAGAGCAGCCTGTTATTTTCTCTCTGTTTTGGGGTTTGCACATGTTCTGACTTCTGAGAAATCAATTTGTGTTTGTATCTAACTTCTCTGTGTGAATGCTGAGAACACAACAGAGAAACCGGTGCCAAGGATGGGATTATACAAAAATAAAGAAGAAGGAAAGCAAAGATAAAATGGCTGCACGGAGTAAAGATGGACAGTTTCCAATTTAATGAAAAAGAGGACAATTTTGCAACCTATTCTATACTCAAAGACTTGAACAGTGTTTTTAGGCCAATGTTATAGAAGATACTGCTACACAGAGGGATGTTTTCCTAACATTGGTGGGTTAAACCACATTTGCAGTGCCTAAAGCGGGGGGCATGGATCAGCATTCATGTCACACTCCCCAGCAGTACCCGGCCCAGGAAAGCTAATGAGCCAACCATCAGACCAAATTCGATGATGAATCCTGGTCACATGCCACCTGAGGCTAAGAAGAAGTGCCTAAAGCCACAGGTTTGCCACAAGAACATGGTAGGCTGGAATATAAGGACATAACAGAGATTATAATGATACATTATGTACCTACTACCATTTTTTTTTAACAGAACGATCTAAGTTTCATCTAAGAAATCCAACAGAAGGAGAAAGAATCTCTGAATATTTGGCAAGCCTGAAAAACCTGTCTGCCACTCCTTGTTTTGGTAATTTTCTGAAAGAGGCTCTCAGACATCAATTTGATTTCGGATTCAAACACGGGAGAGGCTTTTGAATGGTGTCCATGACACGGCACTGCCATTAGGTGGAGCTGTGGAGACTGCTCTGTGGTTTGCCCCTTTACACAAAGGGAAAGAGAGACAGGGAAATTCTGTGTATAGAATCTCTTTCCTAGATGACCTCCCTATTACAGCTTAGGAAATTGCTCTGGAAGCAAGAGATAAGCCAACTTTGATTAAGGTGATGCACTGTATGCTTCCAGAGTGGCCATTTCTCATAACCAAGAAGCCACATGGTGCTTACAGGAAACTGAAGTTCTTCATGGAAGATGGTGGTTTGCTATAGGGACTACAAGCCATAATACCTAAAAACTTACAGAGAAGAATGCTAGTGGAATTACCTGAGTAGCACCCCGGAGTAGGAAAAATGAAAGAGGTGGCCAGAAGTTATTTCTGGTGGCCAGTGTTAGAGCAAGATATAGAAATGGCAGAAAAGGTACCAGGTCACACATGAATGTGGACGGTGGCAAGGTGTTTAGCGGTGGTTGATGTTTGTTCCGGGTGTCCAGTGGTGGTGCATGTGACAACCACCTCTTCTGTCAAAAGAACTGAAGTGCTTCACAGTACGTTTGCCACCTGTGGGTTACCTGAGGCATTCGTTTCAGGTAATGGCCCACAATTTATTTGGGAGGCTTTTCAGACATGACTATGGCAAAACTCTGTGAAACACACGAGCTTGGCTCCTTGCCAGGCAGCATCAAAAGGATTGGCAGAGGGTTTTGGACAGACACTGAAACAAGGTTAAATCAGAAATGACGAGAGACCCTGCCGGGCTGCATTGCAAAGTTTCTGTTCACATATGTCTACTGCATAGTCTGCCACTTTGAAGACTCCAGCAAAGTTGTTTTTAAGACATCAGGTATGTCCTAGATTTGATTTATTTAGACCAGAATCACAAGCTGAAAGACTGCAAACTGCAAAAATCTCACCATACAAACCTCCCAGGTTTTTCTGCCTAGGGCAAACAGTGTGCATACAAAATTACGGTGGAGTGATGAAATGGGAAAAAAGAATAGCAGATACTGGGACCAGTCACATAGTTGCTACCCCCTGCATCTGAGCTCAGGTGGCCACTGCCGGTGCTGTAACGTCCACACTGCTGTTTTTTAGTGCGTTAGCTCAAGCCAAGCTGTGTACCTGGCCTAGGAGGCACACTCCCAGCAAGGTGGGGTGACTTGTGCAGCACTATTCTAGGGGGCTTTGGCTCTCTCTGTTTTGTGGGTTCTTGTGTTCTGAATTCTATGAAATAAAGTCACATTTTTATCTAACTTCTCTGCAGGGCCGGCTCCAGCTTTTTTGCTGCCCCAAGCGGCGAAGAAAAAAAAAGAAAAGCCCTATTGAGCGGAGCGATTGAGCTGCCGCCGAAGTGCCGCCAAAGAGGAAGCGAGGCACTGAAAGACCCACCGCCGAATTCCCGCCGCAGACCCGGAGGTGCCGCCCCAACAATGGACGGACGTGCCGCCCCTTTCTATTGGCCGCCCCAGGCACCTGCTTCCTTCGCTGGTGCCTGGAGCCGGCCCTGCTTCTCTGTATGTAAGCGGTGAACACAGCGTGGTTGGGAAATTTCCTGGCAGATAGGAAACCTGAGCTAGAACATCCCCCTCTTTTGTTATTAATTGCTAAGAAATGCCCTCCCCCCACTGCAATACAATTATCTCCTTCGGGTCATCGGAAAATAGGGAACTTTTGTAATAATGCTTCCCTTTGTTTTCCTTTCCTGGTTCAGGTGATGAGTGTCGGATCCTCATCACCAAAAAATGTTCCAGGGATTGTCCAGAGAATGTAGGTGGAGAATCCGTTTCCATTTCCTGCTCTCAGTCTGCAATCTGGATGAACCCAGCTACACGGCGGTAGCCCAGGGGATTTTTGCCAGTTTTGTCTGTGTCCTCTGAGCTGGACTGTGTTGAGCTGAGAAAAGAGAACTTGACTCTGCCCAGGCTTCCCTGTTCAGGGCACAGGCCCCGCTCCGCAAAGTTCTACAATGCCCCTTTTTCCAAGTGGCATCTCAGATCCCTTAGCAAAGAGTTTATCGGTCGCCTTTCACGCCGCGGTTCTGTATGTTGCTAGGTGCAACCCTCCAGCTCTCAGCTGATTTACAACATTGCCTCCTGTCTCCGGGGGGGGGGGGGGGGCGTGCTGAGGACCTGAGAAGCTCAACCTCTAAGTGCTGCCCCCTGGCCTGGGATGTGCCCAGTCAGATGAATTGCAAAGTACTAACAAAGGGGCACTGAAATCTGGAAAGCCCTTTGGATACAATTTGTTTGACAGATGTTGGACAAATAAAGTTTTACTGTATTCCATTGTGTAAGAGCGAAACGTGCCCATTCCAGGACTAGCCGTAGACGCCAGCCCTACCAGGTGGGGAACAATAGCGCCACTTTGAATCAATGCCCTAGGGGGACATTCTTTTTTATTAGCTCCAGGAAAATTTCTCTCAGGTTCCTTTGTTCCAGTCTCAGTATGTAACAATGTAAAATCTGAAGCCCATACTTTCAAACTCCACTGTATTGTCTAAAATTTGCCCAGGCCACTTGGAATCGATGCCATAAGGAGCAGCACTCAGCAGTGGTTCAGATCCTACATGCCACAGGTGGAAACAGGAAAGATGATTTTAATTAAGAGGCAGAACTGGTTCTGCCCCCCTCTCTCCACACACATCCTGCTTGAACCTAAGCAAACATCTTAATCTTGGTGTGCCTCCCATTACCCGTCTGTATCTCGCGGGAAAAGCTCCGTTCAGTAACGGCTATACAGTAATTTGCGATCCTCTGATGGAAGTTGCTCTAGGTGACAAACAGGTTATTAGGGGCATGAAGAAGTGCCTCTTCTTAAAGGGAAAGCAGCCAGGAGAGGTTGCGTGTGCTTTTTAGCTTGCGCTGTATATTCACTAGCCATGGAAATTGCCACAGAATCTATTCCTAGTCTCCAAAATATAATCTTTCATTTTAAAAAAAGGTGCAATTTTCAAAAGGACCTGAGTGAGGTACACATGGCCCCTGAGTGAGTGAGGAGTACAGGTGCCTTTGATTTCCAGTGGGAATCGTGCTCCTAACCCACTTTGGTGCTTTTTGATGGGCCTTGTGCTGTTGAAAATCCAAGCCTTAATGTCTTAGCTCTTGTGCTGCAGATAACCCTGAAAACCTGAACTGCCTATAAAACATTGTCTGTTCTTCCTGAGTCTGCGGGCAGCCTGAAACAATGTCTCAGGGTATGTCTTCACTACCCGACGGATCGGCGGGCAGCGATCGATCCAGCGGGGGTCGAATTATCGCGTCTAGTCTAGACGCGATAAATCGACCCCCGAGCGCTCTCCCATCGACTCCTGTACTCCAGCTCGGCGAGAGGCGCAGGGACGGGGGAGCGGCAGCAGTCGACTCACCGCTGTGAAGACACCACGGTGAGTCGATCTAAGTACGTCGACTTCAGCTACGTTATTCACGTAACTGACGTTGCATAACTTAGAGCGACCCCTCCACCTAGTGTAGACCAGGCTTCTGAGAGGCTCGAACTGCCCCATTCATCTCTGTTGAGTGTGAACTCCGGCAGCTTAATGAGGGCAGTTTTAAAGGTAACATATTGTTAACTATTTCACTGCTGGTGATTTTAGAAGAAACAGCCAACTAATGTGCTTATCCCCCAACCCCTATCCACCGTCCAGGTCTCTTCTGCATCGGCAGCCCAGGCCCGTTCATTCCCCTGCGGGACCCGAGCGGGACGGGGGGGCTGGGGCCTGCTGCCCCCACTCCGGGGCCGCCGCGGGATAGCACCAGCTGCGCAGCAGCCCAGACGCGACTGGCCAGGGGCTGGGCGCAGCGTGTGCGCTGCTGGGTCCCCGCAACAGGCCCGGGCTCGGGGGGTTCGGGCCCGGGCGCCAGAGCCGCAGCCGCCAAGCTTGGCCATCGGCCGCTTCCTCCCCCTGCGGCAGTGGGAGCTGCAGCAGCGGCTGCTCCGGAGTCCAGCTGCCCAGGGGGGGAGAACAGCCACTGCCTGGCCCCGGGGGCCACCCCCCTCCTCCCCCTACCGCCCGACTGAGTCCTGCCTGCTCGGGGCCAGGCCGGACTCTCACTCACCCCGGCTCCGCGCTTCCCCTGCATCTCCCGGGGCCTCCCTCCAGCGCTTGTGGAGGAAGGGTGGGGTTTTTTTTGCCCCGCCCCCTCCCGCCACACCCCCCACCCCCGCGTCCCAATATTTGACTTGGGTGATCTGGTCACCCTAGTTCCATCTGGCCAGGCTGACTTAACAGTAATGGCATCTCATCACAGGTCTGACGGAGCTGTGCGCATTTGGTGCAGAGATCAAACAGATGAGAGCGGTGACATCAGCACCTTCCTGTGAGTCAATCTTCATCGATGATTTAAATAATTTAAATACAGAGTACACTTATAAAGTTTGCTGATTATACCAACCTGGGAGGGGTTGCACGTGCTTTGGAGGATAGGATTAGAATTCAAAATAATCTGGACAAACTGGAGAAATGGTTTGAAGTAAATAGGATGAAATTCAATAAGGACAAATGTAAAGTACTCCACTTAGGAAGGAACAATCCGTTGCACACATACAAAATGGGAAATGACTATCTAGGAAGGAGTACTGCAGAAAGGGATCTGGGGTCATAGTGGATCACAAGCTAAATATGAGTCAACAGTGTAACGTTGTTGCAAAAAGAGCAAACGTCATTCTTGGATGTATTAGCAGGAGTGTTGTAAGCAGGACATGAGAAGTAGTTCTTCTGCTCTGTTTCGTGCTGATAAGGCCTCAACTGGAGTATTGAAAAGCGACAAAGAGTCCTGTGGCTAAAATTGCAGCAAGGGAGGTTTAGGTTGGACATTAGGAAAATCTTCCTGTCAGGGTGGTTAAGCACTGGAATAAATTGCCTAGGTTGGTTGTGAAATCTTCATCGTTGGAGGTTTTTAAGAGCAGGTTAGACAAACACCTGTCAGGGCTGGATAATACTTCGTCTCCTATGCGTGCAGGGGACTGGATTAGATGACCTCTCGAGGTCCCTTCCAGTTCTATGATTCTATGATTCACAATACTGAGTTGTGGGAGCTGTTAAAGACAGAGTGTGTGTCACGCTGCGACAGCCCTTACCTGGATATGCTTCAGGGGCTTGGAGCATGGGAACACGTGCGAAGGGGCAGAGGCTGAGGGCACACAATAAGTCAAGGGGGTAGAAAGGGCAACAGGGGCAAAAGGGGAACCCCAGTCTCTTTCCCCCTTGAATCCCCATCTCCTCCCATCTCCCTTCCTGTTGGCAGCCATCCCTGGCTAGGCACCACGGGGACAGGAACGGAGCTAGAGAGACAGTTTCTCTGCCCTTATTTTTGGCCCCACAGTGACTGGGATAGTGGCCCCAGCTGGGTATGGGACAGAGCATGGCACTGGGCCAGGCTCACTGGATTCAGGGGAGGGTCTAACAGAGAGTCCCAGGAAGCCATTGGCATGCAGTTTTTAAATACAGTAAATAAAAATCATATCAGGCCCCAGCCAGCCACTGGCCAGGCCCCACGGGAGAGAGCCCAAAGCAGAGCTCCTGGCTACAGGACAACATTACCCAGGAGGTGTCGTCACCAGAGGGCTACTACCCCTGAATGGATCTTTAATGGCTCCCAGTCAGGGCCAGCTCCAGGCACCAGCAAAAGAAGCAGGCGCATTTCTAGGGGTGGCATTCTGGCGCCGGCCATCAGTAGGTGCCGACTCCGGGGCATGGGGAAAAAATGCCCTCGCCGCCCCAGCTCGCCTCCGCTCCGCCTCCTCCTGCTCCCGTGAGCGCGCCGCCGCCGCTCCGCTTCTCCCCCCTCCCTCCCAGGCTTGCTGCGCGCGAAACAGCTGTTTCGCGCAGCAGGGCTGGGAGGGAGGGAGGAGAAGCCGAGCGGCGGGCACTCGGGGGAGGCGGTGGTGGTGGAGCGGAGGTGAGCTGGAGCGGGGAGCGGTTCCTCTATCCCCCGTTACTTCCTGCGCCCCCCCCATCCTAGCTCACCTCTGCTCCGCCTGCTCCGCTGAACGCACCGCTGCTCCGCTTCTCCGCCCTCCCTTGCCTGAGAGGGAGGGGGGAGAAGTGGAGCGGCAGCACATTCGGGGGAGCAGGCGGAGCGGAGGTGAGGTAGGGCGGGAGGTCGCGGGGGGCCCCCAGGAAGCAACGGGGCGGGAAATGTGGCACGCCCGGGGGAGGAGGCGGGGCTGGGGATTTGGGGAAGGAGTTCGGAAGGGGTAGAGTTGGAGCGGGGCCGGGGGCAGAGGGGCACGAAAAAAAGGGGGGGGCGGCCAACATTTTTTTTGCTTGGGGTGGCAAAAATCCTAGAGCCGGCCCTGCTCCCAGTGGAGCAGATTACTGTCATACCAGTGATAAAGATCCACAATAATTATCTTGCATACACAACAGTTTATTTGAGAAGGAACTACACAAGCGGTAAAGGGTTCCATTAAGCACATCACTCCTGTGTTAGACATTAAGAGCTATACATTCCTCTTAGCGAGCCTCTCTTTCACAGACATACACAAACAGGCCCTGCACTAGCTTCACGCAGTCCCTGCTGGGCGAACAGAGACGGTGGTTACCAATTCTATGGACAGCTTCTTCTCTTCAAGTCTGGTCTCCTCAGCCCTCTGGTCTGTCTGGGATTCCCTCGAGGTAAGACCTTGGCTGCCTGGAACCCCCCCTGATTCACAGTCCTGCTCGAGCCCACGGGGAAGAGTTGTGGCTACTCTGTTTAGCAGCGTTGCTTCTTTGAGCGTTAATTTTTCCTCAAAGGAGTCACATGTCTTAAAAGCATGCCCACTGGGTGTGTGGCTACTTTAGGAGGAGACTGCAGAGTGGTGTCAAATGAACATTACCCCACATTCATTCCCTTATCAATCATTCACTTCAGCCCCCTGCGTGATGGCCTTTAACAGGGAAGAGATGCCCCAGTCAGCCCATGCTCCACTCAGGATGTTCTACATGGGGAAGGGATAGCTCAGTGGTTTGAGCATTGGCCTGCTAAACCCAGGGTTGTGAGTTCAATCCTTGAGGGGGCCATTTAGGGATCTGGGACAAAAATCTGTCTGGGGAGTGGTCCTGCTTTGAGCAGGGGGTTGGACTAGATGACCTCCTGAGGTCCCTTCCAACCCTGGTATTCTATGATTCTACACATGTTGTTTGCTTTCAAGTGGACATATTTGCTGACTCAAAGATCAGTATTGATCCAGCAGGGAGCCAGTCAGTTTCACCTCTGGCATCTGCCTGATGCTAGGAGAAGGATTCTGCTCCCAGAATCCTCTTTCGCAGTTCAGTCATGTCAAGCCATGTTCTCACCAATCATTCAGTACGGCCACACCAATTCGGCACCATCCCAACTGGAGGGGGGGCAGTATTATGAAGATCAAAGGAGACAAATGATTAATTATTGTTTGTATTGCAATAATGCCAAGGAGCCCCGTCAAGGACCAAGACACCATTGTACTGGTTATAGCGCACACACATAACACAGAGAGACAGTCCCTGGCCTGCAGAGATCATAGTCTACAGTGATGTCTAAACTGACATGTCTGAGCTAGACCTGCCCTGAGATACCCCAGGTGCTACCTACATGCATCTCCCTGCACTCATAAGAACGGCCATACTGGGTCAGACCAAAGGTCCATCTAACCCAGTATCCTGTCTTCCGACAGTAGCCAATGCCAAGTGCCCCAGAGGGAATGAACAGAACAGGTAATCATCACATGATCCATCCCCATTCACCCATTCCCAGCTTCTGGCAAACAGAGGCTAGGGACACCATCCCTGCCCATCCTGGCTAATAGCCATTGATGGACCTCATCTCCATGAATTTATCTAGCTCTTTTTTGAACCCTGTTATAGTCTTGGCCTTCACAACATCCTCTGGCAAGGAGTTCCACAGGTTGACTGTGCATTGTGTGAAGAAATACTTCCTTTTGTTTGTTTTAAACCTGCTGCCTATTCATTTCATTTGGTGACCCCTAGTTCTTGTGTTATGAGAAAGAGTAAATAATGCTTCCCTATTTACTTTCTCCACACCAGTCATGATTTTATAGACCTCTGCCATATCCCCCCTTAGTCGTCTCTTTCCCAAGCTGAATAGTTCCAGTCTTATTAATCTCTCCTCATATAGAAGCTGTTCCATACCCCTAATAATTTTTGTTGCCCTTTTCTGTATCTTTTCCAATTGTTTATCTGTTGATATTGAAGGTCCCTTTACTGTCTGCTGTAGCCTATAGGGCTAGCCTGCTTTCTTGCATATATATATTTTCCTATGAGTTTGATTGTTTGTTGTATTATGGGTTTGTTATTTGTTAATATAATAGGTTCATAAATTTGTATTAGAGTATTTTAGCTGTAACGCAAGGAACCTACAGGCCACATCCTGTATGTTAAGCTAAGGCAAGTTAGCATACACATGTTCGAGACCTTTACCCTAGATAGTTGATGATGTGCTGGAGCATACAGCACATATGTTTGTGACCTTTAATATAGATAAGTGGGCAAGTTAAAGCAAGTTGGTAGGTAAGGCCACCCACGTTTATGTCCTTTTTCAGACTTAACAGGTACACCACAAAGAACATGGAAACAACCGGTTAGAACAGAAATAACAGAGGTGAGGATGAGCTAATGATCACTAGTAGTTAGGAAAATGTCATTAATACTCATGAAGATGTCAGCCTATAGAGTAAGTGTACCCTGACATTTTTGTGGGTGAGGAAGTTAAGTTTGGACATGGAAGGAGGGCACTTAGTGCTCAGGTCCTACTTGTTCACTGTTAGTTTGCTGTTGTTAGTCCTTAATTGTTAGTTTTAGGTAAACTCTAAGTTAGCTTCTGTAGCCTTTCTATAGCGTTTAGCTTTTAGCTAGCTCTTCACCTCCCACGCAAGGCTTGAGGAACGTGGGCCATTGAACTCTCTTGGCATGCCAGAGGCAAGGGTGGTCCTGTTACAATGTATCAATGTGGGGGTCAGGGTTAGGGTTAGCAAAATGACTGCCAAACAACTACTAGACACCATTCAAGATGGCGATTTTAACAAATTTTTCACCGTACCGTTTCCCAGGTAAATAATAAAAGATACCACATAGACATAAATCAGAGCATGCATAGGAAACCAGAAATACATGAATAATGCTGTACAGTCCTTTGTCTCTTACCACCAGGTTATCAAGGAAAGCTGTGAGTATATTAATCGAGAACCCTTTATAGTATATGATACCACATGTACTGTGAGGACAATATTATTGCTTTTGCAATTCATTGATTATTGATTACTATTCCGTTTATCTCAATAAAAGGCTTTTAGGCTACGTTTTGTTCTCAGTGTGAGTTTCTTTGTCATACATCCTGAGGGTCCCTGCAAATTCTGTGTAGCCTGATTCTGGGACAAGAATCTTATTATCTTCTGATCCGATTAATTGGTGAGCCTATAACCCATATTATCTAAACAATATTATTAATCTCCCTAAAATCAGGCAACGCTGCCGTTCCCACTGCTGTTACCTCTCTGGATCACTGGGAGGTTTTCCCCTTGTGACTTTGCTCCTGCTTCCCTTTCAGTTTACATCATCTGCAAATTTGACCAAGGTCAAATCAACAGCCAAAGAACCAATGACAGAGCAGGAGACAATGCAGCTGTGTCAGGGTCCTACAGGGGCGTGAGTGGTCCAAAATGCCCCTGGAAACACTGACTCATCCTGGATGGGACTGAACCTAGCCATGAGATCTCTGCTCAAAAACCAACTGATGTGACATCATTGTGCAACCTAGAATCATAGACTCATAGGGTTAGACAGGACTGCATGGGTCAGCTAGTTTAACCCCTGCCAAGATGCAGGATTTGTTGTGTCTAAACCATCCAAGAGAGATGGCTCTCTAGCCTCCTTTTGAAAACCTCCGGTGAAGAAGCTTCCAGGAGCAGTCTGTTCCATTCTCCTACTGTTCTTAATGTTAGGAAGTTTTTCCTGAGATTTCATCTAAATCTGCTATGCTGTAGTTTGAACCCATTGCCTCTTGTCCTGCCTTATGTGGCAAGAGAGAACAGCTTTTCTCCATCTTTTTTATGTATTTGAAGTATATATTATATAGTATATAATACCACACGTACTGCGGTATTTATAGAACCATAGAATCACAGAACTGGAAGGGACCTTGAGAGGACATCTAGTCCAGTCCCCTGCACTCAAGGCAGGACTAAGTATTATCTAGACCATCCCTGACAGGTGATTGTCTAACCTGCTCTTAAAAATGTCCAATGATGGAGATTCCACAACCTCCCTAGGCAATTTATTCCAGTGCTTAACCACTCTGACAGTTAGGAAGTTTTTCCTAATGTCCAACCTAAACCGCCGCCCTTGCTGCAATTTCAGCCCATTGCTTCTTGTTCTATCCTCAGAGGTTAAGAACAATTTTTTTTCTTCCTCCTCCTTATAACAACCTTTTACATACTTGAAAACTGTTGTCATGCCCCCTCTCAGTCTTCTCTTCTCCAGACTAAACAAACCCAATGTATAGCTCATGTTTTCTAGACCTTTAGTCATTTTTGTTGCTCTTTGGACTTTCTCCAATTTGTCCACATCCTTCCTGAAATGTGGCGCCCAGAACTGGACACAATACTCCAGTTGAGGCCTAATCAGCGCAGAGTAGTGCGGAAGAATTACTTCTCGTGTCTTGCTTACAACACTCCTGCTAATACATCCCAGAAGGAAGTTCGCTTTATTTGCAACAGCTTGTGGTCCACTGTGACCCCCAGATCCCTTTCCGCAGTTCTCCTTCCTAGGCAGTCATTTCCCATTTTGTATGTGTGCAACTGATTGTTCCTTTCTAAAATAGAGTACTTTGCATTTGTCCCTATTGAATTTCATCCTATTTACGTCAGACCATTTCTCCAGTTTGTCTATATCATTTTGCATTATAATCCTACCCTCCAAAGCACTTGCAACCCCTCCCAGCTTGGTATCATCTGCAAACTTTATAAGTTTACTCTCTATGCCATTGTCTAAATCACTGATGAAGATATTGAACAGAACCGGACCCAGAACTGATTCCTGTGGGACCCCACTCGTTATGCCCTTCCAGCATAACACTGAACCACTGATAACTACTCTCTGGGAACAGTTTTCCAACCAGTTTTGCACCCATCTTATAGTAGCTCCATCTAGGTTGCATTTCCCTAGTTTGTTTATGAGAAAGTCATGTGACACAGTATCAAAAGCTTTACTAAAGTCAAGATTTACCGTGTCTACTGCTTCCCCCCTATCTACAAGGCTTGTTACCCTGTCAAAGAAAGCTATCAGGTTGGGAATTGTGTGATCATGGGAGACTTTAACTTTCCAGATATAGACTGGAGGACAAGTGCTAGTAATAATAATAGGGCTCAGATTTTCCTGGATGTGATAGCTGATGGATTTCTTCACCAAGTAGTTGCTGAACCAACAAGAGGGGATGCCAATTTAGATTTGGTTTTGGTGAGTAGTGAGGACCACATAGAAGAAATGGTTGTAGGGGGACAACCTTGGTTCGAGCGATCATGAGCTAATTCAGTTCAAACTAAACGGAAGGATAAACAAAAATAGATCTGTGACTAGGGTTTTTGATTTCAAAAGGGCTAATTTTAAAAAATTAAGGAAATTAGTTAGGGAAGTGGATTGGACTGAAGAACTTGGGGATCTAAAGGTGGAGGAGACCTGGAATTACTTCAAGTCAAAGTTGCAGAAACTATCAGAAGCCTGCATCCCAAGAAAGGGGAAAAAACTCATAGGCAGGAGTTGTAGACCAAGCTGGATGAGCAAGCATCTCAGAGAGGTGATTAAGAAAAAGCAGAAAGCCTTCAAGGAGCGGAAGATGGGAGGGATCCGCAAGGAAAGCTACCTTATTGAGGTCAGAAAATGTAGGGATAAAGTGAGAAAGGCCAAAAGCCATGTAGAGTTTGACCTTGCAAATGGAATTAAAACCAACAGTAAAAAGTTCTATAGCCATATAAACAAGAAGAAAATAAATAAAGAAGAAGTGGGACCGCTAAACACTGAAGATGGAGTGGAGGTTAAGGATAATTTAGGCATGGCCCAATATCTAAACAAATACTTTGCCTCAATCTTTAATGAGGCTAATGAGGAGCTTAGGGATAATGGTAGGATGACGAATGAGGATATGGAGGTGGATATTACCACATCCGAGGTGGAAGCCAAACTCGAATAGCTTAATGGGACTAAATCAGGAGGCCAGATAATCTTCATCCAAGAATGTTAAAGGAACTGGCACTTGAAATTGCAAGCCCATTAGCAAGAATTTTCAATGAATCTGTAAACTCAGGGGTTGTACCGTATGACTGGAGAATTGCTAACAGAGTTCCTATTTTTAAGAAAGGGAAAAAAAAGTGATCCGGGTAACTACAGGCCTGTTAGTTTGACATTTGTAGTATGCAAGGTCTTGGAAAAAATGTTGAAGGAGAAAGTAGTTAAGGACATTGCGGTCAATGGTAATTGGGACAAAATACAACATGGTTTTACAAAAGGTAGCTCATACCAAACCAACCTGAGCTCCTTCTTTGAGAAGGTAACAGATTTTTTAAACAAAGGAAACGCAGTGGATCTAATTTACCTCGATTTCAGTAAGGCATTTGATAGGGTTCCACATGGGGAATTATTAGCTACATTGGAAAAGATGGAGATCAATATGAAAATTGAAAGGTGGATAAGGAACTGGTTAAAGGGGAGACTACAACGGGTCATACTGAAAGGTGAACTGTCAGGCTGGAAGGAGGTTACTAGTGGAGTTCCTCAGGGATCGGTTTTGGGACCAATCTTATTTAATCTTTTTATTACTGACGTTGGCACAAAAAGTGGGAATGTGCTAATAAAGTTTGTGGATGACACGAAGCTGGGAGGTATTGCTAATACAAAGAGGGACTGGGATATCCTACAGGAAGATCTGGATGACCTTGTAAACTGGAGTAATAGTAATAGGATGAAATTTAATAGTGAAAAGTACAAGGTCATGCATTTGGGTATTAATAACAAGAATTTTTGTTATAAACTGAGGACACATCACTTGGAAGTAACAGAGGAGGAGAAGGACCTCGGAGTATTGGTTAATCACAGGATGACTATGAGCCGCCAATGTAATATGGCTGTGGAAAAAGCTAATGCGGTCTTGGGATGTATCAGGCGAGGTATTTCCAGTAGAGATAAGGAGGTGTTAGTACCGTTATACAAGGCACTGGGGAGACCTCATCTGGAATATTGTGTGCAGTTCTGGTCTCCCATGTTTAAGAAGGATGAATTCAAACTGGAACAGGTACAGAGAAGGGCTACTAGGATGATCCGAGAAATGGAAAACCTGTCTTATGAAAGGAGACTCAAAGAGCTTGGCTTGTTTAGCCGAACCAAAAGAAGGCTGAGGGGAGATATGATTGCTCACTATAAATATATCAGAGGGATAAATACCAGGGAGGGAGAGGAATTATTTAAGCTCAGTACCAATGTGGACACAAGAACAAATGGATATAAACTGGCCATCAGGAAGTTTAGACTTGAAATTAGATGAAGGTTTCTAACCATCAGAGGAGTGAAGTTCTGGAACAGCCTTCCAAGGGGAGCAGTGGGGGCAAAAGACATATCTGTCTTCAAGACTAAGCTTGATACGTTTATGGAGGGGATGGTATAATGGGATAGCCTAATTTTGGCAATTAATTGATCTTTGACTATTAGCGGTAAATATGCCCAATGGCCTGTGATGGGATGTTAGATGGGGTGGTATCTGAGTTACTACAGAGAATTCTTTCTTGGGTTTCTGGCTGGTGACTCTTGCCCAGATGCTCAGGGTTTAGCTGATCGCCATATTTGGGGTCAGGAAGGAATTTTCCTCCAGGGCAGATTGGCAGAGGTCCTGGGGGGTTTTCGCCTTCCTCTGCAGCGTGGGGCACGGGTCACTTGCTGGAGGATTCTCTGCACGTTGAAGTCTTTAAACCATAAGTTGAGGACTTCAATAGCTCAGGCATAGGTCAGGGGTTTGTTACAGGAGTGGGTGGGTGAGATTCTGTGGCCTGCGTTGTGCAGGAGGTCAGATTAGAAGATCATAATGGTCCCTTCTGACTTTAAAGTCTATGAGTCCATGAGGTTGGTCTGACACAATTTGTTTTTGACAAATCCATGCTGACAGTTACTTATCACCTTATTATCTTCTAGATGTTTACAAGTTGATTGCTTAATTATTTGCTCCATTATCTTTCCGGGTACAGAAGTTAAGCTGACTGTTTTGTAATTCCTCGGGTTGTCCTCATTTCCCCTTTTATAGATTGGCACTAGATTTGCCCTTTTCCAGTCTTCTGGAATCTCTCCTGTCTTCCATGACTTTTCAAAGATAATCGCTAAGGGCTCAGATATCTCCTCAGTCAGCTCCTTGAGTATTCTAGGATGCATTTCATCAGGCCCTGGTGTCTTGAAGACATCTAACTTGTCTAAGTAATTTTTGACTTGTTCTTCCCCTATTTTAGCCTCTTCTGATCCTACCTCATTTTCACTGGCATTCACTACGTTAGACGTCCAATCACCACCATTCTTCTTGGTGAAAACCGAAACAAAAAAGTCATGAAGCACCTCTGCCATTTCCACATTTTCTGTTATTATTTCCCCCATCCCTCATGGAGTAATGGGCCTGCCCTGTCCTTGGTCTTCCTCTTGATTCTAATGTATTTGTAGAATGTTTTCTTGTTACCCTTTATGTCCCTAGCTAGTTTGATCTCGTTTTCTGCCTTGACCTTTCTAATTTTGTCCCTACATACTTGTGTTATTTGTTTATATTCATTCTTTGTAATTTGACCTAGTTTCCACTTTTCGTAGGACTCTTTTTTGATTTTTAGATCATTGAAGATCTCCTGGTTAAGCCAGGGTGGTCTCTTGCCAGACTTCCTATCTTTCCTATGCAGTGGGATAGTTTCCTCTTGTGCCCTTAATAATGTCTCTTTGAAAAACTGTCAACTGGCTTCTATTGTTTTTTCCCCTTAGACTTGCTTCCCATGGGAATCTTACCTACCAACGCCCGGAGTTTGCTAAAGTCTGCCTTCTTGAAATCCATTGTCTTTATTTTGCTGTTCTCCCTCCTACCGTTCCTTAGAATGATGAATTCTATCATTTCATGATCACTTTCACCCAAGCTGCCTTCCACTTTCAAATTCTCAACCAGTTTCTCCCTATTTGTCAAAATCAAATCTAGACCAGCCTCTCCCCTAATAGCTTTCTTCACCTTCTGAAATAAAAAATTGTCTCCAATACATTCCAAGAACTTGTTGGATAATCTGTGCCCTGCTGTGTTATTTTCCCAACAGATGTCTGGGTAGTTGAAGTCCCCCATCTCCACCAAATCCTGTGCTTTGGATGATTTTCTTTGTTGTTTTAAAAAAGCCTCGTCCACCTCTTCTTCCTGGTTAGGTGATCTGTAGTAGACCCCTACCCCGACATCACCCTTATTTTTTACCCCTTTTATCCTTACCCAGAGACTTTCAACAAGTCTGTCTCCTATTTCCATCTCAACCTCAGTCCAAGTGGTATTTTTAATTTTTAAAATATTTTTAATATACACCTCTACCCTGATATAACGCGGTCGTGGGGAGCCAAAAATCCCTACCGCGTTATAGGTGAAACACCATTATATCGGGGTAGGGGCGGCAGGGCTCCAATGGTGATTTAAAGAGTCCGGGGCTCCCCGCAGCAGCCGGAGCCCCGGACCCTTTAAAGCGCCGCCGGAGCCCCGCTGCTACTGCGCTCTATGCGAACTCGTGGTATATTGGGTCGCGTTATAGCGGGGTAGAGGTGTATAAGGCAACACCTCCTCCCTTTTTTCCCTGCCTGTCCTTCCAGAACAAGCTGTATCCTTCTATACCAATATTCCAGTCATGCGTATTCTCCCACCAGGTCTCTCTGATGCCAACTACGTCATCGTTGTGTTTATTTAATAGCATTTGAAGTATAGCTTTCAAGTATTTGAAGACCTCTATCACAGCAGTCCCCAAACTTTTGAGGGCCTTACTGCTATCCGCGCCCCCGCTCTCCCACCCCTCAGAGCAACCAGGCCACGGTGGGGGCCGGCAGCTGAGCCTGTGGCCGGGTGCGGCTCCACTCCCAGCCCCGCCCTGCCCCCAGCCTCAACTCCAGGCGGAAGCAGAGCTGTATCCAAGCACTGTGCCAAGGCTGGGGACGGAACCAGCCGCAAGGCTGGGAGCCAGGTCCGTGGCTGGGGGCAGGGCCAGAGCAGAGCTCAGGGTGGGGAGAGGTTGGGTTGCGCTCCCTCCCCGCCCCTCGTGGTGGCTGGCCTGGACTCGCCATGCCCCCCCGATGGTCCCGCCACCCCACACTTTGGGGACCTCTGCTCTATCATGTGTCGCCTTAATCTCCTCTCTTCCCAACTAAACATACCCTGTTCCTTCAGCCTTTGCTCATCTGGCTTGTGTTCCACCCCTTTGATCATCTTTGTCGCTCACCTCTGGATCCTTTCCAGTTTCTCTACAACCTTTTTGGACATTGGTGTCCAAACTGTTACACAGTACTCCAGCTGCGGCATACCCAGCGCCGAGTCGAGCGGTAACCTCACCAACAATTCAGTCAATCCTCCTTTTAGTATTCCACTCATCATATTGATGGGGAATATTTTAGACTCCCCATGAGAGAGGATGTGCTGCAGGTCAGAACTCTGCCTTCTGCCTCATGCCGGCCTCCGTGCCAAAGGCCTTGAGACAGATCAGCATGACACAGCTCACGCATATTGCCTCTGTTTAGTGTCCCAAATTGAACGTGTTGAGAAAGCCGAGTGTCCCGTGCCTGAGTCACGCCCTTTACAAAATTAGAGATGTTTACAAATCGAAGAGGCGTGCGCACTGGAGAGTTACAACACTGCAATGCGACGTGGAATGTCTGATGAGAACTAATTCCTCTCCAGGAAAAATAAACTGATATCGTTTGAAATCTGGAAAGCAATAGGCCTGAAACAGACTCAGAGCAAGTTAGACCACGATTTGTGAGCTACAGCATAAAGGAAAAACTAGTGCAGTTTTGAGCTGCGGCATCTGATGCAACCACTTCTGGGACTGTCACCCCATCTCACCGAAGGTGAAGCAGAAACAGAAGGGCTGCAGGCAAATGTATAACAAGATCCAATGGCTGGACGTTTAAGCCAGACAATTCAGACTTGAAATAAGGTGAACGTTTTTAACAGGGAGGGTACTTAGCCCTTGGAACAGCTTACCAAGGGTTGTGGTGGATTTTCCATCACTGGCAATTTTCAAAATAAAGATAAGCTCTAATGCAAGCAGAAATTAATTCAGGGGTGTGACAGAGGAGATCAGACAAGATGGATCTCTTCTGGCCTTATGACTCTACGGGCAACAGAAATGACTGGAGACTTGGCAATGATTAGAGGACTGTTGAGTTCACAGAAGAGGGAAACGAAAAGGAACATGATAGAGATACACAAAACAATGAATGGGGCAGAGAAGGTAAATTGGGAGTTCCCTTTTATCCCTAGCTCAAAATCCAAGCACAAGGAGACAACCACTGATATTGAAAGGGGACGCATTTGGGGCCATTCTATGGCTTGTGTCAGACTAGATAATCACAATGGCCCCTTCTGGAATCTGTTAGCCTAGAAAAACCGACACAAGGAAATTCCTTCTCACAGGATGCATGAATAACCTGTGGAACTCCCTGCCAGGTGCTATTACTGCAGCCAAGAGCTTAGCAAGCTCTGAAAAGGATTAGAGAGTTTAGTGGCTAATGACAGCACTGTTAAAATAGATAAGATTTAAAACATTATAAGGGATACAAAGCATCATGCTGCAGGGGATAAACAAACCACTAGCTGCTGGGGATCAAGAAGGAACCTCCCCTATTGTTACGTTATTACCGAAATGCCCATCAAAGAGTTTATTTCACCTTCCTCTGACACAGACACCGCTGCCTGCTGTCAGGGGGAGGATCCTGACCTGATGTGGCATGGCAATTCCGACGTGTTCCTGATACGATGTTCATCTCCAGGCACTCAATACAGAGAGTTGCAGACAGACTGCAGGGGGTACAGAGTAGAGCAACGCAGGTGAATAGGGGGCTTGAGGGACTGATTTACGGGGAGGGATTAAAGGAGCTGAGTAGTGTGGGTATGAGAGAACATGGCCAAGATTTTCAGACGGGACCAGTGATTTTGGGTGCCCAGTTTGGGACCTTAAATAGGGCCTGAGTTTCAGAAAGTGGGGAGCTCCCACCCTCTGAAAAGTCACACCCCGTTCAGGTGTCTACAGTTAGGCACCCAAAATCAGGGAGGAGAACGCAGGGTTCAGTGAAGGGCAATGGGAAGATGTAAAGGAAGGAAAGATTTAGGCCGAACCTTCCTCCCAGGGGGATCCTCAGCTGGTGTAAATCAGTGTAGCTCTGACTTCGGTAGAGCTAGGCCAGTGGGCCCCAGGACTCTATGGAATGGTCTGCTAAAGGCGCCTGTTCTCAAACTTCATTGCGCTGCGACCACCCTTCTGACAACAAAAATTACTACACGGCCCCAGGAGGGGGGACCAAACCCATAGCCCACCTGAACCCCGGGCGAGGGGGGCCAAAGCACGAGCCCCACCACCCCGGACAGAGGGGCCTGTCACCTGATCTCCATCGCCCAGGGCTGAAGCCGAAGTCTGAGCCCCGCTGCCCAGGGCGGAAATCCTCGGGCTTCAGCTTCAGCCCTGGGCAGTGGGACTGGGCTTCGGCCCCGGGAGGTGGGGCTCGGGCTTGGGCTTTGGCCCTGGGCCCCAGCAAGTCTAATGCCAGCCCTGGTGACCCCATTAAAACGGGGTCCCGACCCACTTTGGGGTCCCGACCCACAGTTTGAGAAGCCCTGTGCTAAAGGAACGGCGGGAGACACAATACTTCAGACTTTGACAAGCAGGTGGGAGACGAGACTAGACAACGGTGCTGTTGGGAACAACCCAGCGCTGCGAGTGAGATTCCTTCAGCCCTTGGAATTCCAACTGTGGTGCTGCTCCCGCTGGCAGGTGACACTTGAGAAGGATAGAGAGGGAAAAAGTAATTCCCAGAGGCCTTCACCCACCTGCAGTCAAAATCCAGCAAGGGTAAAGTCAGAAATTCCCCATGGATGCCAACATATGCCACATAGACTCCAGCCAGGAAAACTCCCACACACATGTTACACGCCCCTTGGCTGACTTGATGTCCTGCTCTATGAGACATCCCAAACCTGTAAAACTGCTGCCCGCGGAAGGTATATAACCTGCCACTGGAGCATCTGCCCTTCCTACACAGGCGGAGAGGAGTCAACAAAGATGAAGGCTTTTCTTGTCACCCTGCTGACTGCAGCCCTGTGCGCGGAGCGAGGTGAGACCCAGTGATTCTCCTCGGTTAGACAGAGGTTACACAAAGGCTGGGAGGCAGCTCAGGAATGGTGGATTTCAGAGAGTTATTGCAGCCTTCATGGTATCGATGCCACACTGCTGTTGCAAACTTCTGCCGGGGTACAGAAAAGGGCAACAAAAATGATGAGAGATATGGAACAGGTTCCATATGAGAAGAGATTAATAAGATTGGGGCTTTTAAGCTTTGAACAGAGACGACTAAGGGGGGATATGATTGAGGTCTATAAAATCATGACTGGTGTGGAGAAAATAAATAAGGAAGTGCTATTTACTCCTTCTCATAACACAAGAACTAGGGGTCACCAAATGAAATGAATAGGCAGCAGGTTTAAAACAAACAAAAGGAAGTATTTCTTCACACAAT
>NW_020664409.1:109696305-109703834 GCF_002925995.2 Terrapene triunguis | reverse complement strand
CTGGTCACCCTCCTCCCCAGTCCTCTCCCAGCCTCGCTCAGAAGCTGTGCAGGAGCCACTCCCTTCTCCTTCTCTCCACCCCAGACTGTGCTGAGGCTCTCCAGAGGCAGCGGGCGGGCTAGAGCCGACCCGGTCTGGGTACAGGATTCAGCCAGGATCCTTAGGGCACACGTCTACACTTGCCATTTAAAGTGGAAAAAAGTCCCTTTTGGGCGCAAAAACCCTGGGAGCGTCTACACGTGCCGATGACTTTTTGCTGGGAAACTCAGAAGTGTCCCCGCAAAAAGAAAACCCCCTCCCCGAGAGGCCTTACCGGTGAGGCTTTTGCGGCCATGTGCAAGTGAAGACACCTTCTTCCTGTTTACGGAGCTTTTAGCCTCCGCAGGATATCCCACCGTGCCTAGGTGGCCACTCTGACCAGCAGCTCTGATGCCAGGTAAACAGACGTCCACCCCTCCCCCTGGAAAGCCCCGGAAACTTTGGAACTCCCCTTCCTGTTTTCTTGGCAAGTGCTCCCTTATCATCTGGCCAGGCGACAATGCCTGCTCCATGAAGCAAACAATCCACTGCTTGGAGCAATGCTGAGCTGCTGGAGCTGATCAGTGTTTGGGGAGAGGGGGCTGTGCAGGGACCCAGGATGCCCCGCGATCCTCCCCTCCCTTCTCTTCCCAGGAGGGGCTTTATTCACCATTGTGCTGCAGTGTGCAATCATTCCTCCCTGTGCAGGTGGGTGAGGTCATATCTTTAATTGAACCAACTTCTGGTGGTGAGCGAGACAAGCTTTGGAGTGACACAGAGCTCTTCTTTATAGCAGAAACAGGATGATCTTTTTCAGGTTCTAACATTATAGAATGAGAAATTTGTCAAACGACTGTAATTGCAAGGTTTCCATGCCTCTAAGGGTCAGGCATGCCAAGGAGCACAACTTTTATCCAAATAAGTATGTGCAGGCTAAAAAATCATAAAAAAATAAAGGTGGAAAAGATGTATTAATTCATCCAGCGTCGACCGATCCCGCAGGTCCGCAGCACACGCTCGTTGCAGGGGTCCCAGGCGCCCAGGGCTCCGACAATCAGGGCGTCCATCTGCACCTCGTAGCCCTTCGCTCTCAGGGTGTCGGCCAGGGGGGCGTACTTTTCCAGCTTACGAGCTCGGGCTTCGCGAAATGCCGGGGTCCTGTTCTCAAAGGAGACCGTGACATCAACGAGGATGATCTTTTTCTGAGCCTCGTTGGTGACGACCACGTCAGGTCGTAGCTGGCTGTCGGTACCGGGGATGGTGCAGTTCACGGAGATCTCCCCCAGGCGTGGCGCGATGGCTTTCACCAGGCGGTTCTGGATGGCGTTGTGGCGCAGCTGGCAGGCTCTGGAGTGGGGTTTGCAGCTGCACAGGACATGGGGCAGGGTCTCGTTGGAGTAGCCGCACTTCCTGCATCGCTTGTCTCGGTTCCCGTGGCGGACGGCTCCGTTGAGCGGGACGCAGTTGAGCCAGGCACGGTGGATGAACCGCCAGTCGGCGAAACGGGTGAAGCCGCCCCCGGCGAGGAAGTGGTTGCTGACGTCCCACTTGCTGGTCAACTCAAAGGCTTTACATGTCCCAACGGTCCTGTTTATGCTTCAGGGTTTCCAAGTACAGGGAGTGGATGGCAACCTTCAGAGTCCTCTCCAGCAAGCCCCTGGTGCTCGGGGTGATGATGGTGTTGTTCTCGGACCCGATCTGCGGCACCCGGACTCTCAGCTCCTGGCGCTCCTCGCACCACACCCAGCGGCAGCTGATGCGCTTCCCCAGGCGACGCGTGGCGTTGCGAGTGCGGGACCACAGTGAAGTGATGTCGCGCCCGTCCCGTCCAAATTCCCCATCCAGGGAGCCGCTCAGGAAGGTGGCGATGTCTTGGTTGGAGGGGGCTCTGCCGATCCGCTTCTCTGTCGCATCACGCAGGGCGTTCGCCGCGATGTTCCTTACCATGGCGTCGGGACATGTCAGCAGGCAGAAGGCGTGGGTGATCACCGCGATGTCGCACAGGTCACCCATGCGGAGGACGTTGGCGCCGCCGTGCCTGTGGGCGATGTAGACCAGCTCGTTGCTGGCTGTCTGGGGAAGGAACAGCCACTTCTTCACCAGCTTCCGGATGATCTTGTCTGCCTTGTTGAGGGGCACCTTCGCCACGGCGGATCCCCTTAGGGTGAACGAGATGCGTGGGACCAGGAAGGTGTTCAGGGCGTTTATCTTCTGCCATGGTGCCAGCAGGGAGGCATCAATCTTGGCGGCGTCCTGCAAGATCTCCTGGATGGTGTCCTCGTGTGTCTGCCGGAGACGGAAACCTGTTGGCATGCCCAGGTGCTGGTATGCCTGCCCCTGTGCCAGGGGGATGATGGGCTCACCCTGGATCTGGAACCCCGTTGCCTGCACCGAGTCTCTTTTGCTGCCGTCAATGTGCAGAGTTGCGCACTTCTTCGCATTGAAGCGGAGCCCCATCCAGTCAGTAGCTCGGCTGGTGGCGTCTAGCATACCTTGGAGGCTCTTTGGATCGTCCGCGGTCAGGACCAGATCGTCCGCGTAGGCCAGAATGCTGATTTTCTTGCCGTACAGATCGAAGCCGGTCGGGCCGCTGGAGATGGCTCGGATGAGCGGTTCCATGGCCAGGTTGAAGATGATGGGGCTGAGGGGGCATCCTTGTTTCACGCCGCGGCGGATGGGGATGGCATCCGTCTCTCCGTCCGTGGCACGGATGGTGGTAGTGCAGTCCTTGTAGAGGTCCCGGAAGATCTGGATGAAGGTTTCTGGCATCCCGAACTCTCCCAGGGTGGCAAAGATGTGATGGTGGGGTATGGACCCAAAGGCATTGGTCAGGTCAAGCCATGCTACTGCGCACTGCCTCTTGGACCTCCTAGCCTCCTCGATGGCCGTCTGAAGGAGGAAGTTGTGCTCGTAGCATCCCTCGCAGGACATGAAACCCTTCTGCACTGAGCTGACGGCGCCCCCGCGCACTGACCAGTCTGTGATCCTTGCCGCGAGGCAGCTGGCATACAGCTTGTAGATGGTCGAGCAGAGGGAGATGGGCCTCCAGTTGCCGGGGTCGTCTCGTTCGCCTTTTTTGTGGATGAGCACGGTCATGGACTTTTTCCAGGAGCGGGGAACGCGATGGAACTGCTTGCATTTATTGAAGATGGCAGCGAGCACCAAGCAGCCGGGGTCTCGCTTCTTCAGCAGGGGGTAGCGAATGCCATCTTTTCCAGGGGCAGTGTTTTTGGTCCTCGTCAGCCTCACCTGCACCTCCTGCCGGGAAAAATCTCGCTCCAGGTCCTCCGTGAGGTCGATCCGGGGTAGCGGGGGAAGGCACTCTGGGCGTCGCAAGTTGGTCTGGGCCTCGTGATCAAACACGTCCTTGAAGTAGGAGTAGAGCCTCTCGGGCTGGATGGCACAATAGGAGGAGGTCCCATCGAGGATCTCCCTCATGGCTTTTGTCCGGTTCATCCTGTATAGTTTCCGAATACGGGATGCAGCCACCGGATTGTAGCGGCGGCCGACGTCCCCTCTCCTGCCTTCTCTGGCGGTGTTGTTACGGCTGCGAGTGGCCCGTGCGGCCTCCTGGGGTTCCCTCCTTCTGGCTGTAATTTCCACAGACAGTTCTGCGGTCAGTCTGTCCATCAGGGTGTCGAAGTTCTCGAAGTCCTCAGCCTTTGCCAGCTCCTCCATCCAGGCAGATTGCCACGGCGTGGCGACCCTCGCTCGCGGCCGTCGCTCCTCCTGATGCGTTGTCCCCACAGGTTCAGGTGCTGTGGGGACAGTCTGCGGCCTGGTTGTCCCTCGGACTGGGGAGCGGTGTTCAGGTGGGTCTTGAGGCGGGGGTCCTGGTGCGGTGGGGAGGGCAGCTCTCGGTGTCTCCGGGAGGGAGTGGGGTTCTGGAAGCACCGGTGCTGGGCTTTGTGGGGGCGCGGTCGTGTTTGGAAGTGCTGGGGATGGTTCTGGTTCTTCTGCGGGCGGCATCTGGCTGGGGGGTCCTTGGTGGGGCATGGGGTTTTTGGTGGTCGGAGGCTCGTTGGGTAACCTTGGAGGAGGTGGCTGTGACTGGAGTACCAGCAATGGTAGCCCTAGGGCAAAAAGAACACACCCATGTACATCAAATACATGATAAAAGAAAAAATACAAAATGAAAAAGAGTGGGTAAAACCAGCTAACAAAAGCCAAAGCTGGGCAAAACACCAGCCAGGTGCTGCTCCCACCAAAAGGAACCATCACACTATCTCACTCTTCACATTTCTGGAGTGGGGCCGAGCCATGAGGTGCAGCCCCAACCCAGCGCCCCAGCCGGAGCAGGGCCGAGCCGCGTGGTACAGCTCCTTAGGAGAAGGTCATCTCCCACCTGGTGAGCCTTCCTCAGAACACTCCAAAGAGCCTGTCAGTAATGGCTGCTAGGACTCTACAAGGACATGTGATCAGACCACATGTCTCTGGACTCCATCTTGGGATGTCAGTATTTTTCCACAGACTGGTCTGGGAGCCAAGCTTTGAAACAAATGGTACCTGCCATATGCAAAAGGTATATAAGGCAGGGAGTGACAACATCAGGTGTTCTTCACTCACCAAACAAAAAGACTCCTGGAAATCCCTGAGGAACAAAGACAACTGGGGGAAGTGCTTGACCCACTTACCCAGAAAGCAAAGTTGATCTACATCTTGTTACCTAAATAGCTAAGACCTTTTATCTAGACCAATAGACAATGGAAGAATGGCATAGGGGTTTTTTCAATGTTGTACCCACAGACTTAACAGGTACACCACAAGGAGACTTCTGTGCATATGTACATGTCATCAATACGCACAAACATACTAGCCTATGGAGTGAGCGTACCCTAACATTTTATGGGTGAGAAATGAAATTTGGGCATAGGAGGAAGGATTTCCGGCACTTGTGCCCTATAAAAGAGGTGACCCACCTCGCTAGAGTATTCTTTTGCTACTCTATCTCTATTCCTCTTCCTCTTCTATTCTATTCTGTCTATCTACTGTTAGTAGGCTATACGTGTTCTTCTTAAACTTTAAGTTTCAAGGGAACTAGGCTAAGTTTGGTTTCCCTAAGTTTTATTCTTAGTTTATTAGGTTTTAATTTTAAGTTTAAATTAGTCAAGTAAACCCTCCTAAGTTAGTTTTGATAGCTCTCAGTATTAGTTTCTTCTAAGCACTGCATCTCTCTCTCAAGAATTGAGAAACCTGAACCACAAGGCTGGTCCTGTGTCCCTTACCACCAGGTTATCAAGGAAGGGTGTGATTACAGTAACTCCTCACTTAACGTCCTCCCGCTTAACGTTGTTTCAAAGTTACGTCGCTGCTCAATTAGGGAACATGCTCGTTTAAAGTTGTGCAATGCTCCCCTATAATGTCGTTTGGCTGCCTGCTCTGTCCACTGCTTGTAAGATTCTGTGGAATAGCAGCATCTTTACAAGGAAGCATTGCACAAGTTCCTCTTCTCCGCCTCCTCCCCCTCCCTCCCAGCGCTTCCCCCACCGCCAAACAGCGATTAGGACTTTCTGGGAGGGGAGGGAGGAGTGGAGATGCAGCTGCTTCGGAGAGGAGGTGGAGTGAGGGTGGGACGAGGTGGGCCTGGAGTGGAGCGGGGACAGGAAGAGGCAGGCCTGGAATGGAGCGGGGACAGGAAGAGGCGGGCCTGGAGTGGAGCGGGGACAGGAAGAGGCAGGCCTGGAGCATCCCCCAGCAAAGTCGGCGCCTGTTCTTCTCCAGGGAAGCTGCCGCCACTGCTGCAAAGGTGCTTCCTAGCATCCTTGCCTGAGGCGGGCTGTGCCTGTGTGGGGTAAGCCAGGGGCACTTCCCAACCACAGTACAGCACAGTACTGTACAGTATATAATGCCTTTTGTCTGCCCCCCCACAATTTCCTTGGAACCCAACCGCCCCCATTTACATTAAATCATTTCACGTATGTCCCTGAAAAATGCAACTTTAACTACAACGTTAAGTGAGGAGTTACTGTATATTAACCAAAGCTTTGTAGCATATAATACTACACTTCTACCCCGATATAACGCCACCCGATATAACACAAATTCAGATATAGCGCGGTAAAGCAGTGGGGAGCCCCAGTCCCTTAAAAGCGCCACCCGAGCCCCGCTGCTTTACCACGTTATAGCCGAATTCGTGTGGAGCCCCGGGCCCTTTAAATCCCCACCTGAGCCCTGCTGCCGGAGCTCCGATGGTGATTTAAAGGGCCAGGGGCTCCCCGCAGTGGCTGGCGCACCGGGCCCTTTAAATCACCGCCGGAGAAGCTGGTCCAGTCCGGCACGGCGAACCGGTTCTTGTCGGTACGCCGTACCGGACCGGACCCGATATAACGCGGTCTCACCTATAAGGCGGTGAGATTTTTTGGCTCCCGAGGACCGCGCTATATCAGGGTAGAGGTGTATATTATCATAAGTATCTTTTGAATAGCAGTAATGCAATTGTAACTTTGTAACTCTGAGTATTTTACCATTTACTTACTATTATTAATTTTAATAAAAAGTCTTTAAGGCTATATCTGTCTCAGTGTAAGCTTCTGTCATATCCCCAAGGGTCCTTGGTAAATTCTGTGGCGCCTGATTCAGGACAAGAACTTTTATCTTCTGATCAAACAGCTTGGCGAGCCTAAAACCCATACTATTACTATTAATAAATAAGTATTATTAATATATATGAATTAAATTAAATAAGAATTACATTGATAAATTAAATTCATATTATTAGTACACGCTAAATCAGGCTACAGGCTGGCAAGCCGGCCAGGAGACTCGAGGAATGTGTGACAGGAATTTTCAGGGATTCCAGGCATCCTTAGACCCCTGAGAATCTCAGCTGAGGCATAAGTAAAGAGTTAAAGTTACAGAGAGTTAGAGCGCAAGATTGTATGTCTTACTAACTCACTTTTAAGAACCCAGGAACCTGATTTCCTGTGGCTACAGCTTAGCAGCAAACCCCATATTTCCTGTTCTGTATTGTGGTTTGACTTAGAGTTTTATTTTAGAGGTTTTGAATTTAATCTTGCAACAGAAAGTAATAATGTTATTATTTAAAAAGTGATACGCGCCTTTTAAGGGGCTTTGTTAAAGGCTGACGTTATAACGAATGGTACCGATAAGCTATTAGCAGTAGCATCGGGCCCGATGACCCACACTAGTGGTGGCGGGGGAGTTCATTACAGTTGATTACATAAGCTAGTGAAGTTTTAGAATTCAAATGAGTTCTATGTTGTGTGTTAAGGTGGGTGGAGCAAGGGCAAGAGTAGACTCTGTTGAAGTTGCCCGCAGCCTGGCTTTAGAAAACCGTGCTGGGAAAGAAATTAAATAAAAAAATTAGAGCTACTCAGGAAAGCCCAGCACACTTTGGATGCCAGCTTAAAATCGCTGGACGGCTATAAATCAGACCGTGGTCGGCCGTTAAAAAGATTCAAAGAGTTGAAAAAAAATAGAAGATGTGTTAAAGGTGGATAAAGAATCAGTTCCCATCAGGGCTGGCTCTGGCTTTTTGGCTGCCCCCCCCC
>NW_020664409.1:109693800-109696205 GCF_002925995.2 Terrapene triunguis | reverse complement strand
GAGGGGGAGGGAGCGGGCGGGAGAGAGAGAGAAGGGGGCGGCCAGGGCTACAGCAGGGGCGCTGCCACGCGGCCCCTCCCGCTCCGCTCCGGTCGGCGGGGAGAGAAGGAAGAGGACGGCCCTGCAGGGCGCTCTGGTTCTCCGCACCGCCGCCCCCTACAGGGCGGCCAGAGCGGAACAAGAACAACAACAAAAAACGCGGCCGTGTCGCCCTAGGATTGGGCAGAATGCCGCCTCCAACAATCTGCCGCCCCAAGCACCAGCTTGCTCCCTACTGGCATGGTGGAACTGACGGAAACAAAAAAATCTGCAGGGACAATTACTAGAAGTAGGGTGAGAGAATTAGCTCAGGCCGATACCGTACCTTTAGAAGTGGAATTGGAGATTAAGTCTCAGGAGCCACAGGGAGTGTCAAAAGAGGAAGTTTGCAGTGCAGAAGCAGCCAGCAGTCTGCAGCTAGAAAAAGAAAGTCCCAGGGTGGCACCACAGGAGGCAGAGTAAATGTCATCATAGAGGAGGCGACTAGTGATATAAAGGATGAGATGAGCAGAGCAAAAGGGGAGGAAATATCCTCTCCTCTGTTAGTGTCCGCCCCTGATAGTGAAGAGGGAGTGCCTTTAGAGACTGTGATTGTTCAAGGACTAGAAGATGCGGTGTCACAAGTGACACAAGTAGCTAGTGCCTGTGATGTAGTAATCTCTAAATTACAACAGAGAGAAATACAACAACCAAGGGATGCAATTCCTGTTCCTCCACCCAATGTTACATTGGCACCATGTAGATCAGGAGATCCAGCCCGTTTGGGTGGACACTTCGGGGCATTTGGGCAATCATCCACATTGCCTAGGTCCCTAGAATTTCATGGACCCTCTACACCCCCTTGGTGTATGTTGGTATCACCTGGTGTACTGGTAGAACACCCTACTACACCAGATCTTAACGGACTAAAAGATGTCCTGCGTCAGTGTAAAAATGCCTTGAGTGTAGGATGTAGAGGTTTTATGAAAAGTTATCCTGCTCATCCAGGATTATTTCCAGTGGAAAGTTCTGATAGCTCAGATGAGGAAAATGTAAATTTGGGTAAAAGAAGTCAAAACATAGAAATTATAAATTCAAGCTCAGATAGAAGTCCAGATCCCGATGCGGAGAGAAGATCCTCAGATCTTCAGATCCTTTAAAGGAGGCATTAGCCTTACTGGCCAAGGCATATTCTCAGGGAGGCCTTAAAATTGGTCGGCGTGAAGCCCCTGTTGCAATACTTCAGGAACCACGAGCTAATCCCACTATGAGGATTGAAGAACCCCCGCAGGGTTAGGCCGAGGTGTTCCTAAATTCCCTAGGTACCAGCATTGGCAAAATGACCCTAACCCACGTAGTAACCCTGGATCTTCGAGTAGGCATGCCCCTCCACACGGTTATGCATTTGGATCCCATATAGGGGCCCGGGACCGCAGGGCCGGCTTTAGCAGGTGTGGGGCCCCACGCCGGGACACGAATTGTCTTGCGCCCCCCCCGCCCTGACTCCGCCCCCTCCCTGGCCCATTGGATCCCTCCCCAAATCCCCACCCTGGCCCCGCCCCCAGCACCGCCCCCTCACTGCCCCATTGGATTCCTCCCCAAATCCCCGCCCTGGCCCCGCCTCTTCCCCAAGCACGCTGCATTCCTCCTCCTCACCCCTCCCTCCCAGGCTTGCACTGATCAGCTGTATGGCGGCGCAAGCGCTGGAGGGAGGGGGGAGAAGCAGGACGTGGCTTTTTTTTTTTTTTCCCAGCTCCGCCGGCAGCCCCAGACGTTGCGAGGCCCTCTTAGGCGCGGGGCCCCATTCCGGGGAATCAGCCAAATAGGCTTAAAGCCAGCCCTGCGGGACCGTGTTCCTTTCTTTTTAGATACCGTACAGAACAATTGATGCCTGCAGAGACCCAAGTCACCCCGTCCCCACAAAAATGAGGACTCCGTTGTAATGCCACCAGGTCAGCGGGGTCCTGACCACAACACGCTGACTCGCTCGCTGGTAGCGCTGCAGCCAGACAGGGGTCAGCTCCCCCTGGGCCACTTCCCAACACCCCCTCAGGGTGTATCTGGTTCTGTAGAGGGTTGTCCTGGTCGTCGGGGAAGAAGACCTCTGTCACCGCTTGCAGCTCCTCCCTGCTCGGGTCTGTAAGTGGCCCTGACCAGTCCTCGTCTCCCTCAGGTCTGCAGCAGCCTCCCAGCTCAGGAGCTCACAGGAGGCGTCTGGCTCCTCCGGCAGCTGGGCCCCAACTGAGTTCTCCAGCCCGCCTTTTATACTTCCGGTCCTGCCCACTGACTTCCAGCAGGAGGGTTGAGTGTGGTGTGGCTCCGCCCACCAGGATTCAATGGGGGCTCCTCCCCCTCCGGGTCTGTGGGCAGCCAATCCGCCCCACTAT
>NW_020664409.1:109656065-109693700 GCF_002925995.2 Terrapene triunguis | reverse complement strand
TCACACTTTTCATAAGAGAGGAAGGATCTCTTTAGCCAGAATTTCCCCTCTTTGGAGAGTACTTTGAACTGGTTGATTCCTGCTTTCCACCCCAGAAGTGGCTGCATTTCATTGGTGGCCACATGGTTTAACAGTCGTTGCTGGTACTTACACAAAATCACAAGAGTTTCGGTTCCAATACGCCATTTGCACATGCTCAGAATTTGCCAGAATTTCATTTTCATTTTTGGGACTCAAATTTTCCATGCCTGCTGCCTGCTGGAGGGTCACTTTTTTGCAAAGTTTGGACAAAATCCCTTCAGCAGCTGTTGAATTATTTGGGGGAGGGGGAGGGGAGAGAAACACTTTTCTGCATGTAAAAAAAAAAATTATACTATCTTGATAGGATAGGACGACAGCCAAAACAATTGTGGCTTGATACTTGCCACAGATGCAGTCTAGAAAGGACCAATGCTTTTGCTCTGTTTTGATTTACCAAAGTTATGGAGAGCCTGGAGATGTTTTCCATTTGCAAGGCTTTCTTTGCAATGAAACAAGGGGCTAGAAACATGCTAAATGAGACCTGAAGTTAACCTTGGTATTTCTAGGCCCTCCAATCAGTGGCTGGGGCACAGCTAAGGGCTTCAGCACAGATGATCAGCTGTGAGCTTTAGCTATAAACTCTCACCAGAGATCAGTAAGCAAACAAGGTCTGCCATCCAAGCCCTAAGCAGCCCCCACCCTACTTAGCTTCTGAAAACAGGCATGTTCAGGGTGGCACGGCCAGAGATAGAAAATGAGGGGGGAAATTACTAATCTTAACGTAGTTACAAGAATCCGGACATGTCTACACTTGCCATTTAAAGCAGAAAAAGTCCCTTTTTTGCGCAAAAAACGTGGGAGTGTCTACACTTGCCAATGACTTTTTGCGGTGAAACTCAGGCCTTGGCTACACTTGCGAGTTACAGCGCTATAAAGCCGCCCCCAGCTCTGTAACTCACTCCCTGTCCACACTGGCAAGGCATTTGCAGCGCTGTATCTCTGTGGCTGCAGCGCTGCATGTACTCCACCTCCCTGAGAGGAATAGCGAGTATTGCGCCGCCGCTGCGGCGCCAGTGTGGCCGCCCAATGTGCTGTGACTGGCCTCCAGAATTATTCGGCAGTATCCCACAATGCCTGTTCTAGCCACTCTGGTCATCAGTTCAAACTCTACTACCCTGGCCTCAGGTAACCAACCATGTGACCCTCCCTTAAAATTCCCCGGGAATTTTAAAAATCCCCTTCCTGTTTGCTCAGCCCGGCGTGGCGTGGAGTGCTATCATTGAATCTTTCCAGGTGACCATGCCTCCACACGCCAAGCGAGCCCCAGCATGGAGCAATGGCGAGTTGCTGGACCTCATCAGTGTTTGGGGGGAGGAAGCTGTCCAGTCCCAGCTGTGCTCCAGCCGTAGGAATTACGATACCTTTGGGAAGGTATCAAAGGACATGATGGAAAGGGGCCATGACCGGGACGCCCTGCAGTGCAGGATTAAAGTGAAGGAGCTGCGGAGTGCCTACCGCAAAGCCCGCGACGCAAACGGCCGCTCGGGTGCTCCCCCCGCGACCTGCCAATTCTACAAAGAGCTGGATGCGATACTTGGGGTTAACCCCACCTCCACTCCGAGCACCACCATGGACACTTCAGAGCCGGTGGGGGGGGGGGGAGGAGGAGGAGGAAAACGGGAGTGAGGGTGGTGGGCCGGATGGAGACACCCCGGAATCCCTGGAGCAATGCAGCCAGGAGCTCTTCTCGAGCCAGGAGGAAGGTAGCCAGTCGCAGCAGCTGGTACTTGGTGGAGGACAAACAGAAGAGCAGGTTCCCGGTAAGCGTTTTTTTTTTCGGGAAGGAATTTTTTCGGTGCGGGCTCTTTGGGAGAGGAGGGTTAGGCATGCATGCCTAGATGCGGAATAGTGCATTGATGTGGTTTATCACATCGCGGTAATCGGCCTCGGTAATCTCCTCGAATGTCTCATCCAGAACATGTGCAATCCGCTTGCGCAGGTTTATCGGGAGAGCCACCGTGGTCCTTGTCCCAGCCAGGCTAATGTGTCCGCGCCACTGTGCCGCGAGGGGCGGGGGGACCATTGCTGCACACAGGCAAGCTGCATATGGGCCAGGGCGGAAGCCGCATTGCAATAGAAGACCTTCCCTTGCTTCCCATGTCACCCTCAGCAGCGAGATATCGTCCAGGACGAACTCCTGTGGAAAATATTGGGACAGTGTTCAGTGTAGGTGCCCCCTGCAGCTGTTGGCTCTCTCCAAGGCACAGAAACCCAGAGGACAGTACAGCCCTGAAACAATCAGTCCCCCTTACTCACCATTTTGAGGCTCCCGTGGGTTATGTGTGCTCTGTTTGGGACGGGAAAATTATGCTATTTTGTAGACCCTGTGTGTGCCCTCCTTAAGTGCGGGGGAAATCATTACTCTGTCTGGTATAAACAATGCTGCCTCTATTAAATGTTGCATTTTGCCTATACAGCTGCATCAACCTTGAGACCTCAGCCGTCCCTCTTATCGCCTGCTCAGAGACTGCAAAGACTCAGGAAGAGACCGTGAAAAAGCAAAGAAGACATGCTGCAAGAAGTGATGCGGCAATCTATTAAAGAGAATGAAAAAGCACAGAACTGGAGGGAGAGAGAAAGCAGGATTCGCCAGGAAAACGCAGCGCATCGGCGGCAAAGCACCGCGCACCGGCAGGAAAGCACGGATTGGCTCATAAGCATCCTGGAGCGCCAAGCAGACGTTATCCAGGAGCTCGTAGCCATGCAGAAGGAGCAGTACCGCAAACGCAAACACGCCCCCCCCCACAGCCCTTGTCCCAAAACTCTTTCCCTTGTGCCCCACTGTTACCTCCAACCCACTTTCCCCAACTTCCGTGTTCTTCACGCCACCAGCTGCCTCCAACACCAGTATCTTCACCACCCAGCCCTGAAAACCACGACCCTTACCCTCTGCACTCAACCCCCATCACCATGCCGTATAGCTGTCCTGAAGTGCAGCACTCACTGCACAGCACACCAGACAGGACATACGCGAATCTGTGATTGTACCGTTCCCCACTCCACCCCCTTGCCCTTTCTGATTCCCAAGCAGTTGTGTTTCTTTTCAATAAATAAATTTTCTTTTCAATAAATGGATTTTTTGGCTTTGAAAACATTCTTTATTATTGCATAAAGTAAAGGATTCCTTAGCCCAGGAAATAAACAGGCACTGCAAGTCTGCTTAGCAACCACTGATTCCTAAAGATTGGAACTACTGCACTTCACCCCCGTGCAGGGCACCAGATATCACTGCTGGTTTTCAGCCTCAAATTGCTCCCTCAAGGCATCCCTAATCCTTGCAGCCCCGCGCTGGGCCCCTGTAATATCCCTGCTCTCTGGCTGTGCAAATTCAGCCTCCAGGTGTTGAACCTCGGAGGTCCATGCCTGAGTGAAGCTTTCACCCTTCCCTTCACAAATATTATGGAGGGTACAGCCAGGGCCGGCTCTAGGCACCAGCAAAACAAGCTGGTGCTTGGGGCGGCAAATTTTTAGGGGCGGCATGGCCGGCGCCAGAATGCCACCCCTAAAAATGTGCCCCGGCCGCCCTAGCTCACCTCCGCTGCTGCTGCCACGGCGCGCGAAACAGCTGATTCGCACGCCGCGGCGGCTCGGGGTCTCCCCCTCCCTCCCAGGCTCTCAAACCTGGGAGGGAGGGAGAGATCCCGAGCGGCCATTTCGCGCGCTGCTGCTCCCCCTCCGTCCCAGGCTCTCAAGCCTGGGAGGGAGGGGGAGACTCCGAGTGGCCGCGGCGTGGGCGCCGCTTCTCCCCCTCCCTCACTCCGTCCTAGGCGTGAGAGCCTGGGGGGAGGAGGCAGGGCTGGGGATTTGGGGAAGGGGCGGAGTTGAGGCGGGGTGGGGGTAATTAAAAAACTGGGGGGGGCGGCCAAAATTGTTTTTGCTTTGGGCGGCAAAAATCCTAGAGCCGGCCCTGGGTACAGCACGCGGATATAATCGCGGGGATGCTGTGTTCGGCCAAGTCCAGCTTCCCATTGTGGGGGAATAGGCCCGGCTGGCCTCCCTTGCACCGATCAGAACATCGGCGAAGACTGTCATATAGGCCCGCCCTGCAGGCCACAAGCCTGAACCAAACTAAGTGTCAGGTTCTCTGCCAGTCTCACTCCAGGGCATGACCAGAGGAGGGATGGGGGGGCCAAGGAGGGAAAGAATAAAAAGCCCCAGCAGCAGCACTAATGAAATATGTTCATGGCTGGTGAAATATAATAACCGCTTGTGTGAAGCAATAGGTAACTTTAGCTAAATGCAAACTGACTAAATGCGGCTTCTTCTTTGGGTGATCTGTGACTCCCCCATGATTCCAGCTAAATGCAAGGTAGCCAATCATGGTTCTCTTTTGGGTGCCCAGTAACCCCCCCGGCGCACTGACGGTAACACCCCAGAAAAGTAACATGCACCCTGCCGAGAATACACTCTAACTGGTGCCAAGTACTGCCCATATCGGAAACCGCCAAGAAGCCCTCTGTTGTCAGTATGGACCGAGTATTTTATAACACAAGCTATACTTTTTGCAGTTGTTGTATAAACATTCATTTTCATTTGAGGTGCATTACTAATATTTTATACTAAATGTAATGCTTAACGGCTAAAATAAATGCTCACAATCTTCCACGAGAAGGTGTATTACTTTCCCTTGCTGAGCACTTTGTTTCAGCAAAAGAGTCAGTAACATAATTTTAACAAGCTTTTTAGAGTTAATTTGCTTGTGATACCAACTTCACTCTGGTTAACTGTTTAGAAGCACAAACTTTAACAACCACTGCTTCCCATTAACATAACATAACAAAAGAAAAGCGTATAAAATTAAACCAACTATAAAATTAAACCAAAATAATTTTTAAATACATGTTCATGAAAATACTTTGAGGGTATTAAACTTTGATGATGCTTTGTTGTGTTTGGGAGCCAAAAGTGGAAACCTGTTGAAAATGTGGAAACCTGTTGATGTTGTTTGATTAGCTTTATGAATAAATTGTTAGCTTTATGAATAAATTTTTTGCTATCACATTCGTATAGCTATATGTAAAAGTACAAACAAGTTTATAAAAAGCCCAAACAAGAAATTGACATTTTGTTAATATTATCTTTACCTTAATGTTGAGGTTTCCCCTTACCTTTTTTGTTTGAATAACAATAAAAAATACTTAAAAAACAAAACTGTTTTCAAAAAGAGAATTATTTTTGTTTGCAATTGCATTATTTGTTGAGGCATAAATATATGTACATATATTTGTAACTGAAACCTTTTTGAACTTTGCACAAAAAATGGGTGTTAATAATACTATGATTATACCCCAACCATGATGTTAAAATAGTGTGGTACCACATATACATATATTTTTTTAAAGAGGTATAAGATTGACTTTTGTTGCAACAAAATAAAAATAATAAAAAATAGTCACGTGACACACACAACATACAACACAAAACAACACACATGACATACAGGACAAACTTACAATGGCGCCAGAATTTTATTCATAACTATACAAAATAAGGCAAACACAAAAAACAATAAAATATAAAATAAAAAGGGTTAAACAAATTATTACCTTATTTAAAACTTGTAACATAAATTGATAAAAAATATATTAATATATGCCAAATTTATTATATTAATTTGGTAGCAAAGAATTTTGCATTACTTTATATTTACCATTATTTTAAAACTTTGCTAAAAGCCCATGTTTCAAATATTAGTCGTGGTTAGGATTAGAAGCACAGAGTCTGCACTTCTGTTGCTTGGCAACCATATCTTCAAGAAAGTTAGGAATAATTTTAGCTGTTGCATTCCTGGAGGGTTAAAATAATTAATTTACTGGATTTATTTAAAGTAAAGTTTTTACCTTTTTTTGTTTTTGTTTTGTTTTGTTCTGTTTTTAATTGCTTTATCTTTTGGAAGTTTCTGTAAAAACCATAATAACTTTTAAAACAAAGAGAGAGAGCAGAAGTGAGGAGAGGCGGGGGGAAAAGCAGGGGGGGGGGCGGTGAAGAGCAACCTAGGAAGGTAACGAGACCTGAGCCAAGAGAGATTAACTCTATCAAGGTATTTGAAAGTACGGGCAGCAGCAGTGAGTTTAGCAAACTGAGGAAGTATATAAAGGACAAAACTTAACCGGTATGTAAAAATATTTGAGAAAGGTGGTTCTATTTTCAGATCTGCGCGTGGAGTGTGGTTCCGTGGATCAAAGCAGTTGGGAACCTGCACAATTGGGAACCGCGCCCCTGGTTTTTATCCTGGCTCTGAGAGGAGAGTGGGGGTAGTTACCTGCTCTTGTAAAACCTGAATTTGTTCCCCCAGTGTCTGTTGCTTTTGTGTGCATGCCAAATGGATTGCAGGAGTGCACTTTTTTGCTACAGTTAACTGTTTTTGGGCAACTCCATGTGTTAATACATTAATTTTAGATGTTAACCCACTTAATTTTGAGTATTTACTTTGAATTTTTTTTTATTTATTCCCCTGCGATCAAGTCGCAGCTCCGGTCTCCTAATGTGCTCTGTGAACTGTTCCATTTTTTCCTTTATTTGATTTACCAATTTAGTGAAAGTATTGTTTGCTACTTTTTCCTTCTGTGCACTTTCTTCTCCCGTTCTAACAGGCACCAGTTTAGGTCCCGGTTTAGGTTTTACCAGGACCTTGCTTTTATTATAAGGTGGTGGTTGCACTGCAGTGGACCCCGTTTCATCTTTTCATTTTGCTAGGGCCACCTTTTTCCATTTCTGTCCCCATTCTTTAGGCACAGGGTAGCTACCTGAAGCCTGCTGTTTACCACCAATATTTATAACAGAGGACGGCACATATATTTTTTGTAGGTTCCTTGCAGTTGTTTCCAGTGTTTTATTCTGTTCCTGTGCTGGTTGTCTCCGGGCTGCTCGCCACCCTGCAAGGCGGGTGGAAGCATTCCAGGGCTGTGTAACTTCTTTTGATTCTTTTAACTTTTTCTTTGTTACTGTTACTTGCCCCACCAATTTTGTGGGGTGCTGTTTTAACCATTCAACAGCCATGGTTATAGTTTGCAATATTTTACATTTTAAGGCTACAGTCTCTGCCCTAGCCTTACAAATTACATTGCATGTTTCTTCCCTATTATATTTTTTAAACTCTGTGGGGATTTGCAGGGAGAGGTTAAGGGGGTTCCCTAGCTCATGGTTTTCTGCCATGTTAGATCGCGATTCCTACAGTGGACAGCTCGCTTACTCACCCGATCACGTCAGGGTCACCAGTGTTGTCAGTAGCTACCGGTGTGGTGCTCTGCTTCTTGTTCGATGATAACAGTCGACTGCGTGCGTGTGTTCCCTCTGTGTGCTGCCCCAGCGCTGCGCAGATCGCTGACACAGCAGACCCCGAGAGAACCCCCAAAGACCACAGACTCTAGTAAGGAACGAAGGAACCTGAGCCAGGTTTATTGTCAAACGAAGCACAGTAATAGTTTCCCGTAGACTCTACAAGACATACTACGAATTTGTGCCCCCTGGCAATGGACCGGCTCAGTCAGTGGTCGGACTTTCCACTGCCCCCTCGGCCAGACAAAGATGTGCACTCCGGGACCTACTTTTATACAGTTACAGGACAGATTACTTATCCCTACTGACGTATTGAGGTATAGCCTCTTGGCTCATAGGGTGCTGTCTCCCCTTTGATCATGTTGTTCCAGACATACAGATCTATCCATCATGCTGTCCTGTCTTTAAGATGCACCTGCCTGTTCCTTGTTATGTCTATGGAGTGTCCTTGTATCGGGTTGTCCAGATGCCATCTTGGCACAAGTTCCTCTTATTAGCACTTATATGTGAATGCACCTGCTTCTAACAACCTTCTTCTCACCAACTTCTGTGAGCGGGGCCTGCCTCTGGCTCACAGCCCAGCTTTTGCTTAGCAGTGCCTGGAAGTACTTTGGTTCAGGCTTCAGGCCTCAGACTGGGCCAAGAGCTTATGTTTCAGGGCCTCATCCTACTACACCCTCCACCCAATATGCACCCAATTCTCGGAAAAATAATAAGGAAGGTGCCGGGAAAGGGAACAGACCCTAACTCTTTATTTTTCGTAAATGACGTATAACTTGTACTATGTTTGCCGTTTGTAAGAATAGAAGGAGCCTGCGAGCTCAGTTCTGGGGAGTAGTTTCTAACCGCTACCCCCAGTGCAATAAACGGGCCTCAGGCTTGAGTCTGTGAACTAAAATACATGCGTGGGTTACTTTTTCCACGACACCATACAGAGATCGCCAGCGGCCCTTTAAACGGCCAAAGGCACACTCCACAGTCATTCAGCACCAGCTCAGCCTGTAGTTGAACCATTCCTTGCAGCTGTCAAGGCTCCCTGTGTAGGGTTTCATGAGCCACGGCATTAACGGGTAAGCGGGATCTCCAAGGATCACAATGGGCATTTCAACTTCCCCTACCGTGATCTTCCACTCTGGGAAAAAAGTCCCGGCCTGCATCTTCCTGAACAGCCAAGTGTTCCGAAAGATGCGTGCGTCATGCACCTTTCCTGGCCAGCCTGTGTTAATGTCAATGAAACGCCCACGGTGATCCACAAGCGCCTGGAGAACCATAGAGAAATACCCCTTCCGATTAACGTACTCGGATCCTAGGTGGGGTGGTGCCAGAATAGGAATGTGCGTCCCATCTATCGCCCCTCCACAGTTAGGGAACCCCATTTGTGCAAAGCCATCCACTATTTCCTGCACGTTACCCAGAGTCACGGTTCTGAGTAGGATGCGATTAATGGCCTTGCAAACTTTCATCAACACGATTCCAACGGTCGACTTTCCCACTCCAAACTGGTTTGCGACTGACCGGTAGCTGTCTGGAGTTGCCAGCTTCCAGATTGCAATAGCCACCCGCTTCTCCACTGGCAGGGCAGCTCTCAATCTCGTGTGGTTGCACCGCCCTAGAGCGCTGCTCTCATTGGCAATGGAAGTGCTGCAAATCTAAACACTCTCCGAAGCCTGAGGAATTAAGTGAGTACACAAACCAGCGCTTTTCTTTCACTGGTTCCCTATCACCAGTGAAACTGACAATGCAAAAACTCTGCAAGTGTGGACATACCCTCCTTGAGAGAGGCCATCACAAGGGGCTTTATTCACCATTGCCCTGCACAGGGTGCAATCATTCCTCCCTGTGCAAAGTGGGTGTCAAACGGTACATTATAACAGTGGTAGCATTTTACACTCACTTTGCATGTTAGCAAATGACTTCATAAGTGCAAAGGGCAACCCATGAATCAGGACCTAGAATCGCCTGCCATCTAGTGGTCATTAGAGAGACCAGGTGGGTGAGGTAATATCTTTCATTGAACCAACTTCTGGTGGTGAGCGAGACAAGCTTTGGAGTGACACAGAGCTCTTGCCCAAAAGCAAGCTATTCCGCTGGTTAGGAAAGATAGAAAATGTGGCAAAAGACCACCTTGGCTTAACCACGAGATCTTGCATGATCTAAAAAATAAAAAGGAGTCATATAAAAAATGGAAACTAGGACAGATTACAAAGGATGAATATAGGCAAACAACACAGGAATGCAGGGGCAAGATTAGAAAGGCAAAGGCACAAAATGAGCTCAGACTAGCTACGGGAATAAAGGGAAACAAGGAGACTTTTTATCAATACATTAGAAGCAAGAGGAATACCAAAGACAGGGTAGGCCCACTGCTTAGTGAAGAGGGAGAAACAGTAACAGGAAACTTGGAAATGGCAGAGATGCTTAATGACTTCTTTGTTTCGGTCTTCACCGAGAAGTCTGAAGGAATGCCTAACCTAGTGAATGCTAATGGGAAGGGGGTAGGTTTAGCAGATAAAATAAAAAAAGAACAAGTTAAAAATCACTTAGAAAAGTTACAGAGGGTCCTGTGGCACCTTTAAGACTAACAGAAGTATTGGGAGCATAAGCTTTCGTGGGTAAGAACCTCACTTCTTCAGATGCAAGTAATGGAAATCTCCAAAGGCAGGTATAAATCAGTATGGAGATAACGAGGTTAGTTCAATCAGGAAGGGTGAGGTGCTCTGCTAGCAGTTGAGGTGTGAACACCAAGGGAGGAGAAACTGCTTCTGTAGTTGGCTAGCCATTCACAGTCTTTGTTTAATCCTGATCTGATGGTGTCAAAGGGTTGGGTTGGAAATTCTCCCCAGGCTGTATTGTCATTTCGGCTGGTCTTCCCTACAGGGGCCCCAGGGGCAGCCACAGCCAGAGAGCAAAGGGCCCTGCTGGGGGCCGGAGATGTGCCACAGGATGGGGCTTCGGCATCGATAACCTTCTACGGATCCCTGGTCATCCACCAGCTTTGGGGCCCAGCTGGGTGCCGTACAAACATGCTTCCCCTTGCACAATCTAGGGCCTCGATCCTGCAAGGACATTCCATAGTGGCAGATCCCTGAGTTCACTGCAGGACTAGAGTCTCTGACGACAATCAACAGACAGGATGTGGGAGAGGGAAGCCAAGTCAGTACAGTACACGTTTTACCTCAGCATGCCTAGACGTTGTTTTTAATAAACAAATGCCCAACAGTTACGTCTGACAGCCTCCGCTGAATTAGCTGCCTAGTGACATGTGGACATAATAATAACACAACCCCTCTACTTCAGGGATTTGGAGCCTTGTAATAAACCTGAGGACAGCACCGTGTCCCCCGCTCCACGCCTGACAGCAAGAAAAATAATGACCGTGTCTCACTCCATCCTTCATGTGACTGGCAACAAAACTCATGTGACGGTTTGCTAAGGATAAACTAGAGGCAGGCGTCAGGCACGTGGAAAAAATACCTTGACGGCAAAGGAGCAAAAAAGATTGAGTGTGACTCATTTATGAGGCTCTGAGAGCTGCTGTCTCTTTTTCAAGATAACTGAGTTTGCATAGTGGGCAGGGCCGGATTAACCTTTTCTGAGCCCAGCACCAAACATATTTGTGGGCCTCTGTGGGAAACAATTGTAAAAGACAGGAGACTGACACAGAAGTTGGCTTTGACACAGCACACAGCAGGTTCTATTTATAAAATTTACAAGGTTAAGTTGCAGATGGAGGCGGCTGTGACTGGAGGACCAGCAATGGTAGCCCTAGGGCAAAAAGAACACACCCGTGTACATCAAATAGATGATAAAAGAAAAAATACAAAATAAAACACAGGGAGTAAAACCAGCTAACAGAAGCCAAAGCTGGTCAAAACACCAGCCATGTGCTGCCACCACCAAAAGGGAACCATCACACTCTCTCACCCTTCACATTTCTTATAGGAACTACCAGGGCTTGAATTACATGTTTGTATGAAATTGGGGCGGATTTAAAACATTTTAAAAATAAAAAAAATATATGAAAAGCTTTAATACATTTTATTTACAGCATCATCGTCTCGCTTGGCCTTCCTTGCAGGCAGAGAGGCAGAGACGAGGATCAGGACCAGCTGTGCCCTCAAAAGACTGGCCCAGCCCTCCATATCGGACCAGACCCACATCCTCTTGCACGGGACCTTGTCATTACCTCTGTGGAGGGTAGTAGTCGAGGATGGCCAAAAAGGATGAGGTTTTGAGGTAACTACATCCCAATCCATTAACTCCTCTGAATTCTGGAATTTGCATTGGGTTCCATGATGAATAGGGCGTTAGTGGAGCTCAACACTCAAGAAAGTCTTGAATTGTCTGTGCACTAATGCTAAGAGCCTGGGTAACAAACACGAGGGATTGGAATTGATCATTTATGAGCATCCGTTTGATCTAGTTGGCATGACTGAAACCTGGTGGGATGACTCTGGAGTGTTAACGTGAATGGTTATAACCTATTTAGGAAAGATCGAGTGGGCAAAAGGGCACAGGGAGTGGCACACTGTGTAAAAAATGGCATTATCTGTTTCCAAGTCACTGATAACTCAGAAGAAAATGATCTTGAATGCTTATGGATCAATGTCCTAACACACTGTTTCCCAAACTAGGGACGCCGCTTGTGCAGGGAAAGCCCCTGACGGGCCGGGCCGGTTTGTTTACCTGCCGCGCCCGCAGGTTCGGCCGATTGCAGCTCCCACTGGCCGCGGTTCGCCGCTCCAGACCAATGGGAGCTGCTGGAAGCGGCGGCCAGTACGTCCCTCGGCCCACGTCACTAATTAGGTGCCTGGACCCTGAAGAAGACGCAAATGTAAAGTGAGGTGGTGGCCTTGGGGTGAAGAGGGGGTAGGTGGGAGGGGGAAGTGGGGTGAGAAGAGGCGGTGGGAGGAATTTGGGACATGCAGGGCTGCGGTGGCCAGAGAAAGAGGTAACTTTCCCCGGCTTCAGGGCTGCGGCTGCCGGGGAGAAACAGCCCTTCTTCCCAGCCTCAGCTCTGTGTCTACTGTGGCGGGGGAGAGATCCCCCTCCTTCCCAGCCCCAGCTAGGGGGCTGCCGCGGCAGGGGAGAGAGGGCACATCCATCACATTAGAAAAGTGAGAGTACTGATATTAAAATATGAGTTGTGTGTTTTTATTTGTAGAACAAAAAATGTTAATTATTATTTTTTTTATATAGCACTTTTATCCAAAGAGCTTTACAATAGTTAGCTAACGGTACAATGTTTGGAAAGATCATTAAGTGGTCCGCCGAGACCCTCAGCAATTTTCAAGTGGTCCGCAAAAAAAAAAAAGTTTGAGAACCAGTGTTCTATAAGGTGCTTGACTTGGTACCACTTGACATTTTGATTAAAAAATTATAATGATATAAAATGAACATGGGACACATTAAATGGACTAAAAATTAGCTAACTCTAAACAGGGAATCCTCATTGAGTGTGTCTGTTTCTAGTGGGGTCCTACAGGGATTGATGCTTGGCCCTAAGCTATGCCTGCTAAACCCCGGGTTGTGAATTCAATCCTTGAGGGGGCCATTTAGGAATCTGGGGCAAAAATCTGTCTGGGGATTGGTCCTGCCCTGAGCAGGGGGTTGGACTAGATGACCTCCTGAGGTCCCTTCCAACCCTGATATTCTATGATTCTATTTAACATCTTTATCAATGACCCTGGAAGGAAACATAAAATCATCACTGATAAAGTTTGCAGATGACACCAAAATTGGGTGAGTGGTAAATAATGAAGAGGACAGGTCGCTGATTCAGAGCAATCTAAATTGCTTGGTAAACTGGGCACAAGCAAACTATATGTGATTTAATACGTCTAAATGTAACTGTATACATCTGCGAACAAAGAATGTCGGCCATACTTGCTAGATAGGGGACTGTATCCTGGAAAGCAGGGACTCTGAAAAAGATTTGGGAGTCATGGTGGATAATCAGCTGAACATGAGCTCCCAGGGTGGCACTGTGATCAAACGAGCTAATGAAATCCTGGGATGCATCAGCAAGGGCATCTCAAGTAGGAGTAGAGGTTGTTTTACCCCTGTATTTGGCACTGGTGTGACCGCTGCTAGAATCCCATGTCTAATTCTGGTGTCCACAATTCAAGAGGGTTGTTGATAAATTGGAGAAGAGCTGTGGGAATGATTAGAAAACATGCTTTATAGCAATGAGCTAAATAGATTGAGCTTCTTGAGTCTAACAAAGACAAGGTTAAGGAGTGACTTGATTATAGTCCATAAGTACCTACATGGGGAACAAATATTTACTAATGGGCTCTTCAATCTAGCAGAAAAAGATACAACACGAGCCAATGGCTGGAAGTTGAAGCCAGACAAATTCAGACTGGAAAGAAGGTGTACCATTTAACAGTGAGGGGAATTAACCATTGGACCAATTTACCAAAGGCTGTGGTGGATTCTCCATCACTGGCAATCTTTAAATCAAGATTGGATGTTTTTCTAAAAGCTCTGCGCTAGGAATTATTTTGGGACAGCTCTATGGCTTGTGCTATTAATGAGGCCAGACTAGATTATCAGAATCGTCTCTTCTGGCTTTAGAAACTATTAAAACCACTGTCCTCTACTGGCTGGAATTAGAACTGCTCAGCTTTGTGTCACGGACCCTATACTGCTCATGGGGATTCTCCTTTGTCTCAAGTGGCAGGAGCCTGAGTTTCTGGAGGAAGCTGATCTGAGTCTCTCTCTATTGTTGCCCTGAAGTTCTGAGTGGCTGCTGCAAGCATCATAGCACCTATCTTGAAGTCCTTCAGGGGAAACAGGAGTTGGCTACAGCACAGGTAGTATGGGGAAGTTGTTTGACTCGACTGCTTTGCCATATGTGTTGTGAGCCTAATTTTCAGTAAGCAGGCTCGCTTGCCTCCCTGCAGAGGTAAATGTGTGCACCCACTGCATGTGTGTGCTCAAAGGGGGGTGGGGCACAACTGCACATGCACAGCAATACAGATCACTGAGTCCCAGAAGACAGCCTCTGTAGGACTTGCTGATTTGGTGTTGTGTATAGCTCAGTCTGACGCATTCATCCAACCCCCCCTCCTTCCTGACTTCCCCCCGGGGACCCCTGCCCCCATGTTCCCCACTCTCTGACCGCCCTGACCCCTATCCACACCCCCAGGCCCTTACCACCACCCCAAACTCCCCTGCCCTCTATACAACCCCCCCTGCTCCCTGCCCCCTTACCACGCTGCCTGGAGCACCAGTGGCTGGCGGCACTACCGCCGCGCCACCCAGAGCGCCAGGACGGGCAGCCGTGCCGCCCGACTGGAGCCAGCCATGCCACCGCGCAGCACAGAGCGCTGGGTCAGGCTGGGTTCTGCAGCTGCACTGCCCAGCAAGAGCTCGCAGCCCCACCGCCCAGAGCATTGCGCCAGCGGCGCAGTGAGCTGAGGCTGCGGGGGAGGGGGAACAGCAGGGGAGGGGCCGGGGGCTAGCCTCGCAGGCCAGGAGCTCAAGGGCCGGGCAGGAGGGTCCCGCAGGCCATAGTTTGCCCACCTCTGCTCTAGACGCTAGGCCAGGACGGGACGGGTTGGAAGCTAAGCTGGTGATGCAAGAGATTTGAAATGGCTTCTTGTTGTTCTTTTCAAATACACGTGTATTTGATGTTGTCTATGTACGTGCAGAATAGACGGTACAGGGCTAGGCTGGCAGGGCATGGTGACTCACTGCCTTTCGTAGGACCCAGCTTCCTTGAGCTGAAATCCCCAGACCAGTGTCATGGGGCAGCACCATCTGAAATCACCAGACCACCGTCATGGGGCAGCACCATCTGAAATCCCCAGTCCAGCGTCATGGGGCAGCACCATCATCAGCCCCTTGGGAAAAGGCTCAGTCGTTCCCAGGTTGGTATCGAGCTGGGTTACAAAGTCTCTGAAGGGTGAGGCTCGCCAGGGCTTTGGAGGACAAGAGGGGGAACAAATGATGGGTATCTCTCCGGCGCTGTCTTTCTATCCTCCATTCATCTATCAGATTGATCAATCTGCCATCTACCGTACCCATCACTGGGAATTATGAGCTCTAACGAAACGTTCCCAGGGACAAACAGATTAATGTCCATTGGTACAACTAAAAAAACCATTGGATATGCAAAAACACTCACCAGTTGCTATTTATAAGTCTCAGGGAGCCTCTGTCACTTCCTCAATCAAAAGCTCACATAAGTGACGTCTCACAGGGAGCATCCCTACCAATGTAAATATTAACCTGCTCTTTCACATCGCAAATAATGAAGTCACATTAAACTCTGGGCAGGTTTCCCCCAGAGCTCTTTCCTTCTCACTGCATGTCTGCAAGGAGGAAACTGCGGAAGGCTTGAAACATAGGAGAGAAAATCAGGGCTGTGTCTGCATGGGGGGGAAACTCCCACCAGGATGCTACTTGCAGTTCAATGGGAACCCCTAGTATAGACAAGTCTCTGCAGGAATCATTACTACGTGGTTATTGTCACGCTATATAGGCCACCTTTGTGCTCAAGCCTCCCTTTTATTGCCAGTGTAGGAAAGATCTGCAATGTGGAATAAATCCCTGGTCTTGTCTTTGATGAGTTTTTGAGGAGCAATGAATTTAATGCTGCCAGAGACTGAGGGCCTGTTTCTGTTCTTCCTGACATCAGTTTCACACAAGGGGAGTCCTGCCACCAGAGGCATAGCGAGCGCCCTCCGTACCCTCCGGAGGGGGCCCCGCAAGGAAGGGAGCCCCTAAAAGTGGCAAAATAAATACCGCATTCCAGTTTCTGCATTGTAAGGGGCCCCGCCCGGACATATGTTCGGAGGGGGCCACCGTTCGGAGGGGGCCACGTTCTTTGTTGCTACGGCCCTGCCTGCCACAATTGTTAGATCAGAATCAGGGCCTTAGAACAGCGACAGCATGGGCAGCGGCAGTGTAAGCGTAACTCGCATTGTGGCAGGGGAGGGCGGTCTTTGATCCTTGCTAGCAGCTGGTCTATTTGAGAGGTTTATGAATCTCTTAGTGCTTCCAGCTAGCGGAGTTACTCTGTTAGCTCAAATGGTAGAGGCTCATGGTTTGAGCTCTGTAGAGGCTGAGACAAGCTAGTGTTGGCCAAACTAGTAGGGTTAGACAACGTCAACTTCCAAAGTGCTAAGCATCGAATGAGCTTGCACCGGATTCATGATACAGAGTTTTCTGGCTAGGTGCAGACTGGAGGAGCAGAACACATCACAGACGAGAGAGCGCGAACACCTCTCCTTGTATCCCAGTGCTGCTGCCTTCCACAAAACCAGGAGGACCCTAGCTCTGTGCACCAGCCGTAGTCAAGCATGTGGCTCGAGCAAGGTGGTAAGGCTTAGAATCACAGAATATCAGGGTTGGAAGGGACCTCAGGAGGTCATCTAGTCCCACGCAGGGCTGGTGGAAGGATGTTTCGCGCCCTAGGCGAAACTTCCACCTCGCGCCCCCCACATCCCCGAGCCCCCGCCCTGAGGCGCCCCCCCCCGCTCCAGCTCACCCTGCCCCGCCTCCTCCCCAAGCATGCCGTGGCTGCTTCACTTCTCCCGCTTCCCAGGCTTGCGACGCCAATCAGCTGATTGGCGGGGCAGGGGTGAGCTGGGGCAGGGAGTTCCCCTGCGTGCCGCCCCCCCCCCCCGTTTGCTGCAGGCAGCCCTCCCCGCGCTCCACTGCCCCAGCTCCCTCCGCCTAAATGCCGGCGGCGACCGGGGCGGCCGAAGATCCGGCTGCCGCGGTCGCTGCCGAAGAAAATGGCGCCCCCCAAATCCTAGCGGCCTAGGCGACCGCCTAGGTTGCCTAAATGGTTGCACCGGCCCTGGTCCCACCCCCTGCTCAAAGCAGGACCAATCCCCAACTAAATCATCCCAGACAGGGCTTCGTCAAGCCTGACCTTAAAAACCTCTAAGGAAGGAGATTCCACCACCTCCCTAGGGAACCCATTCCAGTGCTTCACCACCCTCCTAGTGAAAAAGTTTTTCCTAATATCCAACCTAGACCTCCCCCACTGCAACTTGAGACCATTGCTCCTTGTTCTGTCATCTGGTACCACTGAGAACAGTCTAGATCAGGGGTCGGCAACCTTTCAGAAGTGGTGTGCCGAATCTTCATTTATTCACTGTAATTTAAGGTTTCGCGTGCCAGTAATACATGTTAACGTTTTTAGAAGGCCTCTTTCTATAAGTCTATAATATAGAACTAAACTATTGTTATATGTAAAGTAAATAAGGTTTTAAAAATGTTTAAGAAGCTTCATTTAAAATTAAATTAAAATGCAGAGCCCCCCGGACCGGTGGCCAGGATCTGGGCAGTGTGAGTGCCACTGAAAATTAGCTCGCGTGCCGCCTTTGGCACGCATGCCATAGGTTCCCTACCCCTGGTCTAGATCCATCCTCTTTGGAACCCCCTTTCAGGTGTTTGAAAGCAGCTATCAAATCCCCCCTCACTCTTCTCTTCTGCAGAAGGGGGGGCTGGATTAGTTTTTTGTGGGGAGGGGGCTCAGTCAGAAAGTGGCAACTTGAATACGAGCCGGAGCTGTGCTTTCAAGGCATTGATGGCCAGGTTATCAAAAAGCAGTGTTAATTAGTGGATAAGGCACCAGACTGGGACTCAGGAGATTCCTGGCTCTGCCTGTGACCGTGGCAAGTAACTTTACCTTGCTGTACCTCCATTTCCCTTCCTGTCCTTTTTCTACTTAGATTCTCAGCTATTTGGGGCAGGCACTGTCTCTAGTGCCTGTGCAGCATCGAGCACAATGGGGCCCTGATCTCAACGGCGGCCTCAGGATGCCGCTGTAATACAATAATTATAACAACCTCATGAAGGCACGGGAGGAACAGAGCAGAATCTGAAGAGAAAGGGGTTGCAGAGGTGTCACTGTGGCTAGGATTTGGCCCGCAGAACCATTGTTACTGGTGATGATGCATAAAAAGGACAAGAGCCCAGCTTGACTCTCAGATCTCAGGCCGAGTTTGCAATTAGAAAAAAGCATCTTATTTGGCTTGTCTACGAAGTTTGATCGGGCATCACCGGGAGACAAACCCATGATGCGTTTTTTACAGGGTCACTTTTTAGAGCAGAACTGCATTTCAGGGTAGTTGTGCCCTGGATGTTGATGCACATTAACAACCTTAACTCCAGCTTGTTCCATTTTTGCCTGACAATTGCTCGGCTCTCTGTATCAGGGAGTGGATCTGTATACATTTATATAGCAACTAGCACAATGAAGCCCTGATCATAATTTGGGGCCTCACGGCTTTTGTTTGTTTGTTTTTACATTTCTCATGTTTTTAGTAACCCAAATTTAATACACAGATTAATTTCGAATTTAAAATGTAATAGGGACCAAGTCTTTTATAACACAAGTTATATTTTTGCAATTGTGGTATAGACATTCATTTTCACTTGAGATGCATTACTAATATTTTATACTAAATGTAATGCTTAATGGCTAAAATAGATGCTCACAATCTTCCATGAGAAGGTGTATTGCTTTCCTTTGCTGAACACTTTCTTTCAGCAAAATTGTTAGTAACATAATTTTAATAAGCTTTTTAGAGTTAATTTGCTTGTGATACCAACTTCACTCTTGTTAACTGTTTAGAAGCACAAACTTTAACAACCACTGCTTCCCATTAACATAACATAACATAAAAGAAAAATGTATAAAATTAAACCAACTATAAAATTAAACCAAATTAAATTTTAAATACAGGTCCATGCAAATACTTTGAGGGTATTAAACTTTCATGATGCTTTGTTATGTTTGGGAGCCAAAGGTGGAAACCTGTTGAAAACCTGTTGAAATTGTTTGGTTAGCCTTATGCATAAATTGTTATTTTAAAAGATTTTGGTTATGACATTCTTATAATTATATTCAAAAGTGCAAACAAGTTTATACAAAGCCCAAACAAGAAATTGACATTTTGTTATATTAGCTTAATCTTAATATTGAGGTTTCCCCTTACATTTTTTCTTTGAATGATAAATAAAAAAAAATTAAAAAACAAAACAAAACTGTCATTGATAAAAGAGAATTCTTTTTGTTTGCAATTGCATTATTTGTTGAGGCAGAAATATATGTACATATATTTGTAACTGAAACCTTTTTGATTATACCCCAACCATGATCTTCAAATAGTGTGGTACCACATATACATATATTTTTAAAAGGGTATAAAATTGACTTTTGTTGCAACAAAATAAAAAATAATTTAAAAAAAATAGTCACTTGAAACACAACATACAACACAGGACAACACACATGGCATACAGGACAAACTTACAATTAAAAACAAATGGCGCCAGCATTCTATTCATAACTATACAAAATAAGACAAACAAAAACAGAAAATTAAAAGGGTTAAACATTTGAATAAACAAGTTATTACCTTATTTAAAACTTAACAAAATTGATAAAAAATAAATTAATATTTGCAAAATTTATTGTATTAATTTGGTAACAAGGAATTTTGCATTACTTTATATTTAACATTATTTTAAAACTTTGCTATATGGAAAAAAGAAAAGCCCATGTTTCAAATATTAGTTAGTGGTTAGAATTAGAAGCAGAGTGTGCATTTCTGTTGCTTGGCAACCATATCTTCAAGAAAGTTAGGAATAATTCCAGCTGTTGTATTTCTGAAGGGTTAAAATAATTAATTCACTGGATTTATTTAAAGTAAAGTTTTTACCTTGTTTTCTTTTTGTTTCTTGTTTTGTTCTGGTTTTAATTGCTTTATCTTTTGGAGGTTTCTGTAAAACTACAACTTTTAACTTTTAAAACCGAGAGAGAGCCGAAGTGAGGAGAAGCGGGGAAAAGGGGGTGGGGTGGGGCGGGGGGGGGGGGGGGAGGGGGGAGACAGAGAAGGAGGCAAGAGAGAGATTAACTCTATCAAGGTATTTGAAATTATGGGCAGTAGCAGCAAGTTTAGCAAATTGAGGAAGCATATAAAGGAAAAAAATTAACCGGTATGTACAAATATTTGAGAAAGAAGGTTATATTTTTAGATATGAGCCTGGAGTGTGGTTCCGTGAGTCAAAGCCCAGTTGGGAACTGCACAGTTGGGAACTGCGCCCCTGGTTTTTATCCTGGCTTTGAGAGGAGAGTGAGGGTAGTTACCTGCTCTTGTAAAACCTTAATTTGTTCCCCCAGTGTCTGTTGCTTTTGTCTGCATGCCGAATGGATAGCAGGAGTGCCCTTTTTTGCTGCAGTTAACTGTTTTTGGGCCACTCCATGTGAACAGCCCAGCTTTGCTTAACAATGTCTTGACTATTACTCTAGTTCAGGCCTCAGGCCTCATACCCAGCATTACCAGTGCTTGGGGCCATAAATATATCATGCAGGTTGGATCTAACCCGCTAGCCATATCTTGAGCATATGTGGGGTAGGTTAAAAAAGGATCATAACTTATTACTAGTCCCTGACTCTTATACGCACTGATCTTTAAAAGGCTGTTAAATGGGGTGTTGGGCAACATCCTGCAATAAACTGAACTAGCCTGACACCTTTCCAGCTATGTGCTGTTTTACTGCCCAGCAACTGCAGGAATGTCTATAAGAGATTCTAATCTCTAAGAGTTTAGATTAAACATCTTTGATGGGGAGTGTCCGAAGAGGAAACAAATTGTTTCTGGTTTCAAACAAGTTTTATTGTCAACTGGATTTGGATGAGTAATTTACGATAAGAACATTTCCTTGAAGAATTTTGCCTTCGTCCCTGCTCACAAATTGTGCATTAAAAGAAAATAGTGATTTTCTCAAACATATTGGTCATTCCCACATACTGACAGGGTGACATTCGCCCGAATGGCAAAAGGCATAGGTGCCACTAATGTCCCACTTAGGCCTGCCAAGTCCCACGTAGGCTTTCAATGACCCCAGATCAAGTTTACCTAGTTCACAAGGATTCCATGTTTTTTCTTACTGTGGGCCCTGCAAACACAGCCGGGAATCAAAGGCATTCAGATACTATGGAGATGAGGGCCATGTAAATATCTGGCTAGATACACAGAGGAGTCAAACTGAATTCCTTCCTTCTATACTTCATCACCAATAAGAAAAGTTTTGTCTAAAATGAGAGCTTTAGTGGGATGTACATGTTGCCTTGTCCGTATGCTGGTCCCTAACCAGAGGGGTGAATTCCATCCCCAAAAGATTTCTGCAAACAACACTGCATCTGTAACTCGATCGCAAGTAGTTCAGTCTGAGAATCAGAATTCAAGCAGGTGTGACTCAGCACATGGGGTCACAGGGTATAATTCTGTTTTCTGATTGGATGGGCATAACTCTTAGAATCAGGGTTCTGATGCAGAAACTCAGGATTGAGTCGGATTAACTTCAGTACCCAGAAAGATAATGGAGCAAATAATTAAGCAATCAATTTGCAAACACCTAGAAGATAATAAGGTGATAAGTAACAGTCAGCATGGATTTGTCAAGAACAAATCATGTTAGACGACTTCCGCAGGGATCAGTTCTGGTCCGGTTCTGTTCAATATCTTCATCAATGGCATAGAGAGTACACTTATAAAGTTTGCAGACGATACCAAGCTGGGAGGGGTTCCAAATTCTAGGATTAAAATTCAAAATGATCTGGACAAACTGGAGAAATGGTCTGAAGTAAATAGGATGAAATTCAATAAGGACAAATGCAAAGTACTCCACTTATGAAGGAACAACAGTTGCACACATGAAAATGGGAAATGACTGCCTAGGTAGAAGTACTGGGGAAATGATCTGGGGTCATAGTGGATCATAAGCTAAATATGAGCCAACAGTGTAACACTGTTGCAAAAAAAGCAAAAATCGTTCCGGGATGTATTAGCTGTACACGAGAAGTAATTCTTCTGCTGTGCTCTGCGCTGATACAACCTCAACTGGAGTATTGTGTCCAGTTCTGGGTGCCACATTTCAGGAAGGATGTGGACAAACTGGAGAAAATCCAGAGAAGAGCAACAAAAATGATTAAAGGTCTAGAAAACATGAGCTATACATTGGGTTTGTTTAGTCTGGAGAAGAGAAGACTGAGAGGGGGCATGACAACAGTTTTCAAGTACGGAGAAGTTTGTTACAAGGAGGAGGGAGAAAAATTGTTCTTCTTAACCTCTGAGGATAGGAAAAGAAGCAATGGGCTTAAATTGCAGCAAGGGAGGTTTAGGTTGGACATCAGGAAAAACTTCCTAACTGTCAGGGTGGTTAAGCACTGGAATAAATTGCCCAGGGAGGTTGTGGAATCTCCGTCATTGGAGATTTTTAAGAGTAGATTAGACAAACACCTGCAATGGATGGTCTAGACAATACTTGGTCCTGCCTTGAAGGACTGGACTAGATGACCTCTTGTGGTCCATTCCAGTCCTATGATTCTGATTGCAAGTTCTAAATTCATAGTCAGCAAACATTCTTCAATATGCCATTAAAACTGACTGTTTTCATGAACATTTTACTAATATATTGTTTTGCCTGAATATATCTAGGGTATGAACACAGGTTGTGGTGCACATAGCCACATAAACACAGGGGAGGTGTTGGGATTCTGTTTTGCATGTTGTCACAACTGAGAACACCAAATTCAGAACAAGCTGCTGAGAAATAGGGCAGACACACCCCAGTACTGGTGGTTATTCTCCCATAAGATATATCTGACCAGCAGCAAAAGTAAACTTCTGTCTCACCACACTGGCTAACAAGAAGTCAAAAATGCAGCCTCCTTAGATTATTCCCGTCCTGGATTCAACACCCAGACACTAGACTTAATGTTGAGTGGTTATTGAAAACCAATTTCATCAACCAAAGGGTTCTTCTGATCCCAAAGGACCAGCCACATACCCAGGTCAATATATATCTCAGTTCTTACCCAATAATCACGCTGTTGCCAATCCTTTAGTATCTAATATCTAAAGGTTTATTTAAGAAAGAAAGAAGGAAAGAAGGAAAGAAAGAAAGGTGAGAGTTAAAATTGGTTAAAGGAATCAAATACATACAATAATTGCAAAGTTCTTGGATTAGGTTTGTAGCAGTGATGGCATAAACTGCTGGCTTGTTAAATCTCTAGTTGCTTCCAAATAATTTGGAAGGTCCTCAGTCCCTTGGTTAGAATGCCCGGGCTCCCATTAGTGTAAGTCCATAGTCCAGAGGTTAGAGCAGGAAAGAGGCAAAATGGAGGTGTTTCCAGGGTCTTCTATAGCTTCTGCCATGTGGAGGGAAACCCATTGCTCCAAACAAAGCCCTCAGCCCAGTTTGTGGAAAATACAGGTAACAAGATGGAGTTTAGGGTCACATGATTTTAGTCACATGCCCTTGCACACTTTGCTGAGTCATAGCAGAGGGCATTACCCATACTCTAGTTAGAACACTCACAGGAAAGTCCATCAGGTGTAGATAGGCTTCTTCCATGGTCCATTGTGTTCATTGATGAGCCATCAACTTGAATACTCCATTCACAATGTGCTAGCCAGACAGGATGCAAATGACCCCATGGGTGCTACCAAAGGAGCAAATACATTTGAAATACAGGTACATAGTCAATATACATAAATTCAGATACAAATAGGATAATCGTGTTCAGCAAATCATAACCTTTCCATTGACACCTTACGTGGCACACTATGTATAAGATTTGTTGCAAATGCAATTATATAACAGTGATAGCAACAATGATCTACATGGTCATATTTTAATCAGATAACGTCTCACATGTACAGCACCTTCAAATGGATGGAATCTCCTTGCCTTCCCATTAGAGGCAGTGCTGTTTGTCAGTTCAGGATGGCTGTTATAGAAGGAGTTGCATACACAGTGCTCTCTCTCTCTTTCTCTCATATGAAGATTTCCTTTTGTTTTTGCTTTGTCTATTTTTGTAAATTGGAAACAAAAGTCAATCCAGACTGTCAGAGCTGTGTTGGCTCTTGGAAAAGGAAAACATAATAGCGTCAAAGCAAACTCATTTAAATATCCAAACCGATATTTGTGGGCAGTGTTTCCCACTACAAACCTGGCATGCAGAATGCGCAATAAGATATGGACTGTGAGCGAATGGATTCAGGAGAACCTTGGGAAAGGTTAACAGACAAGGAGGATGGGTGTAAGGAGAGATGCTTTTTGCTCTTTGCAGAGAGAGGAAGCTGCCTGATTGATTGCACTGAAGATTTCTATTTCGCCAGACGCCGCACAGTGCCAGCTTCTCCCACACTGCCCCAACCCTGGCCTGGAGGGAGCAGCAGTGGCGTGGAGATGGTCTCCACGGACAATCCTTAGTCAGTCTTTGGCCTCCTGCTGACTCTTAACAAGGAGGCCAGCAAGCGTCAAGGTTGGCAGCTGTTTCTGTGTTGTGGACACCTGTGCTCTAGGAACAGAACTGAGCCCTGCCGAACTCATTTCATGTAGGACAGAACTCAGAACTCAGATGGTGAAGGGCCCTAGTCACTACTGGCTTGGCCTGCATTAGAAGGGGTGACCCTGATGTGAACCTAACAACGCCTGGAACTGTCCAAGTGCATCTGAAAATATTCAGGGGCCTGCCAATAACCACCTATCCCACAAGACACTTAGCTCACATATCTCACAGCCCTATGCTAATAGGAGGGGAGAAGACAGGATTCTCTTCTCTGTCATACAGAGAGTAGGAGGGAACAAGAAGGCAAACCGATCCAGATACTGGATTGAGGATGATAGCATTAGATAAGGAAGGGGTCACAGCAGTTGGGTTGGGGAGGGAAGAGAAGTTTGAATTGGGTGGGGTGGGGTGTTCATGGATTGATCCACAGCTGAAAGGGGTTTACAGATCAATATACTGAATTGCAGACATCTCAGAGTTATAATGGAGCCCTCGCTAAAAGGAAACGCCCTGAAAAAGGATGTAAAATCCCCTCTCCTGTTTTCTCTGCTTACGACAAAGGAGAATAAGGCAAGACAAATATTGTAAATGGAAAGGTAAATAAAAGACTCGCTTTATGAGGTAGGTACATATGGATGCTCCACACCTTATTGGAGCCACCTATTGTCACACCTACCCGAGACCAAGCCTTTAAAACCGCTGTCCTCGTTTGCCAAGGCAATCCATCGTCCCTACCAGAGAAGCCGTCCTTTTCTCTGCAAGCTGAGAGGATCCCAAGGAGATGAAGGCTTATCTAATCATTTTGCTGGCCGCGGTCCTGTGGGCAGAGAGAGGTGAGGCTTCCATTGATAATAATGCTTTCCATCGCTGAGCTCCTGTACACTTACAATTATGGGCTTGAGCCAAAGCCCAGTGAAGTCAGCGGAAAGACTCCCCATTGGCTTCAGTGGACTTCCTTCCCCAAAGGAAGAGTTTACAGAAGCTAGGATGGGGAGAGAAAGGAACGGGATCGTTTCTCATTATTTGCACGTTCTGCCAGCTCCTCTTCTGTCCTGAGATAAATGATTTCTGCAGCGCTTGCTGTTCTTTGTGCAGTCTGTGGTCACTCCACCTTTATCCCCAGCTATAAATGCTGATCTTCTTTGTAAAGACCCCACTGGTTTCTTTTCTTCCTTGCCCATTAAAGTATGTGAAAAATCAGCGGGAAAGAAAGGTGTTTGTGGATTTTAAGGCCAAAAAGGACCATTACGATAATCTGATCTGACTTTTTGTATAATACAGGATGAAGAACTTGGACCCAGAAATAATAATTACACCACTGCCTGCCTCTTATATAGCACTGTTCATCAGTAGCGCACAAAGCGCTTTACAAAGGTGATCAGAATCATTATCCCCAGCAATTTCTGCATCACGCTCATCACTTCTGTTTGAGCTAGAGCAGATCTTTAGAAAGAGGTCTAGCCTTGATTTAAAGACTGCAAGTGATGGAGAATCCACCATGTCCCTAGGAAATCTGTTCCAATGGCTGATTACCCTCCCTGCTAAAAAATAGTGCCTTATTTCTAGTCAATTTCTAGTCTAGATTCAGTTTCCATCCATTGGATCTCTTTATCCTTTTTCTGTCAGTTTAAAGAACTGTCTCCTCTCGGAAATCTCTTTCCCATGTAGGATCAGAGCCTCTGATCAAGCCCCTGTTAGCGTTCTCTTGAATAAACTAAATCAATCATCCGTCTTAAGTGTCTCACTACAAAGGCAGGGTTTTCAGACCTCCAATTCTTGTAGCTCTTTTCAGAACTCTCCCCCGTTTTCTGCCTTTTGCCAGTTATTATTCCTATTTGCTTCTCTAATTAGTTTTGCTTTCCTTCTTTTCTGCACATCTCAGTAACGTTACCAGTTTCCCTTCGTTTTCCATGGGTGAAACTCATCCCTGTGCAGAGGGCCAGCACCACCCATGTCTCACTTAAGTTCTTGGGTTTAAATCGGTTTGGCTCCCTGGATGAACATACACCGATTTACAGCTGCTGAGGATCTGGCCCACCAACGTGTTGTGTCTGGATAGTCGTGGGTCTGATCCTCAGCGGTGACATTCTGCTGCCTGTTGCACAATTCTGGCTGACACCCAGCAAGTATTCATGACATTTCACTGGGAGAATAAGGCTGATTTCCCAGCCAATCAAATAAAAGAAACTGTTTCGATAGCTGTCGGATATGCCGTGTTATCTTCTTTTCACAGCTTACTCACTGCATTGCCACGTGTGCAACACCACAACGGCGAACACCTGCACGAATCCCGTCAATTGCTCAACAGCTGATCGTTACTGCACGACGTTTATTAGAAGTAAGTCCCAGCATTACCAGTGCTTAGGGCCATATTCTGGAGTGGATCAGCACAGGCAGATCCCTAAGCCCATGGTCCAATGGCAAGATCAGAGCCTTGCTTAGTGAGTAGCTGATTAAGGGCAGGGAGACAAGTAAGTGGGCAGAATTGGTCCCATTGAGAATACCCCATGTGCTTGGTGCCCCAGCTGGTGTACAACTGGTATAAGGGTCCTATGCTGTCCTGCTCCTATTCCCCAGGGTTGGACATGGGGGGGGGGTCATGCCCAGAGTGCCCTGCACTACGGCTATTTTTCTACTTCCCAGAACCAATGGAAAATAGAGTGTAAGTTAGACCAGCCACGAGGCTGCTCTCCTTTCCACTGGGGGCCAGGCTTGCCGTTTTGAGGAAATTTCTTGTTATTTTGAGGGTAAAACTGATCAGAATAGGGACGAACTGATGGCAGAGCAAGATCCTGGGGGAACAAGGACCTCATTGTCTCTGTTAGAGATCTGTTGATGTTCCGTGAGATATTGGAGGCGTGAGAGAACTTCGTCCCACAACCTGTGCTCTGGATCCATGTCTTTCCGGGCTGGTGAAGGCCAGCAGAGAAGTACTGGGTCCTCGGTTGTAGACATTGTCAATGTTTCTCTCAGTGAGGACAGGCTTCCTAGTGCTTCGAAGGAAGCATTAGAGCAGCCTTTGCTCAAGGGGCCATTACTCAACATATTGACATCCTCCCTTCTTGGGTAAGTCTGTGGAAAAGGTTGGGGTAAGACACCTCCAGATGCCTTACATCTCCTGGGCCCTTCTCACTCTGGGTTTAGACCTCGTTATGGCACAGAGACTGCATTGGTCAATGATGTTCTCCTGGTGATGGATGAAGATCAGGTATCAGCCGGTACCATTTATCACAAAGTGTTGGGCTCACTGGCGGACCCTGACAGGAGTGGAAAGGGTTCCTCCTCAGCGGCTTTATTCTTTTCCCTCTGAGAGATCTCAGCAGATAGTTGTGGGCAATTTCTTCTCCTCCTCCCAAGGAGTTGTCAAATCTGAGGTGTCTCAGGGTGCTATTTAACTAGAAACAAATGGATAAATCCCCTGGGATAAATGGATGATTCCATGGCGTTATGATCCCAGTGGGATTTAGGATAAAGTCAACACTGATGGATACAGTCTTTAAGGAGTCATTTGGGAACTTTTAAATGTAGATTCACCCCCCTCCCCTTTTCCTTTTCTTGTTTAGATGGCTCCACTCCTGACTATCTCCTGGAGAAGAGATGTTCCCCATCGTGCCCACTCTCTACAATGATTAAAACTCTTGCCACGCCCCAATCTTCTTTTCTCTGCTGCCAGGAAGATTTGTGCAACGGGGTGGGTGACATGAGAATCGGCTTCCCGGCATTGGCAATGATCATCTTTGCCGGCTTTGTTGTCACCTTTGTCAGGACGGGAGTGTGATGTGCTGGGCAGAGAGGGGGTTTCCTCGCTGAACCCACCAAAGGAGAGACGACACCTCCTCTTTGCAATGCATCCCACCGGGATTAACACTGGGTCTTTTCTATCAAGTGTCATCTTGGATCTCATCACCAAGCTTGTCTACCACCTTTCCCACCTCGGTCACTGGGTGGAACTCCATGTCGCTCAGTGGAACCAGAAGGTTTTCTCTCATGTCCTTGGGGTTGGAGACTTAGGCACTCAGCTGGACTGTGCACATTTTGAATCCACTATTGGCGGCTGGGGCACGTTGACCAATGCTATGTAGGGTAGGTTAGAATCATAGAATATCAGGGTTGGAAGGGACCTCAGGAGGTCATCTAGTCCAACCCCCTGCTAAAGCAGGACCAATCCCCAGACAGATTTTTGCCCCAGATCCCTAAATGACCCCCTCAAGGATTAAACTCACAACCCTGGGTTTAGAAGGCCAATACTCAAACCACTGAGCTATCCCTCCCCCTTTATTTAACCCCCTATGTCCTGGTGAACGTGCTGAAGAAATAAAGCTCGGGACTCACTGATGTTTATGCCCCTGAAAATGTCTGATTAAAAAAATGTCCATTCCTGGTGATGAGTTTCATTCTGCTATAGAGAAATGACTCATTAATATCCCAGCAGGGCGCGGTGTGTTGTTGATCAACTGGCACACATGATAGAAAACGAGCCACAATATACTGGAGATTGGGCCCAAACCAGAATGACTCATCTCCAGCCACCCGCCTTCCCACATCCTCCTCCAACGTTCAGTGTTTTGGAGAGACGAGGACCCAAATCCCAACTGTTACCACAGAAAAAAAGCAGCCCTGGACTTCAGAGGAAGGGATGGCCTTGTGGTTAAGGCACTGGATGGGGGATTTGGGAAATCAGGGTTCAAATGCCAGCTCTGGCCAGGAGTGCTGGAAGTGCTCTAAAAGTGGGGGGCACAGGTGCCTGAACTGTGGCCCTAGACCCTGCCCTGACGCTGCCCCTTTTTCCCCGGCCCCCACCCTAGCACCACCTCTTCTCCCCAAAGACCCCGCTCGCTCCTCTCTGTTCCCTTCCCCCTCCCGCCCCGTTGCTCACCCTTAGGGCAGGTAAAAAGTGATGGGGTCATGCCCCCTACTGTGCCCACTGGTTCTGGCACAGGCTCCCTCTGTGACCTTGGGCAAGTTGCTTAGGCCCAAATTTTCAGAGCCACTGACCAACCAAAATTGTGAACGGGAACTCCAGGGGTTCTTTACTCTGAAACCTGAGTGCTTCCTGTCTGGGTTCCCTCATCTGTAGCATGGTGATGAGAGTATTTATTCTCCACTGTAAAGCAGTTGAAGAGCCGCAAATGAAAAGCGCCCCAGGGCCAAATTCTGATCTTATTTACACCCTGATAGCTCCACTGATTCTAGTGGCCTTACTCCAGATTTCCACTGGTGTGGTCATCAGATTCAGGGTCTGACTGTTATAGGAATAATAATAAAAATACTTCAAACAAATACGGACACTAAATAAACAAGCAAGTCTGAGAGCTACAAGCTCCCCATGCCATAAGCTATTTTGCCCTTTCCATCAGGTCTTTTAGGTGCAGGGACATCAGCTGTTCACCCTGCCTACAGCCAGTTAGAGTTTAACTCTTGATCCAGTCATGAGTCCCCAGAATGCCCATAGTTCCCCAGTGTTTTCCATATGATGGTGACTCTTTCTGAAGCTAACATATTCTTCCAAAACACAGCGGGAGTCAAGCCATACAGACACAAAATCCCTTATTTGGAAATATCTGAAATGAACAAATAAAAGCAAATGGTCAGAATAACAACAATTTGCTCTTGTTTTCCTTGGGATTTTGGTTGGAGCAAAAAAAACGTTTCAGTTTTCTTCTTTTGCCGACAGGTGACACTAGCAAACTGTATTTGCCTTTGCAGGTGAGTGAATAGGCTTATCTGAGGAGTATCAGGAAATGGTCAAAGGGAACAAAACTGAGACTGGAAATTTACACCCAGTTATCTTGGGGACAGGATCTCCAGGGGTAGAAAACCCACCAGGGAATGGGTGTGTTAATATCACAAAACTCCAAGCTCCACTCTGCTAATGGAGAAGGGCACACGGTTAGTGCAGCTAGAAAGTGGTTGTGTCTGCTTGGCTAGAAGGCATGATTAGCAAAATGCATCATCCCCCACTTCCATTTGTTCCTCCTAATTAATCACTGAGCAAACTGGGTGTATCACGAAGAAGAATCAAACAGCCTCTTGCTTTGGTCTCCTCATTTTAATATGTCGTTATTACGACAAGAACAAACACAGCACTCGAGTCTTGTACAGCCAGTCCAAATGACCAGACACCACCTTCATTTTCATTCTCCCTTGTGGTAGGCCGGAACCCCTCCTCTACCCCACTTTCCTCTGTGGAATAAAGGTGCAAGTCCTTCCCACTGAAACTGATAGTGACCGGGGGCGGGGGCAGTTCTGGAAGGTAATTTAACTATGTCAGAGGCCATCAACCCCCTTCTTTGTCTCTATAAATTGCCTCATATACAGAAATATCCTTCCATATCTGACGTAGCATGAGACTTATGTTCATTCTTAGGGTAAACCCCTCCTACTTTAGGATCTATTGTCATCACAAATGGTGACCGGTAGGGCACAAGAATTTGTGGCACTCAGCACTGCCAGCGAGGGGTCTGATCCTACTCTTGACACCAGTGTCCAAATTCCCACCCGAGTTATTTACCAGGTTGAAGCAGGTAAACATACCCCATGGGAGGGCACAAGTAAACACAACGGATGTACGAAACAGGAGTGGACACACTACAAACACTATTACCAAGGGTCTATGTACTGTGTGGCCCCTTAGACCAAAGCTAAAGGACAAGGTCCCATGGGTATGTGGCTGAAATAAATAAGTGCACCCCTAAGGTTCTGTCTCAGCTGGAAGGGTCCTCCCCAGCTGATTGTCTGTCAATCGGTCCAGGAGGAATTTTCAAAGGGGCTACGCAGCCCAAAGGAATCACCCGTAGAAAAGTGATGGGAAGCAAGAGGCTGACGGAGGGGGAAGACAAATCCTACCAAACTAGGTGGGCCCCCCACAATGGTTTCACTCTCGGTACAGGAAGTTTCTGCCCTGCCTCCAGCTACCCCATTAGTAGTAGTAGAAGTAGAGGATCCTCCCAGAACTGCACGGTCCACACTTGGAGGCAGGTTGGTTCTTTTTTCCCTTTGCACCAGACTGGCTTTTCCCAGAATAGATTTGCGGTGGTGGACAAACCACCATATCTAGCTGCCTGGCATGGGGATCCCACAGAAGCCTGGGATATCTTTCTCCTGGATAGGAATAAGTACAGTATTGCTATCGCTGTCTTGCGTGAACCTGTTACTTCCACCAGATGGAGATATACAACACTGCTGCATAGCAGTATGCAATTCGTTCTCCAGCTGATGTCATGGAAGATTGTGTGGCTGGTCAAGTCACAGAGGTTAAAGGTGGAAGAGACCCACTGTGTCACCGAGCCCATCTTTCCTGGACCCACCACAAGGTTGTTCCCTGCAGTGTATTCTCTCCTTTTTTGTCCCTTCCTCTTTTATCTTTAGCGACGTGGCTTCCGCTGCTTCCCATGGGGAGAATATCCCACCGTTGTGTACTTCTCACCATCAGGAGACGTCTCCCAATACTCAGCCTACCTGTCCCTTTATCCATTTTCCACCGCTCTCACTTAACCAGGCTACATGCATTTAGGGATGGGTGGAGTCCTTTGGCCAAGCTGAGCGCTCCCTGGAAAGTGGAGGGCGCAGGGTTTGGGGATGAGTCCCCAGCTGCTCTCGGGAAGTGCTTGGCACAGCTGCGTGGGTTAGAAGGCACCACCAGGGAGCCCTTTTCAGCTTCCAGCACCTGGGGCCATTGCCCTCCATTGTTCCAGTCCCCGATGTAGTAGAACAGCCTTAGAATGGCTTTTAACTGTCCCAAGGATATGTCTACACTGCGCAGAACCCAGGCTCTTACCTGGGGGTTAGCCTTCGTCCCCCTACAGAAAAACCCTCTGACTTGGGTTTGGTGGTGCTTTAAGGCTGGGCTAGCGGACCCAGCTGGGGTATAGGTTAGAGGCTTGGGTCTGCTCTCACTTGAGCCGGAACCCACCCACTTTGCAGTGAGGACACAAGCAAAAATCACCGGACTGCTGATAGTCCTCCAAGGCCTTCCCACAGTTCCCCCGAGGGACAGACAAATTCTCCCCCAATTGACACAACTGAGTGGGGAAAAGTCCTAGACCATCTCAGCACAGACAACCAGGCATTATGCTCCCAGACACACCTGGGCCAATGCAGACACAGTCATTCAAGTAGGGCTTTTTTGTGGGGATGCTTACACCCGGACTAGGCTAATCCAGGTGCCAGCTCAACCCTGTATGCCAATCACCTGGGTTAACTGTGCAGTGTGGACATTACCTACCTTGTAACAGCCCCCTAGAGCAGGGCTTCTCAAACTGGGGGGTTGGGACCCCTCAGGGAGTCACAAAGTTATTACATGGGGAGGTTGAGAGCTGTCAGCCGGGGATGAGGACTTTGGGGTGCAGGCAGGCTGCCCCCGGTTGGAGCCAGAGAGGAGGACTCCCCCCCAGCCCTCTCCCCGCCGGCAGCAGCAAGTTCCGGGGGAGGGGCCCCCTCTGCCCCCCTGCAGCACACTCACCTCACACCACTGTCACTGCACATGCTCCTAGGACCCCTCTCAGGTCCAGAAACCCCCTCGCTTCCCCTGTGGTGGGTGCCATCACGTGTTCACCTCCTCCCCTGCTGCTGCCCTCACCGTAGCCTCACTGGGGGTGGGGGATGGGGCTATCCCTTGCCCAGCGTGGGGCAGGAGCGGTGACTGCGGGCGGGGGGCCCCCTGTGCTGGTGGAGGGTCCCGCCAGAAAAGGGAAGGGTCCGTCTGTCTGAGGCGGAAGGGCAGGGTCAGGGTCAGCCTGGATCAGCCTGCCCTGGCACTAGTGGTTGGGGGGTGCTAGGACCCTGCGGCAGCAGTTGATGCCGGGAGCCGGCAGAGCTGAGCGCAGCGCGGTGCTGCAGGTGGCAACCGCCCGCTGCCCAGGGCGCAGGCAGGGATGCTCAGGGGAGGTGCGAGGGGCCACGGAGAGACCTGGCCACAAACATTGGTGGAGCCGGGCCCCCAGGCCCTGAATATTCCTGGAGCCTGGGTACCACGGGCCCATATAACTCGCCGCCCTGTGGGCAGAGTTATCCCTCTCTGGATACCAGGGGGTTCTCCCTTCTCCCTGGCTCTGTGGGCAGCTTCTGTTCTCCCTGGGTCCCAGGCCTGGCAGGCGGCTTCCAGTCTCTCTTCCTTGCCAATCCTGCATCCACTGATGCTAATAAAAGTGGCTGATGTCACCTGCATCACACCCAGGATGGCCAATTCATCTCTTCCCAATTCATCCCCGCTAACCAGATTCTAGCCTCCGCTGGAGCCTGCTTGGCCATGGCCGTGGAAGCTCCAGGGCTTACGTGCACAGTCGAGCGGGGAGCACATTGCCGGAGAACAGGCTTTCCAGGGCTGCGATGGGACGGCCAAGCGCCGCCCACGGTCTCCCATTATTTGGTGATGTGCCCCCGACCATGGCACATAATGACACTGCTGCTGCTGAAATGCCGCTGACAGCACCTTGCTCCTCCCACGGTGACAGTGGCCTCATTGCCAGACAACTAATGCACCAGGAGAGGATCAAATTCCAACAGGAAAAGGGTGAATAGTTCTGTGTGCGAGACCTTCCCATTCTGTGGTCTCCGCCACATCTTTGTCATAGGTGGGTCTGATCTCCCCCCAAGAGCAGCTGCGCAGGGTAAGAGCAAGTTCCGTCCCCCCCTAGCCCTTCTAGGACTAGCATGGTAGGCGCTCCCAGCTGGGATGCCCTCATCCTTGCCCTTCCCCCTCCCCTACAATAACTAGATTTCACAGGGGAGATCTGCTTTCACAGTCTGTGACGCATTTTTCACGGCCGTGAATTTGGTAGGCCCCTACCCATGAGGGGTAGGTAAGTTTGAGGCCTTGGTGCTTTGGTTGCCATTAAGCCAGACCCCAGGAAGGGTAAGAATTGTTTGGAATAGGTTGGGGAAGTAGCATCTGCCTATACCCACTCTCCTAATTGTGGTATCCTGATCAGAGCTGGGGGGAACTTTTTGGCAAATAATAAACTTGGTGAAAAATACAATTTTGGGGGCACCAAAACTATTTGTGACTTTGGATCAAATTGATGGATAGTTTCAGGCCAAAAAAACCCTGAAAACAAACATTGGAAACGGAGAAATGGTTCATTTTGGAAAACTCAAAACGAACCGTCCTGAAAATGTTCGTTTACTTAGACATTTCATTTCAACCTGTCGCTTCGAATTGACACTTAAAATGTTTTGTTTCGACTCGAATGATTTCTTTTCAGTTTTTCATTCAGTGAGAAAAAACAAAAAAATTCAGCTTCCGTTTGAAACAAATCGATTTTTCCCCCTGATTTTTTTGGTTCAGTCCCCAGATCAAAAAGATCAATTACTCGTTCAGCTCTAGTCCTTATCCTTTCCGCAGGGTTACCAGCCTTTGAGTATCATCACTCTGCCTGTGTTATTCATTCCTCCTTTCCCCAGGTTTAGTTAATGACTCTGATATTTTGTTATGTTCTCCTTTCCCAGCTCAGGCCCGGCAGTGCTACGTGGGAGGTGGTGACAAATGCGAGATGCCTACCCAGTGTGCACCTCCTGATAAGTACTGTGTGAAAACACTGACGTGTAAGTTTGGGCATTACTCAGGCTTAGTTAGTAGTGACCAGCCCAGGACTTCAGCCTCTTTGGTCTGCTTGCAGGAGGGTTGCCACTTTTCTAATTGCTGGTAACCAGACCCCCGAGGCCTTGCCCCGTGCCCCAAATCTTTCCCCCAAGGCCCTCCCCTGCTCCACCGCTTCCTTCAAGGCTCCGCCCTTCTCTGCCTCTTCCCCAAGGCTCCACCCCCATCACTCACTCCTCTCCCCCCGCCCCCATCACTCGCTGTATTGTCTCCGCCTTCCTCCCCTCCCCACCTGGGCTCCCTCTGCTCCTGGGGCTGGAAAGGGAGCCTGACAAGGAGCCTTCTTGCAGGTAGGAGGCAGCCCCGGCTGACCTGGCGTCGTCCCCCCCACACCCTGTGGTAACCGGACTTTTGGTGTCCAGTCAGTACATCTGACTGGACACTGCCAGGTCCCCTTTTCGACTGGACTTTCCGGTCAAAAACCGGGCACCTGGCAATGCTAAATGGCACCCAGACACAGAAGCCAAAAACTAGACGGTCCGGGTAAAACACCCAGACAGGTGGCCACCCTAGCTTGCGGATATCCTCTAGCAGGACGCCACATCGTTATAAACAGTGCTTAGCCCTTGTCCTTTCCGTGTACACGGGATGGAATTTCAGCTGGAATGCATTGTCCCCCCACTTTATTCATACTCTTTCCTGCAAGAAACACAACTTTGGAGCAGATACCAAGGGCCTGATCTAGAGCCCACTGACTGAGAGATGAGGCTCAATGGAAAGACTCATTCATTTCAATGGGTTTTGTGTCAGACGTCAGGCCCAGAGCCACAAAAGGCTGCTAGCTCCCATTGTGGCTCAGGGCCCGAGTGACTGTGAGAGGCTGGTCAGTGCTGCAGTGAACTTTAAATCAAAGGCTTTGAGATGTCACACTGACGAATGGCTGTATCCGTTCTTCTCTTGCGACAACCCTATCACTGGAGGGCAAATCCCTGAACGGTCGTGTGGGAGACGGTGTCCTTGGAAAGCAGAAGAAACAGCTAATCAATCGGTTCTGTGCTGCCAGAGCGACATGTGCAATAGTGACTACTACGGTGGTAACCGTGGAGACGGTCCAACAATCAGCTTCACGGTGATGGCAGTGAGGGTAGCGGCCGGCGTAATCTTTGCCTTCCTGTGGACTGGAATGTGATATGCCAGGGAACAGGTCACCCCCCTCCACCACCACCACAGACACACACCAAGGGCCTGCTAGGGCTGCAGCAAACCCTCTGTGCAAAGCTTTGCTGCTAAAGATTGGGGAGAGCAAAGATTAATAAGACAAAGGCATCATGTGCAAAGTTTGGACGTGCACCCGGGGCCAGAGGACTGTAGCGTCCAAGGGGATGTAAATCTGATGATCCAATTCCAATCCGGGGATATACATCTGATTGTATTTCATTAACGATAGCCTAGAAACCCCTGTACCAAGGATGTTTCTTTGGATGTCTTATTCCTGTATTGCTTCGCATCTCTGTGCTATTGGGAAAAGGGACAGCGTCTTCCTTTGTGTTCCAAACTGTGAGTGCTACTGGAGTCACTGAAATAAAGATAAAGAGCCGTGGTGGCTGTTTTTCTTACTCAGGGGAAGAATCCACCGTGAATAGCTCAAAGACCATTAAAAAAAAGCGACTGGGAGATTAGGCTCACATTTTTTAAAATGGCCACAAACTTTAGGCGCCTAACCCAAGACCCCCAGAGCCCTGATTTGTAGAAAATTGCTGATCTGAAGGATTCAAAAATCATGAAATTGGCTTAAAAATCATGAGATTTTTTTAAAAATGCATTTGGGGATATTTGCTTTCTGGAGCTTGAGCCTTTAGGAGCACCTGAGTCACTGTTTCAAGCTTTTCTTTGTGCTGACACAAGAGCTAGAAACTTTCTTTAAAAAAAAAAGAGAGAGAGAAAGCAAGCTGAGATTCTCATGCAATAACATGACTCCAGCAGCTGGGACTTTAAGAAACACATCAAATATCATGGGACTCGGGATAAAAACCCTGCAATTGGCAACATTGTTTTCAGAGGTGCCAAGAATCCACAATTCCAGCTGAAGTCGATGGGAACAGCTGGTTCCCGGCACCTCTGACTATCACCTCATATTCTATTCTATTCAGGGAGCCTATGCCTGTGGTGTCTGAGTGCCTTTGGCTGATGGAAGTTGGACATAAGCAGCGTGCCAGTGAGATGATGCTGAGAAGAGATGGCGGGACTGAGACAGAACAACTCCCCCAGTATCTCCTGTTACAAACTTGCATTTGGAAAAAGCAGCGATGTTTTAGTAACACGAGGCCTCAGGTATCACTGTGCCATGGACACCGGAGCCAGGGGATCAAGAGCGATGCAGGCACCTCCCTCAATACGCATGCACTTGCCT
>NW_020664409.1:109644911-109646065 GCF_002925995.2 Terrapene triunguis | reverse complement strand
TTGAATACGCTCAGGGGAAGATACTCTCTTTACCTGTAGGCCTCTGCATTCTGCACTAGCACGAGATACCAGATGATTTTATGTTTGTGATGTGAGTATTATTTGTACCAGATACTAAAGGCATTTCACCGCCTCGTCTTTTGTATCAGACCCAGTGTGAGTTGACAGTTGGGTTCTCAAAGTTTCTGTCGAAGGATGAGGTGTCAAAGACGTTGGCATCCGCTGTGGTTTACAAAAAAATCGAAGTTCAATCCTCCTCGTTTCAGCCACATCCAGCCTCTCTGAGGCTTAAGGCATCTAGTTTCTGAGTTCAAGTCCCGTTTTGGGAATCATTCGCAATCTGTGACTCTGGGCAGCTCTACATTCAGCAGCGAATCAAGTTACAACCTTTATGTTGGATGGACGCCCATTCTCTCCCCCCACCCCTCCATGCTAAAGGAGATTTGGGGTCCTAATTTTTAAACGAGTCTCTCCCTCCAGTCTCCAATTCCATGGATGCAATTTTTGCCCTCACACCCCAGCCAGATGCCCAAGAGCTGAGCTCTGCAGCTGTAATTAGTTGTAGAATTCTAGGTACCGATTTTTGTTAGCACAAATTAGCATCTGCACAGAGGCCCTTTGTGTGTATTTTGGAGGCTCAACATGGAAAAGGGTTCGAATTTAACCAGCTATTGCCATGGCCCCCATGCCCCTTGCTGGTCTCACAGGGTCTGCCACTTCCCAAGGGGAAAAAGTAGGGAGGGAAATCTCTTGAGGTTTAACCCCTTGTGGCCCACAGCTGCTGCCACTGCCTCTTAAAAGTCCCATCTGTCATTACAGAAACTGCTCAGGTGCCACTAATTGCTAAAGAAAAGACGCAAAGTCAACAAGGCTCAGAGGAAATTGGAGATGCCTGGGATTAGATAACACTCACTTTGTTGTGAAGAACCAGGGGATGAATGGGGATCACACCTTGTTGCAAAGAAGGTGGGCGGAATTAGCTTAGCTATTCTCTGCCATTCAACCCCTTATTGTCTTTCCCAAGCAGCGTGAAAAATCTAAAAAAAAATGTACAGCAAAGCAGGAGGCGGGGCTCTGTAATTAGAGATTTAATCCCTTTATGACTCAGACTTGCTTTTCCAGTACAGCTGGATCTCTGGGGGGGGGGGGGGGGG
>NW_020664409.1:109644175-109644901 GCF_002925995.2 Terrapene triunguis | reverse complement strand
TTGATAAAGCTACCTGCTAGGAGCTCCAGGCTGCGAGGAGCTGCTCAAGATGAAGGCGCTTCTGTCTGTTCTGCTGGCTGCGGTTGTGTGCATGGAGCTAGGTAAGATTCTGCTTTATTAAGCAAGCCCTGATTTTGTGGTGGGATAGGAAGGGTGAATGAAGGGACATCTGTGACCAAATGCCATTGACTTCAACTGCAGAAAGATCTGGGAACCTAGCAGTGAAGTCATGGGTGGTGGCCTGAGGTGACAGAGGTGCTCTTTGCAGCCTGCCCAGATGTTTCAGAGCATCTCTTACAAAAATAGTAAGTTTCAGGCTGGGATCCCTAACCCAGGATCTATTCTTTTAGCAGCTATTAATGGATGTCTCTCCACTGATAGATATTACTTGGCTTTATGTGTGATTTCTTTCATCCCCTCTTGGCTCTGCCTTTGCCATGAGGCCTGATGCTTTAGAGGGTTTGTTGCGTGATCGTATTCCCACGGGCTGGTGTTCTTCTCGCCTGACACAAACCCAGGAGTCTCTACAGTCCTTTACAGACTCTGCTTCAGCTGTCTTCTCCAGCGGCTTGTTTCATGCACCGCATGTGATTCATAAAAAGAACAGGAGTCCTTGTGGCACCTTAGAGACTAACACATTTATTTGAGCATAAGCTTTCGTGGGCTACAGCCCACTTCGTCGGATGCTGTAGCCCACGAAAGCTTATGCTCTAATAAATTTGTTAG
>NW_020664409.1:109641120-109644075 GCF_002925995.2 Terrapene triunguis | reverse complement strand
CTAACAAATTTATTAGAGCATAAGCTTTCGTGGGCTACAGCATCCGACGAAGTGGGCTGTAGCCCACGAAAGCTTATGCTCAAATAAATGTGTTAGTCTCTAAGGTGCCACAAGTACGCCAGTTCTTTTTGCGGATACGGACTAACATGGCTGCTACTCTGAAACATTGATTCATAGACGCCTGGGCACTTAGAGATGGAAAGGATGGGCTCGGCCACCCAGTCAAGGTCCCCCTGTGGGACTGATTCGCACAACTGCCGTCTGGAGGCTGTTCCCCAGAACAAGGGACCTCAGCATAAGTGTAGTTTGACTTTTATATTTGGGGAGGGGGCAGCTTCAGTCAGGCCAATGGGGCCATGCATGCCTCAGGGGTAGCACGGTGGGTCCGGGGGCAGCGTGGAGCGGGCAGGGCCCGGGTAGGCGGCGCAGCCCGGGGGCGTGGGCCGCCCGCCGGAGACACGCGGCGGAGAGGGGCTGCGGGGGCGAGACTTGTCCCAGGCGGGGCGGCCGGCGGACAGGGGTGAGGAGCCGGCCGGGGTCCCCCGAACCGATAAACTTCCCCGCCGCTGCCGGGGAGCCCCACGCCTCTCCCGCTCGGCTGCGCTCCAGCGGCTCGCCCTGCCGGTGGCGGGATGCGCAGCATGTGCCCGGGGCGGGCTGGGGGGTGGGAGGCTCCGCGGGGAGGGCAGCGCGCATGGCCGGGGCGCTGTGTGCGATCTGGCGGCGCGGCTAGGGCCTGCTAATGCCCCCGGCCTCTGCGAAACTGCTTTTTTTTTGCTCCGCCGCCGTTTTTTTTTTTTTTTTTTGGCCGATTTCCCATCCCTGCCAGGAGCACCCAGAGACATGCCAGGGATAGCTGGGTGCTTCCGGGGAAACGTGTTGTTTCAAGTAGTCACTACTATTGACACTGGGTTTCTGGTATGATCTCAGTTCCCTGAACTTCTATAAACAGAAGGAAGGGGGACGCAAAGAGATTTCAAGTTTGTCTTCTTCAGGCCACGTCCCTTCATATGCAGTTATTGACTCACTTCAATAATAATTTTGCTTTCCAGAAACAAGCATTTCAGCAAAATAGAATACAATCTTTGAACAGAAAAAGGGTTGCGAATTCTGAATCCGTGGGTTTTATTCCAATGAATGTTCATGAATATTTTTGGCAGTATTTGCCCAGTTCTAGTTAGTATAGAAATCGTCCTCAGATTATCATCCATCAAGCCACGCTTCTTTAAAGAAAACAGCAACAGTGTCAATTTCTGCCTGTGGATGTGAGCAGATGTCTCCCATTGAAATCAGTGTGAGCTCTGGGCTTACATGTGATGACAGTATTTTGGCCCATCATTTACAGAAATGACACGACAACGGGGTATAACTGCGGGGACCAGCTGCTATTGTTACCTAAGGGTGTTGGGCGTGGTTGGAGCGTTCAAATGGCCACCCTTCGTAGAACAACACAGCCGGATCTGAATGCTGATCCAGCAGAGAGCTGCCTGAGATCTGAATGCAGAGCAGAGCAGAGAGCAGCATGTAGTAGCTAGGAGCAGACTTTGCTTTGTTAGGTGAATAATATGCTAAGAAGAAAGGCGTTTATTTGCTTAACACAAGCTTGTGTTAATGTGGAGGAGCTTACAGACTAAATAGATAAGGCAGACTGAAGAGGCACTCATCTCTCCAGTGCCTCCTGGTGGCCGGGTGTGGTATTTCAGTCCTTCTCTTACACCTGGTACCTCCACCAGGCTGCTGGCCGACCTTGGCGGGTCTTCAGTGGCTTGGCCCTCTGGTCAAGTCACAAAGTCCCAATGAACTCCTTCTGGGGTATTAAAGAGTCCAATAAATAAACAGTCTATTTGCCCTCACTAAGATCTAACTAACTAGTTGTATCGGCCCTTGTCTACTTGACGTGAGTAAAATGTGCTTGTTGCAGGTATTTTCTAAGCTGCCACCCATCTTGTGCCCAAGCACCCAATACAGAGACAGGCGATGGATGATCCATCACTGTCTAAGCTAAGGTGGTCAAAGCTGGTCAGAGCTCATGCTAGTTTGATGCTGTGTATTCAATAATGAATTTTGTTGCCTCTATCCCTGACTGTTATGTGGTTTCTAATAAACAATGAACAGTTAGGGTTAAGTATCTCTCCTGTTCAGAGAGAGGAGTGGCTTTACAGCTTCCCCACCCTAGCTGATTCCACATGTTTTAATCTGTGGGTCTCTCTGGAGGACCTTTCCCCCTTTTTCAGTAAAGCCCCATTATTTGGCTGTATCTGTTTTCATAGGATTACTTCATTCCATTTCCAGCCATGCTCTAAACTGCCCAGCACCCTGAGTGTCTGGCCAGGCAGGGCCCCTTTACAAATAAAACAATAATAATACACTAGTCGTCAGCTTATCCACCAATATTTGATGACATCTTGCTGACCCAAAGGACATTCATTTAAACATACGGTGCACGCTCTCAGGGCCTCAATCTTATTGCTATTAAGATCCCTTTATACTTCCCCGTTACTGACTCAGAGAAACGAAAATCCTGTCACTTTTACTCTGCTGGTAGCTAATAGGGTAGACATCAAGGCCACTGGCAGAGCTACTGCTCCAATGCTAAGTTTAGTGCTTTGTTAAATACGGGAGCTGTATCATTTAATTTTCAAAGAGCTCAGCCAGACCACAGTAAGCACCGCAGAGTGACCAACTCTACATGAGAAAGCCTGAGGGAGCCGCTGGGTCCAGTTTTCTAAGGGATCTTTTGGGGGTCTAATTGGGGTGGAATACGCTCACCTGCAGCTTGTTTGGGCTCTGCCCGCATTTATAAAAAGCCTCAGATTAGAAGCTGGGGGGCAGGGCCGGTGCTACCATCTAGGCCAACTAGGCAGTTGCCTAGGGCGCCAAGATTTGGGGGCACCAAAAAGTGGCGCCCCCAATTTTTTTTTTTTTTTTAACAGCGGCCGCTGCGCTGGGAGGGAG
>NW_020664409.1:109624344-109641020 GCF_002925995.2 Terrapene triunguis | reverse complement strand
GGGGGGGGGGGGGCAAGGCGAAACTTCCTTGCACCGGCCCTGCTGGGGGGTTGATTGGTTGGTTGGTTTTCAGAGGGCCTTTCTCTTGAGAGGAAGTTTATCTAGCAAATGCTTTCCAGAGTTGTTTCCTCCTGGTAGAAGGACTTGCTTATGGTATAATATTTGTCCTGTGTTTAAATGTTTAACTTTTTAAAATAATGTGAGACCCACTTTTGGATGTGGAACAAACATCTCAGCACAGACTAGTCCTAGCCTGGGGCCTGCCTGACGTCCCTCATGCCCACACAAATCCCACGGGCCTAATTCTAGCTCTCGACAATGAGCTCTTACCCAGCTGCCCCAAGGACTCTCCTGTGGTAAGTGCTGACCACGTGCTTAGCGCTGGAGAAAGTGCAAAATAAAAACAGCCCCTGACCCAAAGGGCTTATAGGCCGAGGGTCTGATGCTCACTTACAAGAAGGCTTCTGTATGCTATTTCTAAGGTGTCTTTACAGCACTCTGGTGCAGACGTGCCAAACCCGTGAGAAAAACACAGAAATTGGGTTTTTTTTTTTTTTTTTTTTTTTTTTTTTTTTTTTTTTTTTTTTTTGGCTTGTGTGGCTGGGCTTGTTGCGTCTTTTTTTTTTTTTTTTTTTTATCGACTCCTGGCAAGCAGGGGCAACGGGAGGAGAGAGTCGGGGTGCACAGCGGGCCCCCCACAGTCCCAGACTGCACGCCGGGGGGATCTAGTCACAGAGTGGTGGAGTTCTTGGGGATTGGCTTGGTTTGAAATGGGATTAGCTTGATTTTTGGCTTATTGTGAAAGTCGGGGGGCTTATTTACCACGAGAGAGTTGGCAGCTGCTCTGGCGATATAAAGGGGATGAGCACAGGGACTCGAGTGTAAATCGAAATCACAATCAGGCTTCAGGAGTGGCCGGCCCACCAATGGAATGATGCCTGTGTAAATCAGTTCAGCCTGTCCATTATTCTGGATGTGATTAGCTGGCTGAGGTTTCTGCCACTCAGGCCTGGTCTACACTACGACTTTAATTCGGATTTAGCTGCGTTAATCCGAATTAACCCTTCACCCGTCCACACTACAGAGCCAGTTAATTCGAATTAAAGGGCACTTAAAATCGATTTCTGTACTCCACCTCGACGAGCGGAGTAGCGCCTAAATCGATTTTGTTAATTCGAATTAGGGTTAGTGTGGCCGCACACCACCGAATTACTGTGGTTAAAGTAATGGGGTAGTGTGGCCGCACACCACCGAATTAATGTGGTTAAAAATCGAATTAATGTGCTTAGTGTGGCCGCGCACAATCGAATTTATACAACCTGTTTCCCAAATTGGAATTATCTAAATTCGGATTAATCCTGTAGTGTAGACATACCCTCAGATAACTGTGTGAGACGGGTCTGGTTAGCTAATTGTTACAAAGCCGACAGACAAACCTCTTTGAAATGATGCTCTCCAAGGCCTGGCTTAACCTCTGATACCCGCATGCCTGGAGGCAGTTTAACAGTAGCCTGGCGTGACACCAAAGCCATGGCGGATGGATTTTGCAGCATGCCCCTCCATGCATCAGACAAGATGTATAGGGAACTGCCGGGTCCTATGGCATCACATTCTGAGAACTGCCTTAGGGGAATGACGCTGTGGCGGTTTCCCTAACAGGGGTGATCTAGAAGGGCAGACAGCACCTGTTGCTCCCCATGAAGGCAACCCCGTTTTGTTCCTCTTTGCAGCCCACGCCTTGCAGTGTTACACATGCCTGGAGCCGATGAGCGCCCCCCTGTGCATGACCATCAGCAACTGCTCCACGAATGACATCGTGTGCAAGACAGTCATGTACTCCCTAGAGGAAGGTAAGGAAGAGACTCCCGGAGGGAGAAGCCTGTGCTCACATGTAGGGAAGGGAAAAACGTCCATCCAGCCCCAACCCCAGGGATCAGCGTTCCCCTGTGATTGCTAGCGATGGACCCAGGCTGCAACGCAGGGACTTGGGAGCAGTGGATCCTAGTCTTGGCTCTGCCATTGACTCAGTTGGACTTGCGTTGGGCGAGTCACTTAGGTCCAGGTCCACAAAGGGACTTAGGTGTCGCTACGCTCAGCGTCACGGCGCGTAACTTTTAGTGCCCTGGCAAATCACAGGAACCGCCCTGGGAGCCACGAAGCCTGAGTTAGGGACCTAGGCTCCTGTACAATGAAGAGGGAGAGACAGGCGCCTTAGACTACAATTCACAAAAGCCAGCATGCTAGGTGGGGACACGCCTCTAGCCAATGGGAGAGGCTGATGAGAGGGGGGTTAGCTAAGTCCCGCCCCTCTTGGCAATAGGTGCAGGGAGGCACCTCTCTCTGCTAGTGATTTGCAAATGGGAACCAACTGCAGCTTAGGCACGTAGGGGGTTTCTTGCAGGAATGGGTTAGGTGCCTGGTATGTGCCACACAAAGCATCAGGCAGTTAGAGCACTTGCCTGGCATGTGGGAGACCCAGGTTCAATTCCTCTCCCTGCCAGCATGGGCGAAAGATCTCCCATCTCTCAGACGATGCTCTAACCCCTGAGCTCTGGGGCATCCCAATGGGGACAGCGTCAGTCTCTCCTGTTGTGGATAAATAATGAAAGAGTGACGGGAGCTGGTGGACTGGGTGGGTGCCTGAATCACTGGGCTCTTAGGAGCCTAAACTGGATCCCTTGAGTTCAGAGTGTTCTTGGCACCTCTCTGGATGAGGCTGCATTGGCCAATTGCTGAGTAAAGAGACACTTTTCCAGAGAGAGGCAATGGGGCACAGGGATACCTGCTGTGCCTAGGATGGGCAGCGATTAGAGATGGGATGTCATGTCTGCAGGGAGACAGACGACACCCAGTAAAGCCAGGGGCATGCGCCAGGTATCCCTGCTTAGCTTGTGGCTGCCCCAGTGGAACTGCCTGTATGTTCACCGAGCCAGACACACGCAGGAAGGACACCAGAGATGGGTCAGCACCCAAAGAGACCGAGATAGACCCCAGGGAACGTATGTAGGGCATTCTCTACATAGGAGACCAGCAAAAGGTTTGGTGGTTTAGTTCCCAGCTGGTCCAACCCTGAACCTTTTTGGAATTGGAGCTGGAATCCAAATGGGACAGATGTTCAGTGCTCCCCGCAGGGCTGGAACTTGTCCCCTCCCCCCCAAATCCTCCCTTTCATACCCCTTTCTTCTCTCTCGCTTTGAAATGTTGTAGTTTTCCCCTTCATGGGCGACTCAACCGTCGTCAAGGGGTGCGCTCAGAAATGCATCCCGTCCGACGTGGATGAAATCGGGAACTCTCGCCCCACCTTCTGCTGTAACTCTGACTTGTGCAACGTGGATGGGGCGGTCAGCATACAAATCAGCTTCGTGGTGATGGGGATTTCAGCCAGTTTCCTCTGCGTCCTCCTCAGGACTGGGCTGTGAGGAGCCAGGCGGGTGAAGCCTTTACACCCGAAGAACCACCCAACAAGAGCCAAGCCCCTCTTGGCTGCGCTTGCCATCTGCATTCCCAATGGGTGGCCTTGGACACTTGTTGGAAGATGCTTCTTCGCTTTCTTAGACACGGTGGCCCCTTGGAAAGATGTTATCTCTGCATTCCTGTCCCCGTCGATAAAGGGACTTGGCTCAGGAATGCCCAGTCGGACAATCTCTCTACCAGCTCCTTGTTAAATTAAATTAAATGCTAATCTGTACTGGAATGTCTTTGTTGTGTCAATTAGTTGCAGAAAATTCCACGGCACACCCAGTTACTCAAGACCTAACTATTCGAATTAAGTGCATGACCCTTGTGACCAACATCCCTAGCAAATGGCTATTTCACATGCCCCTGTTCTACAGACATCATTGCTAAACAACCAGTTTGGGGTGAAATTCACCTGTATACAGTGAGCCAGTGCAACCCCTCAGCACCATAGCTTTTGTGCTGGCCCGTTACACAGAATAAATTTCATTCTCAGTGCATGATGAGTAAGGGGTCTTTGACCTAGCTCTGAAGCACAAGGCAGGTGTCTGGACTTGATGTGCCAATGATCTGATCTAGGTGTGTGAAATTCTTCTGTTCTTTTGTGTCCCTGTTTAAGAGGAATAATAACGAGCAGGAATGAATTGCTTAATCAACCGTAATAATTAAAGTTATTTATAGTTCAGCTTTTCTATGCTGAAATCTACGAGAGGATTCTTTTTTGACCTTCAATTCTGGCTTGAAATGCTAGTGAGGCCACAAGTGACGGGAGTTCCGTCTCAGTTCTAAGCTGCGCACTCTGCAGAAGACTTTGTGGGACTGAAGCAAGGCGGTTAAGTGCTTTGCTGAATCAGGGCTTTATTTCAGAATCCGGTTTGGGAATGCCTGCCATTGTTGTCTGTCTTTCTGTAGCTCCCTCTCTGCTCCCTCCCAGTCCCTTAGCTCTGACCTCTTCTGTCCTTTCACGTCATCTCAACAGAGCTGGTGGGACGAGAGCCTTCTCCCCTGCAGCTGATGCCTTCGCTAATAGCTTCCTACCATCTCTCCACCTTCTCCACATTAATGTCAAGTATCCATTGAAAAAGGGCCCTTTCCCTGGCCTCTCCTCCCTCCCCGATTTATTGGGAACAGTTATTTAATTCCTTAGTACGTGGTGAGGAAAGAGCAGGCATGAACGATGGGCTTCAGAATAAAGCTGCCTGGCAATGGATTGCATTAACCCATGAGACAGTGGCAGTGCCCTGAAGAGACGCTCGTGGGTTGGTCGGTGCACTCCCCTTTCACTCCAGAGGTGAACCCTCCAGTTAAGGGCTGAGGGAAAGTCTGCATTGCCACGGCCCATCTGCTAGGTGACATTCATCCTTGTGCTGTGAGCCTGCCCAAGGGCTAGGCGCCACTTGAGTCCGATTGAAGTCTATGGAGGATTCAAGTGGTGGTTAGACATTGTTCTGGCCTCTCTGCATGGGGTGAATTTCCCCCCTGGTGAATGCTGCCCTGGGAAGGATGGCACCTATAAATTGTACAGCGCCTAGCACAGTGGGGTCCAGGTCGATAACGAGAGCCCCTAGAGGAATGGCAATAATAAATTAATAATATTATCCCTGAGGAGGAGGCTGCACTCCCAGAGAAGATTCGGTAAATAATGGGAGAGTTGGGCAGAAGGGATGGAAACAGGCCAGACTGACTGTGAGAATGGACAGATCCAGCCAGGAAATGAGAGGAAGCTCCAGAGATTGAGAAATGCCACGCAGAAGGGGGCACTCATTGCTCAGTCATCATGCATCTCCCTAGTGAATCTCAGTGTAAGGTATAAGGAGCTCCCAGTAAACAGGGGCATGCTTCCAGTTTGTCTAACTTCAATGTTGCTGACCTTTCAGCTTTCCAGTGCAGGAGAACTTCCAAGTGTGGCTCATGGTGCTTGTACGACACAGGTAGGGGAGAGACAGCAATATCAAGAGACGGCCTTGGTAGGGTAACCTGAGAGGCACATGTCTGGGACTTTTCAGCTTGGAAAAGAGACGACGAAGAGGGGATATAACAGAGGTCTATAAAACCTGGACTGGTATGGAGAAAGTGACTAAGGAAGTGTTATTTACTCTTTCACATAACACAAGAACCAGGGGTCACCCAATGACATTAATAGCCAGCAGGTTTACAACAAACCAAAGGAAGTACAGTACTTCACACAACACACAGTCAACCTGTGGAACTCATTGCCAGGGGATGTTGTGAAGGCCAAAAGTATATGTGGGTTCTGGATAAATTCATGGAAAATAGGTCCAGCAATGGCTATTAGCCAGGATGGTCAGGGATGCAGCCCCATGCTCTGAGTGTCCCTAGCCTCTGTTTGCCAGGAGCTGGAAGTGGATGACAAGGGATGGATCACTTGGTGATTCCCTGTTCTGTTCATTCCCTCTGGGGCACCTGGCATTGGCCACTGTCGGCAGACAGGATACTGGACTGGATGGACCTTTGGTCTGACCCAGTATGGCCGTTCTTATGTTCTTGTGCTCACAAGAGTCCGAGACAGCAGCAAGATTTATGTCCTCTGAGTCAGGTGTTCCTCTTCAAAAGATCACTTATGAAAAGAGCCGTTTGGGAATTTTTCGACAAACTGTTTTTTCACCCCCAAAATGTTGATTTGTTGAAATTGAAACTTCACAAAATGGGATTGGTTTTCGCAAATCTCCCGCCTCCAACAATTTTGGAAAGAAAGTTTTGAAATTGTAAAAACATCCTGTTTTTTTTTTTTTCCATAGATTCATAGATTCTAGGACTGGAAGGGACCTCGAGGGCAGGACCAAATACTTTTGACATTATTGAACTAGAAATTCTGGGTTCATTGAGTCAAAGCAAATTTTTCTTTAGCTATTTTAATAAACTTAGACTCCAAGAAAAAAATGGTTGCAAATCAAAATGAAATGTTTTGAAATTATTGGCACAAAACATTTTCATTGACCCCAAACAAAATCATTTTCAGATTTTTGGTACATGACATTTTCTGAGATTTTGACATTCCTTCCTGATGCAGGACAGGAAGGTTTTTTTTTTGATACCTTGAAAAATTTCACACGATGGGGAAAACCATTTCTTGTCCACTTCTACTTATAAGCTTATGAAACATGATAATTTAAGGCAGCATTTCTGAAACTATTAAAAGCTGAGCCCCCTTCAGGAAAATAAAACCAAATTTGTCCTTCTGAAAAAAGGTCCAAATTTCTTAATTTGTATACACCTTCTGTGCTCCTTCATGCCCCTCGTTTGGGAAATATTGGTGTAGATCTTCATAATCTTATCCTTCCTCTCCTTTCTTACCTGCTTTGATGAGCAGTGAAATAATTAATAAAATGGGGAGTTAAAATAGCATCTCTGGCATCTAAGAGCACCCATTGAAAGCAAGGGGGTAGTTCACTGCTCGGCGCTATTGTTTCAGGCGCTCTGCAAACTCAGGCAGATGTTGCTGCATCAGTTAAACTTGTGTCACATTTTGAAGGGTTTTTTCACAGCCATAAGAGCTAGAGACTAATTATGTTTTTACTAAAATGAAAACGGACTCTGGAAAACAATAGAGGTCTCTCCATACTGCACCCTTGGCAAAAGCTTCAGTTTGTTCCCCTCGCTTTGGGAAATAGATTGAAAATGAGATATACCAAATAGACCTCCTTTTCTGAGGTGTGCAGGTAAAATGCTCAGTTGAGGGGGCCGATCTGCAAAATTGCACAGAAAAAAGAAGAACTATGTTCAGAAATGCACCTACAGCACCAGTGCAAGTGGCAGTTCTCTGCATGTGCTCTTTTGCACGCTTAACTTCCCACTTGCATGCCACAGCTCATGCAACACATTTCCCGCTGAGCTAAGTGGTGTTTATGTGCAAATCTCATAATATTCCTTTGCAGCATTAATATATCTCGTGTCTAAGTCCATTTGGCGATCTCAGCGCTGTTGATAAAGGTGGGGTTCTCATCCACCGTTTTATAGATGGGCAAACTGAGGCATGTAGCAACTTGCCCAAGGTCACTAACAGTCAGGAATAGAGCCCAGGCCCACCCCGGCTCTAACCACTATACCCTACTGCCTCTCCCTAATAGATACAGGTGCATAATGGAGCAATTCCATACAGCAGCCCTGTATTCTGTCTAGCACTGGCTGTTTCTGTACTTTGACATGTCTCCAGAACACCCACCGCTTGTCTCATCTGAAGCTGTTTGACTGCTGCCCTTCACTGGAGTACATGAGCGCCTTCTGGGTAAAATCAGTAGCAACGGAGACGTTCCTAATGGCGCCTGTGGGGTCTGGTGCTTGGTTTAGATTTTATTAGTTTCCCCCCTTTTATAAAACCCCGAACCTGTTGGACACGTCTAATCACCCACAGGCCCAGACGTGGCTTGGACATCACAGCAGAGGCTGCTCTGAGGGTCTGCATAGGTGTGTCCTTATTGCACTTTGCACTGAGCATATTCTACATACCAGCACGCCCCTCCTCTTGCAAATCTAGCCCTTTAAATGACAGAGGCGAGGCGGTTACTGCTGCAGGGGTTCCCTCTCCCCCCCAGGCTAGAATTCACTGGGCAATCCCCATCGCTGGACCACAGGGAGATTCCAGCCCCGGGCGAGAATGGAGCAAGGGGCAGCAAAGATTGTATCAAGCCGGAAGATCACAGCGAAGGGGTAACGTCTTTGTGGTTGCACAACTGGAGACTCGGAAGGGATCTCATGGAAATTTCCAGAGCTAAAACTGGAACCGATATTGCGGGCAGGGTCCTAATACAAACGGAAGGGATCCAGGAGCTAAGGGCAAAGGGGAGCAGAAATGATGCAGGAAGGTGATTGACAGAGCTTGGATTTTGCAGTCTGCGAAGCAAATTCGGGGCTGACTGCTTTGGGGACTTGGCTGGGTCAGGGCTAAACTTGGCTTTCATTAAAGCAAAAGTTCCTAGCTCTTTTCCTTGCAAAACACAACCCAAAGGGCAGGTGCTCAGATACCAAGGGGTTGGATGCCGTGGAAAAAGCTGAAGAGAATAGATGGCAAAGGGCGGAAGTTAGTCAGTGAGTTTGCCTCTAGATCCCAGGTTATTCGCAAGAGCCACCGTTAACGAGTCTCACTGAGAGCTCGGAGTGTTACGCTCAAGACGCAATGGCTCCCAGTTGTGATTATTCAGGCTAAGATTTTGTCACGGTTACTTTTAGTAAAAGTCGTGGACAGGTCATGGGCAATAAACAAAAATTCACGGGAGCCCGTGACCTGTCTGTGACTTTACTAAAAACAACCGGGGGGGGGAGGCCTAGGTGAGGGGGGAGGAATGACAGCTGAAGTCCCATGGGGGGAGACTGACAGGCCAAGCCCCCCACCATGGGGGGGCACACAGCCCGCACTCTGGAGCTGGCTGCGGGGCAGGGGCACACAGTCCCGGCTCCAAAGCCAGCCACAGGCGGACAGCATGGCCCCAGCTTCAGCCCCCGCCGCAAGTCGCAGGGCAGGGGTGCCCAGTCCTGGTTCCAGCCCCAGCGGCACGGCAGGGGCACACAGTCCCGCCTCCAGCCCCGGCTTTAGCCACTGACAGCTAAAGCCGAAGAAGTTCCGGACGTCCGGTAAAGTCACGGAATCCATGACTGCTGTGACCAAATCGTAGCCTTAATGATTATTCACACTGAGTCAAGGTAAAGGCATCAGGTCTGCTCACAATCACTGCCCCCTTAATGGCCCCTCTCAGCGAGGGTTACCAATTTTGGTCAGACGTATTCCTGGAGGTTTCATCACCTGACATAAGCTTTAATTAAAGATTAATTGTTAATTCCTGGAGACTCCAGGACAATCCTGGAGGGTGGGGCAACCCTACCCCCAGCTCTATTTTTCACAACATCATAATACTTAGCTCTTTTCAGCCACAGATCTCAAGGCCCTTCCTAAGGCAGAGTAATTGCTGATCTCCCCATGATATACACCTCTATCCCAATATAACACAACCCGATATAACACGAATTCAGCTATAACGCAGTAAAGCAGCGCTCCGGGGAGGCGGGGCTGCGCGCTCCGGCGGATCAAAGCAAGTTCGATATAATGCGGTTTCACCTATAACGCAGTAAGATTTTTTGGCTCCCGAGGACAGCGTTATATCGGGGTAGAGGTGTAGTTGAAGAAACTGAGGTACACACACTAGCCTAAGATCATATAGCTGGTTAGTAGCAGAGGCAGGTCTAGAACCCACGTCTCCTCAGGCTTTCAGCCATGTTGTCTTCTTTCTTAGATGCTTGCAAACAGGTTAAATGCTACACCACAACATATTCTATAGGCTCACAAGAACAAGGTGAAGGTGTGTGTGTGTATGCATGTGCGTGCGAGCACGCAGGGGTATTTCTTATGACACCGTAGCTAAATACATGTTCACGTTACTTAAAGAAAGCTTCTCCACACCTGCCCACACTATTTTTCAAAGCACATCAGTACAGTATCTCTTCCTGGGATGGATGATTAGCAACATGTTAATTTGTCTTTACCCTGCGGTGGTTGTTACACAAGACAGACACACCCTGGAACACTGTAAATTGTCCGTGTCATATAGAATTTAAAAAACAAATACCTCAGGAGCTGGATTATCATTTTATAAGGTCATTTCACTGAGTTCATTTAAAAACATCACCACAGTCATAGGCACTGAGAGGGTGAGTTCCTGAGGCTATGGTGGTGCTGGGTTTTGTAAGACAGGATAAGAACCCAAAGCTTTAAATCTCGGAGACGAAGTTATAATGATGCCATCAAAAAAGTCCACACGGAAATCCATTATCTCAGAATCAAAGGCGCTAGAGGTAGATAGATTCGGTATATCTAGTTTCATATATCACAACCATCACTATAGCATCTGAGAATATAACGGGGTGTCTCCATCCTGGGGAACAGTGATTCTGAAAATGACTTGGGGGCTCCTGGTGGATAATCAATGGAACACGAGTGCAACGTTGTGGCCAGAAGGGCTAATGCAATCCTTGGGAAATACTGAGTAGGAGTAAGAGGTTATTCTACCTCTGTGTTTTGCACTGGTGAGACCACTGCTGGACTCCTCTGTCCAGTTCTGGTGTCCACAGTTCAAGCAGGATGTTGATAAATTGGAGATGGTTTAGAGCAGTGGTTCTCAACCAGGGATGCATGTACCTCTGGGGGTACTCAGTGATCTTCCATGGGGTGCATCAACTCAGCAAGATGTTTGCCTAGTTTTACAACACAATTTTGCAAAATTTCAGACAGACAATGACTTGTTTATACTGCTCTATGTACTATACATTGAAATGTAAGTACAGTATTTACATTCCAATTGATTTATTTTATAATGATATGGTTAAAAAGGAGAAAGGAAGCAATTTTTCAGTACTAGTGTGGCTGTGACACTTTTGTATTTTTATGTCTGGTTTTGTAAGCTGTAGTTTTTAAGTGAGGTGAAACTTGGGGGTACGCAAGACAAGTCAGACTCCTGCAAGGGGGCCAGTAGTCTGGAAGGGTTGAGAGCCACTGGGTTAGAGGGAAGAGCCATGAGAATGATTAAAGGATGAGAAAACCTGCCTTGCAGCGATAGACCCAAGGCGCTCATTCTAGTTAGGTTAACACAGAGAAGGTTAAAGGGGACAAATTTGAATAGAGAGGATAATAAACCATTGGAACAACCTCCCAAAAGTGGTGGTGGATTCTCCATCACTGGCCATTTTTAAAGCAAGATTGGATTTTTTTTCTCCAAAAGATGCTGCTTTAGTTCAAACAGGAATTAATTTAGAGAAGTCTATGGTATGTATTATACAGGAGGTCAGACTAGATCAGTGGTTCTCAAACTTACTTGATCGCGCCCCCACTTCTTTGTATCTGTAGTAATTGATACCCACCGCCACACAAGTGCCGATACTGATGTGAATACCACTCTGCCTTCAGAGCTGGGTGGCCAGAGAGCAGCGGCTGCTGGCCGGGCGCCCAGCTCTGAAGGCAGCACCGTCAGCAGCAGGAGCACAGGAGTAAGGGTGGCATAGTATGGCATTGCCGACCTTACTTCTGTGCTGCTGCTGCCGGCGGTGCTGCCTTCAGAGCTGGGCACCCGGCCAGCAGCTGATGCTCTCTGCTCTGCCTTCAGAGCTGGGCAGCCAGAGAGCGCTGGGTGGCTGCTTCTCATGCCCCCCTAGAGTACATTCCGCGCCCCTCTCAGTTTGAGAACCTCTGATCTAGATGATCACAGTGGTCCCTGGAGGGATTGATTTCTGGTTTATTCAATCTGTTTGTCACCCCCTGTTTGATAGACAGAGAGATTAGATCTGTCTAGAGTTCCCTACTGCACCCATCACTGAGGTATCTCAAAGCCTACCTAGGGTTTATCCTATCTAGCTCTCATCACCTAGGTTAGATTTGTCTCTCCCACCCTCTCTGCCAGCGCAGCACTGTTCATTACAATCCATTTCTGGGGATTTACTCAGTCTACAGTCGTTTTTAAAGCTCCAAGTTAAGGGGCTTTCCCCTTCTCCCTTATGACTGGATCTAAAAACCTTTGAAGCCCATAGAAATCTCCCAATGACTTCAATGGGCGTTGGATCAGGACTATCAGAGACAGACTTCTCCAGCACAGTTCTTTACGTTCTCAGACACCCTGGTGATGGATAAACTTATACAAACCACACTGGACTGATTTAATTCCAGTGTTTCTGTCGATATTCCCTTTTCTGCAGTCAAATAAGCATTAGATAAATTCATGGAGGATAGGTCCATCAGTGGCTACTAGCTAAGATGGTCAGGGATGCAACCCCATGTTCCGGGTGTCCTTAAACCTCCAACTGTTCTGCAGAAAAGGACCCAGGGGTTACAGTGGACGAGAAGCTGGATATGAGTCGACAGTGCACCCTTGTTGCCAAGAAGGCTAATGGCATTTTGGGCTGTATAAGTAGGAGCATTGCCAGCAGATCGAGGGACGTGATCATTCCCCTCTATTTGACATTGGTGAGGCCTCATCTGGAGTACTGTGTCCAGTTTTGAGGCCCACACTACAAGAAGGATGTGGAAAAATTAGAAAAAGTCCAGTGGGGGGCAACAAAAATGGTTAGGGGGCTGGAACACATGATTTATGAGGAGAGGCTGAGGGAACTGGGATTATTTAGCCTGCAGAAGAGAAGAGTGAGGGGGGATTTGATAGCTGCTTTCAACTAACTGAAAGGGGATTCCAAAGGGGATGGCTCTAGACTGTTCTCAGTGGTACCAGATGATAGAACAAGGAGTAATGGTTTAAAGCTACAGTGGGGAGGTTTAGGTTGGATATTAGGAAAAACTTTTTCACTAGGAGGGTGGTGAAGCACTGGAATGGGTTACGTAGGGAGGTGGTGGAATCTCCTTCCTTAGAGGTTTTTAAGGTCAGGCTTAACAAAGCCCTGGCTGGGATGATTTAGTTGGGGATTAGGTCCTGCTTTGAGCAGGGGGTTGGACTAGATGACCTCCTGAGGTCCCTTCCAACCCTGATATTCTATGATTCTATGAACTGCCAGAAGCTGGGATGGGATGTCAGGGAATAGATCACTTGAAATTGCCCTGTTCTGTTCCTTCCCTCTGAAGCACCTGACACCAGACACCATCAGGAGACAGGATGGTGGGCTAGAAAAACCATTGGCCTGACCCAGTATGGCTGTTCTTTTGTTCTTATATTCATTAAATAATTCCAATCCCTCCTTGGTGTTTGCACACTCAAAGACCAGAGGCAATTATAGAGTAGCCACATAGCTGTCACTACTTTGACAAGCTAGATATAACTAGTTCTTATCTTTCTAATCATTCCGTCATAAATGCTTTACTTGTGGGAACTCCCTCCAGTTTGTCAATATCTTTTTGTTATCATTGGTGTTATGGCAGCGTCCAGAGACCCTGTGACAGGCTGACAGTATCCTGTAATATCCGGAACAAACCTTATAGAATTATGATAAACTTTATTGAATTAAGTTAAACCTTAGCGAATTAGGGTTTACTCCTTTGGAGTTCATTGAATTACAAATGCAAATAGTGGTGTATTGAGATTGCATGGAATTTCTTGAGCAGAATGACAAGATTTATGCAATCTCCGGAAGTATGCGGCAGTTCAAAGGTCTTTTTGGAACAATACCTGTGAAGTGGATTTCCTTAGGAAATACCTTGAGGTGAGGGGAATGCAAATTCTTCCCCTCCAAAGCCAACTCTTTGAAGATATGCCTTGAGGAAAGTGGCCCATTGTGTTCTAATTACCTGCTTCTGGGAACTCCAGATCAAAGACTCCTGCTCTGTACAGAAAGGAAACTGAACATACTAGGATCATGCTTGTTCTGAGCTGAAGCTTTGATGAACTTGTATCCACAAGGATGCCCCTAGGGTGGGTATTAACACACTGCACTGGCCACCACCAGAAGACAGGGCACTGGGTTAGATGGACCATTGGGCTGACCCAGTATGGCCATTCTTACGTTGTTATGCTGGAGCCCAAATGAGAGGTGGGATGAACTCTGGCTGAGGAAAGCCACATTCATGGGACTGTGTGATGAGCTCGCCCCAGCCCTGCGGCGCAAGGACATGAGAATGAGAGCTGCCCTGTCACTGGAGAAGCGTGCGGCGATTGCACTGTGCAAGCTGGCTACTCCAGACTGCTACCGATCGGTCGCTAACCAGTTCGGAGTGGGAAAGTCGACCGTTGGACGTGTGTTGACGGAAATGTGCAGGGCCCTTAATCGCATCCTGCTCCGAAAGACTGTGACTCTGGGCAATGTGTGTGACATTGTGGCTGGCTTTGCACAAATGGGCTTCCCTGACTGCAGAGGGGTGATAGATGGCACGCGTATTTCAATGCTGGCACACTGAGTACGTTAATCGCAAGGGGTATTTCTCAATGGTTCTCCAGGCACTTGTGGATCACCGTGGGCGTTTCACAGACCTTAACGCCGGCTGGTCTAGAAAGGTGCATGACACACACATCTTTCGGAACACTGGCCTGTTCAGGAAGCTGCAGGCAGGGACTTTCTTCCTGGACTAGAAGATCACCGGAGGGGAAGTCGAAATGCCCATTGTGATTCCGGGAGACCCCGCCTATCCCTTAAACGTTATGGAGCGCCAAGCGGACACGCTCCAGGGGCTACTAGCACTGCAAACCAAGCAGCTCCGCACCCACCCTCCCCTACAGCCTCTGTTGCAAAACTCTTTCCCATGCACCCCCACACACCACCAACACACTCTTATCAACCTCCTGGCTCCAGTCTGTACCCGCTGCATTCCACTCCTGCCCCATCACCGGCCAGCCCTGCAGACTCCCAGTACCCACTGCTTATGAAGCCATACACGGGGCACCTTGACAGCAGCAAGGAGCGGTTCAACAACAGGCTGAGCAAGTGCAGAATGACTGTGGAGTGTGCATTCGGTCGTTTAAAGGCCCGCTGGCGCTGCCTATGTGGGAGGCTGGAGTTGGCCGATGACAATATTCCTATGCTTATAGCCATGTGCTATACATTCCATAATATTTGTGAAGGGAAGGGTGAAAGCTTCACTCAGGGCTGGACCGCAGAGGCTCAGTACCTGGAGGCTGAATTTGAACAGCCAGAGACCAGGGCTGTTAGAGGGGTGCAGCATGGGGCCATAAGGATCAGGGATGCCTTGCGGCAGCAATCTAAAGATGAAAGCCACTAATATTTGTGGCTATGCTCGGGAGTGCAGTGTTTGTAATGCTAGGAGGTGATTGTGATTGGTGCAGACAATGCACTGTGAAGGTTTAAGACAATTGCCTGTTGCTTTGCAGGGCTCTGTTTGCTTTCAATTAATGGAATAAAGATTGCTTTCAAACCACAGGGTTGGATGGTGATGGGGCAGGAGTGGAATGCAGCGGGTACAGACTGGAGCCAGGAGGTTGATAAGAGTGTGTTGGCGGTGTGTGGGGGCGCATGGGAAAGAGTTTTGCGACAGTGGCTGTAGGGGAGGGTGGGCGTGAAGCTGCTCGGTTTGCAGTGCTAATAGTGCCTGGAGCGTATCTGCTTGGCGCTCCATCACGTTTAAGAGCCGCTCCGTGGCTTCGTTCTGGTGCGCCGCATTCTCCTTTCAGTCCCTCTTCTAGCTGTCCCGCCACTCCTTCAATTCTTGTTTTTTGGCCGCGAAGTGCATCATAACCTCACGCAGAAAGTCCTCCTTAGTCCCAAGGTCATATCTGTGATGCCAAAATGCAACATTTTACAGAAGCAGTATTGTTTGCAACACACAGACCACTGATTCAGTGATTTAAAACACAGCCACTATTTACACACCTGTCACTAACTGGCTGACCCCAGGCAAGCACACATGAGCCACAAGACCCCCAAAATGGTGAGTAACCACAGGGGCAGGGGAAATCAGTGTTCCAGGACCGTACTGTACACTGGGCACGTGGCTCTTGGGGAGAGCCAGCACTGTAGGGAGGGGCCTGATAATTGTTCCTGTCCCCACATTTTCTCCAGGCTGTGTTCATTATGGAAGATATCTCGCTCCTGAGGGTGAGCAGGGAATCAAGGGAGGGTCTTCTCCAAGCCCGTGGCTTCCGCCCTGGCCCTTATGCGGCTCGTCTGTGTGCAGCAATGGTCCCCGTCCCCCGCCAGTGATGGCAGAGTGGGAAAGTTACCCTTAATGGGGCAAGAAACAAAGCAGCTCTGCCAAAGAACCTGCGACAGCGGATTGCCCAGTATCTCCATGAGAGTTTCCTGGAGATCTGAGGCAGATTCTCGTGAAGGGAGGGAGTCAACCAACTGCCTGTTCTGCCACTCAGACTAGGCATGTGGTGGTACGCGCATCATACAGACACAAGCCTGCTTTCTGCAACCCTCCTGCCCCCAACAATTCGCTTCAGCGATTCCCCAAATCAAAGCCACTTACCAGGGGCCTCCCCTTCTGTTTGCGCTTTGCCAAACTCCGACAGCTGTGACTGGCTAGCCTCCTCCGGGGTAGAGAACAGCTCCTGGATGCATGCATCTCTGACCTCCGAATCATCCTCTGCCTCTGGGTCCCCCTTCCCCTCCCCATCCTCGTCCAAGATTTTCTCCTCTTGGCTCGGTCCACTCTCGACTGTATCCACAGTGGTCTTCACAGTGGAGGTGGGGTCACCTCCGCTGTGTATCGCCTCCAGCTCTTTGTAGAAGCAGCAGCTCGTGGGCACAGCACCGGAGCGGCAGTTTGCCTCCCGCGCCTTGTGGTAGGCGTTCCACCGCTCCCTCACTTTGACCCTGCACTGCAG
>NW_020664409.1:109594260-109619344 GCF_002925995.2 Terrapene triunguis | reverse complement strand
GTGGGCCAGCCACGGGCGTTTTATTGCAGTGTAGACGTACCCTCTGCTTAAACAAAAAGGGCCATACCCTCAATAAAGCTCCACCAATTTGCCTCAGTGGAAGATCTGTCCCACTCTGTTTAGGAATGGTCCGGTGTAGGTGTAAATCCAATGAGAAATTTTAATTTAAAAGACAAAAACAAATCTAGGTGATGATGTCAATCAATGCAGAGCACCTATGGGGTTGTATAATAGGGAGCTCACAGTCAGCGAGCTGACTCATGCCTTCGGGGATAAAATTATATCATCGCAAGTGATGGGTCATTCACCTGTAAATTGCAACTCCCTCTGACGGCCTGACACCTCCCAGGTGCACTGCAAAGAACTTGGCAGCACCATAAAATCCGGTCTGTGATTCCCCAATGATGAAAAACGAGAATGAATTGCATCGTGTGTACGCAAGCAGCTGGAAACTGGTTTAAACTCAACTTACAACCCCTCACCCTGTAGATCAACCCCAGACCAGGATAGCTTTAACATTTAAATAGAAACTTGGCTACACTTGAAGATGGTTGGCTCACAAATGAAAGGCACCGTGGACGTGGTTGGTAAGGCGGAGGACTGGGAGTTAGTTCATGGATATGTAAGCAGAGTCAGAACAAGCTCTACCCTGACATCTGGGGGTGAGCTGTGGAAAAGGACTTCAGGGGCTGATCTCGTTTGCATGGGCACACCCACCCTGCCTAGCATGATGGACTGCCGGCCCAAATGGTCACTGTGTCTGCTGTGGGATCCCCAGTCTCTTTGTTATTGGGGCAGGAGTAATAAAGAGTTGTTATCCTGGTTGTGTGAATCAAGGACAGTAGAACTGTACTTGGCGTTTTATGATGGAGGGACTCGCTGTCAACTAAGTAGCACTTGCTAGGCAAGGGACATGGGTTCCAAACCCCCAATGAATTGGTGTGTGTGTCCCTATCCCCCTCCTGGGTGTTTTAAACACCACTTTGACCTGTACTCCTTCCACTGTAGAGCCACAAAGCTAATTTTGACTCTATTAGGAGTCTTGCTTCATGTTACAGGGCTGAAATCACTGATACCTAGGTCTAAGCATTTAACCTACTTTAGGCTAGTGGTGCACCAGCACTGAGGCTCCCTTACTACCCGCTACAATCACTGAGAGTATCAGAGGGGTAGCCGTGGTAGTCTGGATCTGTAAAAGCAGCAAAGAGTTCTGTGGTACCTTATAGACTAACAGACGTATTGGAGCATGAGCTTTCGTGGGTGAATACCCACTTCGTCGGATGCATCCAACAAAGTGGGTATTCACCCACAAAAGCTCATGCTCCAATATGTCTGTTAGTCTATAAGGTGCCACAGGACCCTTTGCTGCAATCACTGAGAACTGTGTTAAGTGTGTGTGTGTGGGGGGGGGCTTGAAGACAAGTTAGCTAGCGGGGAGGAGTGGTTAGCAGGGTGGCTGGCAGAGCAGAGCAACTGGCAGTGAAGACTGCAGCAGAACCCCATGGAGAGGTGTGGTGATCAGCCGTAGTAGCGGAGCATGTAAGATGCCCCCCCCCCAATACCTCCCCCACTTCCACCCAGGCAGGGGGAGGTAAACTCTGCAGATGAACTTCTGAACTCAGGGGGGCTGCACTGACCAAGGACAGAAACTGTGGGTGAGGTGACTGTTGGGTTGCTGGACTTAAGACCCTGAGGGGAAAAGGACACTGCCAAACTTACTTGGGGGTGGGTCTTTTGCTCATGGTTTGTGTTATGAATCCTGTTTGTGGTGTCTCCCCAACATAATGCCGCATTGTTTCCCTCCTTTATTAAAAGGCTTTAGCTACACTCAGACTCTGCTAGCGAGAGGGGAAGTATTGCCTCTTAGAGGCGCCCGGGGGGTGGTATGTAATTGTCCCAGGTCACTGGGTGGGGGCTTGAGCCGGTTTTGCATTGTGTTATTGGAACGGAACCCCTAGATACTGAACCCGGCCCTTGTTGCTCCCAACTCTGACGGGCAGGAGGGTTACAGATAGAATCTAGATATTTTCCTGCTGCCATCACCGTAGCACTTGAGTGCATCACAACTGCCTGTAAGGAAGCATTATCATTATTGCCGTTTAGAAGTGAGGAGCTAATGGAAGGAGAGATTCAGGCCCTGAGCCAAAGCCCGCAATACGTGGTGTGTCACGCTGTCTGGAGTGGTTTACAACCGTGAGCGCCTGCCTCAGGGCAGACTGTCAGTAGCAGAGCAGAACCCCCAAATTGGTTCTAGGTTCTGTAATTAGATTTCACCAACCTACAAATGTGAACTTCTGGATCACTATAACAGTGAGTCACAGACAGTCCCCTTAGAATCTCCAGTCTATCTTGCCACCCAGGCAAGCTGAACTTAGTGATAGATTATCACTTACACCAAAAATCGTAAAATATTCAGGCTGATCCCAGTCCAAAGAGACCAGTCACTTACCCCACATCAACGTGTACCTTGGATAGCAGATCAAAGACAACGATGGTAGCCAATCCTACAGTAACCTAATTAAGGTTTTATTAAGCAGGAAAAATAAATGAGAGTTAGTTATAAGTTAACGCAGGCAACAGATGTGCACAAATAAGTTAAGTCTATGGTTCCAATAGACGACAGAGATGTAGTAATCTGTCAGCATCGAATGTCCTTTCAGAGCTAATCCAGGCCAACCCTGGAGATTTTTGCTTTTTGTTTCTTAGTTCCAGCCCTTGTAAGAGTCTAAACAGCAGAGATGAAAAATCTTCATGTCATATATCTTTATTTCCTTCGTCCGGCATTCAAACCAATGGGACGAGGCCTTCTGCACCTACTTCTCCATGGTAGATGGGGCAATTGACAAAACTTTTAGCCTACAATGGCCCACTTAATTTTGAGAGCCCTGATGGAAGGACGGGGGGGAGCCACTCTTCTTGTCTGAGTTCACAAGTTCAGAGCAGGCATTTTTATAACTATAAACCAAACATATATTTTACCTTGTAGATGGAATACCGACATTACAAATGAGATTAATGCATGCAGCAGCTTTCAAGCATTTCATAGAGTCTAAACACTAAACACATCCTTACAAAGTCCATCACCTATCCTGAACTATACAAACATCAGGTGAGCTGGTCTGGTTTCCAGCTATGAATGTGTCAGTACTCAGCTGATGCCAAAAGACTTGGCAAGAGTTGGCACCTGGTTTACCTGCGTCCCATGGGGTACCTCAACCAGTGCATCAAATGCCCCAGTAACAATTATATGGGTGAAATCAGACAATCACCACACTCTCAAATGAACTCACACAGAAAAATGATAAAAGACAAAAACACCACATCACCCAGGGCAGACCATGGTTCACAAAGTGATCACGCCGTATCTGATCTTTTGTCCTCAAAGGAAACCTGCACAACCCCTGTGACGTTGTGCAGTCTATATGGTTTTATAAAAACATGATAATAAGTGAATATAATGTAACTGGAATAGTTTTATAAAAACATGATAATAAGTGACTATAATGCAACTGGAATATGCTTCATGAAAAAGGTCTCTTGTAAGGTATCATTACAAAGCTTATAATCTACTGAGTGTGATCATCCTATTTGTATAAATGTACCACTCTTGTATCTGAAACTAGAAATATAAAATATAACTCTGAGGGCCTATTGTAATTATGCAAAGTGTGGGCCATTAATGGTGGTTTGGAATCTTGATGACTCCCATTGTCTGCAGATGGCTGTGTTTACCTGTGAGTCTTCCTGTATATGTGTGTGCTGGCAAGTGGGTAATGAAGTCTTGCAGTGACATGTGATCATGTCACCTGAACTGGAATCCATTTTTAACCTGGTGCTTTTCCAGTGGGGGGGGGGGGACCCAGAGGGACAAAGGGTTCCCGCCTTATGCAAAAGATATATAAAGGGGTGGAAGAGAGCAGAGGGGGAGAGGAGCCATCATGAAGAATCCCCTAGCTATCACCTGAGCTGGAACAAGAGCTGTACCAGAGGAAAGAATTGTGCCCAGGCCTGGAAGGGGTCCAGTCTGAGAAAAAACTTACTGAAGCATCTCTGAGGGTGAGATTATCTGTATTCAGTTTGATTAGACATAGATTTGCGCATTTTATTTTATTTTGCTTGGTGACTTACTTTGTTCTGTCTGTTACTACTTGGAACCACTTAAATCCTACTTTCTGTATTTAATAAAATCACTTTCTACTTAGTAATTAACTCAGAGTATGTATTAATACCTGGGGGAGCAAACAACTGTGCATATCTCTCTATCAGTGTTATAGAGGGCGAACAATTTATGAGTTTACCTTGTATAAGCTTTATACAGGGTAAAATGGATTTATTTGGGTTTAGACCCCTTTGGGAGTTGGGCATCTGAGTGCTAAAGACAAGCACACTTCTGTGAGCTGTTTTCAGGTAAGCTTGCAGCTTTGGGGCAAGTTATTCAGACCCCGGGTCTGTGTTGGAGCAGACGGGAGTGTCTGGCTCAGCAAGACAGGGTGCTGGAGTCCTGAGCTGGCAGGGAAAGCAGGAATAGAAGTAGTCTTGATACATTATGTGGCAGCTCCCAATGGGGTTTCTGTGATCCAAACCGTCACAACCCCTTCACAAGGAGAACCTATGAGCTTAAATTCATAACTGCTAGACACCAAAAATAATGGATTCAACGCTGACACTGGTTTTATGTCTCATTAAACAAATTGTAGCCCATCACTGCCTGCTACCCTTAACTGCCCGTTTCAAACCCCTTATGCAAAACCATCTAACCTATAACAATTCCCAGCCCTGAAGAAGAGGTCTGTGTAAGCTCGAAAGCTGGTCTCTCTCACCAACAAAAGGTGGTCCAGTAAAAGGTATTACCTTACAATCATAGAATCATAGAAAATTAGGGTTGGAAGAGACCGCAGGAGGTCATCTAGTCCAATCCCCTGCTCAAAGCAGAACCAACCCCAACTAAATCATCCCAGCCAGGGCTTTGTCAAGCCGGCCCTTACAAACCTTACCCACCTTGTTTCTCTCTTTAGACAATTCACTGTTATTTCTGTTATGCAAATGGTCACATAAGTCACATGATAGCTAGACTAATACAGCAACAGGAAGGACTGCCTGGTTATTAATGCAGGCAGGAGAACTGTATTCTGTCCTTAGTTCAGACCGTAAAGTGCTTGGCAGGTCATGTCACCTCCCTCTGCCTCTGCTTCTCTATCTGTAAAATGGGGAAAATATCAGTGACGTACTTTGTCAGCGTGGGTCATCAGGCTAACTTAGCGCTTTGAAATCTTAAGGGGAAAGTTGCTACAGGGATGCAAAGTGTTGTTGTTACAAATTATATCTAGGATAATAAATAAATTATTAGCACTTCCACAGTGACTTTCATCCAGGCAGCTGAAATGGCTTCACTTCCACTCATGAATTTAGCTTCACCACCCACCCTGGGAAGCAGGGAAGTGCTATAATCCTCATTTTAGAGAGGGGAAACTGAGGCACGGAGCCGTGTTAAATAACTTGTCCAAGATCATACAGAAAAGGTGCAGCATAGCTGGGCATTGAATCCACCTCTCCCGACTCCCAGTCAAGGGGGCTGAAGCACCAGACCATCTTTCCTGTAACTATATTCTTGCACATGTATTGTTAATAAATGAAAAAAATATGTGTTTCTAACTTAGCATTGAAAGTAGAGGGGTAAATGTACACAGCAGCCTGGGTCCCTAGACGTGAGCTAGCGGGGCTCTCACCCGCGCTCTAAGAATAGCTGTATAGACCGGGCTCTGTAGTTGCAGCTTGGGCTGGAAAGTTCATGCTCTGAAGCCTTGGAATGGGGTGGGCTTCACAGCCTGAGCTGCACCTTCGAAGCACTGTCTATGCAGCTATTGTTATGCCATTGGCGAGAGCCCTGCTAACCCAAGTCTAGCTGGAGGCTGGCTCCTGCTAGATTCAAAAAGCTATGTAGACGTGCCTGAAAAGATTAGAAAAATACAAACACCTAGAAATCATCATTGCCAAAGTCAGGAGCTGACGATCTCCCAAGGGCCTAAACCACTCAACCAGCTGGCTTTTTAAAAAGCCATTACTCAATTACCATTATCATGGTAACTGAGTATAATCTTACCTTTCAGATTGCTTAGTAGAGACCGACTCCAACACAGCTTTGGCCTGTAGTAGGCCATGAATTGCAATCAAGAAGGTTCCCTCTGGCTGCTAACACAGCCCTTTATAGGCAGGGGGGAGGAGTTTACAAATATCCCTTTGCCTAAGAGGTTAGAAAAAACAAGTCCTTCTCTGCGCTATAACTACCCCCATTGTTATGGGGAGATGCAGACAGACCCCAGCATCTTGTCATGCAGTTCTAATACAAACAAACCCCCACATAATTACAATCTGCAGTTCAGCTAATTAGAGACAAACAACTGTGTGCACGCAGTTACTGAACTATATTTCCCAGGATTCTTTTCACTTAAGGTCAAGTGGGTCATTTTCCCTCCCCAGATATAAAAGCCAAGTCTGGGGCTGTATCAATACAGGGAGCTGCAAACTTCTGGGTTTGAAGATCATGGGGGAAGACACTCTTTATTGCCATCCACTGGTGAAATGCAGTAAGAGACAGAATGAGCCAGCCTTTATTTGCATGGCTGATATCCATTATACCTGGTGAACATTTTGGTTAAAATGTAGGATGTAGGAGTAATGATAATACTATAAATAAAATAATGTTATTATCCTTATTATGTGACTAACGGGCAACAGAACTGTACTTAATATGCCCTGAGTGAGGGTTCACCATAAACAAAACCTCAATCATCAGAGGGCTAGCTGTTTTGGTCTGGCTCTGTAAAAAGCAAGAGAGAGTTCTGTAACACCTTTAAGACTCACAGATGTATTGGAGCATAAGCTTTTGTAGGTAAATTTGCACTTCATCAGCTGCATGCACTGGGTATTCACCCATGAAAGCTTATGCTCCAATACATCTGTGAGTCTTAAAGGTACCATAGGATTCTTTGTTGCTTTTTACAAAACCTCAATCATGTACTGCTGGGGAGTGGGACTTGGCCATGAGCTAAATAGAGAAGGGATAGAAATATCTCCTAGGGAGGAGTGAATCTTTGCTACTAAGGACTGTGTTTGAGGCACCTACCCCACACTGATCCTAGGTGCCCTGACTTCATCTAATACTCTGCTTCCTACTAGCTTCCCCCGGCTCAGTATACACCCCACACAACTGGCCTCTTCCCCACCTGCTTGGGGGTATCAAAGATAGGTTCCTACCTCCCCCAAACCTGGCTCACTGCTCGGGGCATCCTGACTGAGAGATCAGGGACTCGCTCTCCCTAGTAAAAAATATTACATGTCAGTGCGCAAAACTTGACCGCTCTAGGGCCAGGTGTGGGAGAGGGAAAGAATGGCCTAAGCCATTTTAGCAGCATATAAAGCAGCTGTGGACACAATGGGTGGCATAGAATAGCCCCCATATACTTGAGAGATGCATGATATTCTAGTGCTTCTGCGAATAGTGGAGAGAGATGAATATTGTGTCTAGCACACGGGAAGTCTTTAGTTTTTTGCTTGCGTAAACTAAGCAACAGTAATTTCCATAATACAATGCTGGGATTGTCGTGTCATGCTGAAGCCTAGAATGTCTGTTGAGTCAGTGTGAAGCGGCAGAAACCGCTACAAGCCTGTGAGACAAAAGTCAGATCTGACAGGATAAGAGTGGAGGAAGACAGGTGTATCAGTGCTAGTAGAGTGAAGGCCCTTTTTACTATGAACTGAAAAGAGGTTACCTCACATTCATTAGAGACACCTGACTCCAATTAAGGGGTTGCCCATGACCTTTCAAAACCCCTGTTCTGCTGAGAGAGCAAGAGGAGGTCGAATAAGCTGCAGCAGTGAGAACGAGGTAGAGGGATGTTCCCCTCCCTCTCAGGGAAACACAGAGTTTACTTCTGTTTGGGGAACAGCTGGGGACCAGAACCCAGCACCAAGGTTCTGGTGGGCACAAGGAAATATATTTCTTTTGCATTGTGGGTTTTCTTCGCTAAGAGATCAACTCAGGACTGCCTTGTCAATGCTGTAAATAAACCAAAGAGAAGAACGAAACCCCTCCAGAGTAGGTCTGATTTACTCCAGCCCCCCGTGGTCCCAAAAGCAGGAGGAAGGCAGAGGCTGACGTGGCGAAAAGGATGCTTTGCCAGACGTGATGGAGAGCTCTTTTTGTTCCCAGTAACATCAGGTTCAGTCATCACTGGCAGTCGCAGTCTGTTCCCATATGTATTGCTTCAGGGAGGCACGTGACTTTCTGAATGACACCTGCGTGACACAAGGGACTTTCAGACAGTGATTAATAATAAAGGATGGGTGGTAATTCCCTCTGCATATGACAACGGGTCACAGAGTGAGGCTGGGGGGATTAAAAGGACAGTTGGTTAAACATGCCGCGTTGCCAAGTCTTGATACTTTATTGCAAGCCTTGCAATATCGGGTCTCATGCTCCAAGGCCCAGCTCTTTGGCTCAGCTCAGTCCATGTGAATCTCAGATTTCACCCTTATGTCTGTAAAGGAAAGCCTGAACATGTGAACCAAGAGCATCCTTAAAATTCCGAACCCCCAAGGTCATTTTAAAGAACCCAAAAGGTATTTTGTTGTAAATTTCATGATTTGTATGCACCCTCCTCACTCATTGGGGCCTGACTCATGCTCCTGAATACTTCAGGTTGGCAGAGCTGTCAGTGATCTATGAAGCTGTTAGCGGTGCTGCTAACAGGCCCTGGTGCAGTGCTTGGTTTCAGGGACAGGCTCACGGCAGTGGGGAAAGGCAGAGATACATTCTCAAACTGGGCCCCATCTGAGGTAGGGGGCTGGCATTCTGTGCTTTGTCCCTCTCACACAATTCAATGGGGACACTCACATGCCTCGAGCTAAGCATGTGCTGAAAGCTTTCCAGGATTGGGACCAGAGTTCCCAACGACTTGAAGGATCCAGCCCAAAGATAAGCTCTCACCTACCCACGTATGTTCCAAGCTTGGCATCTGCCACCACAGTGTAACACCCCCACAGTCACAACAGCAGCAACTCCCCGCTCTTACTTCCCTGCTGGCAGGGGACAGGCTTAGGGGTTTGGTTCTTTGTATTTAAAATGTGGCACCGTCGGGTGCAACTGCAAGAAAGACTAGGTGAGATCCTGTCTGTTGTGGCCATCAGTTGTCTTTACTGGATTGGTTGTTTTAGTGCCTGGTGGATTTCCTCCAACTCTAGAGAAGGGGTGGGATCTCCATCACTGGAGGTTTTTAAGAGCAGCTCAGACAAACACCTGTCAGGGAGGGGCTGGTTATTACTTAGTCCTGCTTTGTGTGCAGGGGACTGGACTAGATGACTTATTAAGGTCCCTTCCAGTCCTACACTTCTATGATTCTCTCTCTCTCTTTCCACCATCTGACAGTGTCTGGTTAATGTTTATACCCCAAAGCCTTGTTCTAGCCAAGTACTGAAGCATATGCTTAATTGTAAGGACACAGAGTAGCCTCCACCTACTCAAAGTTAAGCAGATGCCTGACAGCGTTGCTAGATTGCAGTGCAAATGGATCCATTTATTCCTTTAAAAAACAAAGTTTCTCTCAGGATTTCATCTCATTTAGAATCCTTTGATGTCTTCAAGTAAATGTTAAGATATTGTGGCTAAGCAGTTCCAGTAAGTAGGAGTTGCAAGTCAAGAAAACCATTAGAAGAGGCAATAAATATACATTCAGAGGCAATTCACAGCTATCTCACTGTCTGGGTTCAGACCACCGCAGGAGGAACTGGTATTTAGATTACAGAACACATGCACAAATTCACAGGTTAGCCACACTTCAAAACATGTTCCCTCCATACAGTCCTGGTGTAAAGTGCTCATTAGAGGAAAATGTTCACGTAATATACAGCAATCTTCCATTTACAAAGTACATAACGAGTACATAACAAGAACTGTTCCAAATATAAATACAATCAAATATCCAACACTCAGAAAGAAAATTGCCCTGTTTGGTTACATGGGCAAAGGGGACCTGAATTCCCTGAGTCCTGCTCTAAAGCAGGTTGCAACACCTGGGTCATGTCTACGCTGGGACCATTTGTGTTTTTCCTGCCGCTCCAATGGTGTCTACCAATAAAGAGAGATTGGAGCCCATTCAGTGCTACAATGTATTTACCGCTGCGTCCTCTACCCCTGCTCTGAATCCTGTTTACAACTACACTACCAGTGGAGTGTTACAGTCCCGGTTTTCCCAAGTGCAGATACTCAAAGGCTTCGTCTTGACTAGGATTTCAAGGTTTGTTGTTAGCTAAGACATGACACGTTCTAATAGTCTAGTGTAGATATTACCATGCGCCATATACACAGCTTTGTCTACACTACTACCTTTTAGAAGGCATTAGGAAAGCTCTTAGCTAACACCTTGAACCAGCACTCCTAGGACTTTGCGTAGGTCAGGATTTCAAGACAACGCACAACCCATTTGCAGCTACACAGATAAGAAAAGCAGGGCCAGGGGATACTTTAGCACATGCGCTGTGCTTTTCCTCTTCAAAGCACTTTAGAAACATCAGTGAATTACAGTAGTTCTCACACCCACCCCTGGGAGGTAGGTAGGTAGCATCTCCCTTTCACAGCTGAGTAATCCAGGACACAGAGAGATTGGTCACACAGTAATTCAGTGGTACAGCCACGATGGGAACGCAGGAGGCTCCCGGTCCTAACCCACTTCTCCCAAATACGCTCGGAATAACCCTGGTGATCACATTCATTCTGTCTAAAGATGGAGACAACATATGTATGTGGTGAAGCCTTATTTACTAGCAAACACCAGGTTAGCCTCCCTGCCACGGCACTGATGTATTTCCCTCCAGACAAATCCTAGGATAGGGTTCAGAGTAGGATAGGGTTGTTAATAAATGAATGCGGCTGGGGTCAGGGTTTTTTAAATAGTGCTAGTGTTAATGACTGAAGGCGTGTGGAGGCAGGGCTACTGCAAAGGATTGTGGGTACAGTGGAGGCATCAACACATCAGCTAGTGGGGGTGGATGTTTCCAATTCCGGGGGGGGGAGGAGGATGTTAGATGTGCTGATGCCCCAGAGCCCCTGCAGGTTGGGCTGCACCAAAGTTTTGTTTTCCTGATGTTACCAGTCTCTGGAAATAATTTTTTTTTAGTGAAAGCAAACTCCCTTCTAAAGACCAAAAGGTACCACTCCCCACTGTGCTGGGGCTGTAGGTGCTACCCAGCCACCACAGAACTCAGTGTACCAGTGAGGTCAGAGAGGGCTTTAACCAATTTAGTGAGGTTTCTGGGGGTCCTTTCCTAGCCAGCCGTTTGGCTTTTTTGTCTAGCAAGCTGATGGCAATCTGGATCAGTCTCTTATCCGCAGCGGCATGAGCAGGAAAGCTGATGAGAATACAGCACTTGGGTCTGTTTAGAGCACAGGTCTATTGCAGTCTGGAGAAAGACAGGCGGGGGAAAACAACGTCTGGTTACTCATCCTTGGTATTGATTCCCAGGCCGCTTTCAGCTCTTAGCTTCTGGCTGCTGGCTTCGTTGTAGCTGATCCAATGCTGCACCTCCTCTGGAAGTTCTGGGGAGTCCACCTGGAGGAAACAGAGGCAGGATAGATTGGTTCAGGGCCTAGGTTTTACAGATTCCCTGCCAGCGTCACATACAAGATAACTCAGTGAATCCTCAAATCAGGCTCAGCTCAGCAACGTGCACCACTCCCCTTCCTGTCCATTATGTTTCCCCCAATATTTTGGATATCATAGAATGGTAGGACTGGAAGGGACCGCAAGAGGTCATCCAGTCCAGTCCTCTGCACTCATGGCAGGACTATGTATCAAGGACTAGTATATCCAGACCACTCGGATTAAACCATGGTGCGCACTGTAAGACTGAAATAAGTTCTTTAACAAAAGAACACTCCAGGGCTGAAAATCTTCCCTATTTTCTACTTGCTGCTCGCGTTTCTTATCTTTCCAACTCCCAAGCTAGGCCTGCTTTCCTCTCCTTACCAGTGATTACCGCTCTAGTTACAACATACAGATGTGTTCTCTGGGTTACACAGCTCCACCTGCTGTGAGCATCTCCGGAATCCCAGGCCTTCTCAGCCTACATCTCCTGCTGGGCCTCAAGAAACACAGGCAGCGTTTCACAGCCTCTCTTTGCCAGGGTCCAGGCTGCTGCACATGGTAAGAGCTGCAGCTACCATGTGGCCTTAGTCTTATTGCAATAGTCCATTCTGGGCACAGTGCCATGGACAGGAGAGAGTTCAGTAGCCTCTGATGCCTGGTGCTATGGGCCAGAATTTTTCAAAATTCAGGTAGGTACCTAAGTAGAAGGGGCCTGGTTTTCAGAGGTGCTGAGCTCAGACAGCTCCCACTGATGTCAGGGGGGGGCTAGAAAAACCCAGCACCGTGGAGAGTCAGCTCACTTCTGTTCAAGGGGCTGAATTCAGATTCTCGGGTCTGACTTGGGGCACCCAAGCTTGGCAGTTTGGGCCTGTTTCTGTCGGCGCCACACAGCGCTATCAACATCACCTTCAGCTGGTGGATACTGACGGAGCTCCCCTGACTTCAATGCAGCTAAGCTCATTTATACCAGCTGAAGATCTGGCCTGTCATTATCAAGCGATTTCTCTCTCACTAGCAGAGCGATCCTAAGCGTATGTCACTTTTCTATTAACCCATTACTAATAAATCCCATTCATCTACCTTTAAAAGCACAAAAAGGGCAATAACTGAAACATTTCTCTTATAGACAAGTCCTTTGCAATTGAATAGGGATTAAACTAATACGATTCTACAGAAACTGAATAAGCTTATACGTCAAGTCACATAAAAAACAACAGGGTTTTAGGGAGAACCGTAGCCTATTAACATTGTGAAACTGGCTTACAGAATTTTATAGGGATTCATATCCCTGCTATAGAATTCTATAGACGGACTGAAATTTTTAAGGAAAGATGAGCATTCTCTAAACCAGTGGTTCTCAAACTTCTGTCCTGGTGACCCCCTTCACACAGCAAACCTATGCGTGCGACCTCCCTTATAAATTAAAAACACTTTGTGTGTGTTTAACACTATTATAAACGCTGGAGGCAAAGCGGGGCTTGGGGGTGGAGGCTGACAGCTCGTGACCCCCCATGTAATAACCTTGTGACCCCCCTGAGGGGGTCACGACCCCCATTTTGAGAACCCCTGCTCTAAACCCGCTACAATTTTCTGTAAAGGTGAAATTTATTTTTTCTTGAACAGGAACGTTGTCAGATTGAAAAAACTAAACAGAACAAAAATCACACTCGTCTGTAAATGTGTCCCTGCTGTTGTTGCAAAGCAACTTCCAAGATTCCTGGAACTGAGACATCAGTGAGAAATTCTTCTCTCTCTCGGATATTCACTGTGTGCATTTGGGCAGCACTTTGCACAGAAGGATTGACTCCTTCCCCTATATAGTCAGTCCCCTCGGTTATTTGCCCAGGTCTTTTACACAGCAGCACTGGAGAAACTTCTGGACTGATATACCATTAAAAAAAAATCCACCACAATACAGAACACCTGGGTCCCAGCTAGGGTGATCAGATGTCCCGATTTTATAGGGACAGTCGCGATATTTGGGGCTTTGTCTTACATAGGCGCCTATTACCCCCCACCCCCATCCCACTTTTTCACACTTGCGGTCTGGTCACCCTACTCCCAGCTGATCACTGCATTCCTCCACTTTTCCATCACTAACTGAAGGCATAAGAGAGCAGTGAGTCAGACCCACTGTATGCATTTATAGACAGCCCAATTCTCACTTAACTAACTGTCTATACATCTACCTTAGGTATTTATCTGGCCCTGCAATGGGGTTTACAAACCCCATACTGAGCATGGGCAGAAGGGCAAGGAAGGCTTTCCCTGCTCCCAGGCCATCAGACTGAACACCTCCTCGCCCAGCTGCCAGAATAGCCAGTCCTGGAGGCAGGCACCCACAGCTGTGATCCCTAAAGAAACAAGCCCAGCTATAAAGGAGGGAGAACAGAGAGGAAAAGACCCGTGATAGCAAAGAGGCAACAGCCCCAATCCAAGCTGCCTCTAAGAAACCGACAAGGAGACTGCAAATGCTAGAGTTTAAGGGCTGATGAATGCAACCTAAATTGAGACTATGCACTAGTCTAATTGTAAGGGATCAATTCAGACCCCTAGAGAGAATGCCCCAAGAGCAGTTGACAGCCCCCTGTTAACATGGTATCTGAGCTTCTCACAACCTTTAATATATTTCTCTTCCCCACACACCTGTGAGGTAGGACAGTGCTAATATCCCCATTGTACAGATGGGGAACTGAGGCACAGAGAGACTAAGTGACACAAGGAGCCTATGCCAGAGCAGGGACTTGAGCCAAGGTTTCCTCAGTCCCAGGTAAGCATGCTACCCACTGTGCCAGCTTCCCTCCATGCTTGCATCTGTAGCTGATTGGCTATCCTGGCTGCTGTATTACTCATACCATGCTTTGGTACCCAGATATTTTCTGTCTTCTTTTGACGGGTTAGCCCTATGACCACACTGCACATTGCTGGCTTTCAAGACCCCTCGGATGTACCCGGCTTTACCTTCTCCTGGCAGGGATGCTGCTAATCACATGGTGTGAGCAGAGAGCATGACGCAGGCAAAGCCGTGGTGGGAGCTGACAAAGCGCTGCTCCAGGGAGAAGGCACGGGCGTCCCAGCCCATCAGGTGGGTGCATACGGCAAAGTGCTTAAGGAGGAGCATGGAGTGGCAGGGAAGGGAGCAGGAGGCATCCAGCATGGTGTTGCCCCATAAGGGGCTGAGGGGTTGGAACATCCCGCAGTGGGACATGAATGAGTCTATGTTGGCCTCGTGTAGGTAGCGGGCATTGTTCATGCGCAGCGTGGCATCCAAGTTGGAAAGCAGCACTAGGCCCTGGAAAAGGTGATGCCGTCATAACAGGTCCCACTCTGGCTTCTGCAGCCACTGGGCGTATAGAACCAGCAGTATAATCTGCAGGTGGTAGGAAGCATCCAACAGGCAGAGGAGAGCGGCCACAACTCTAGAAATCTACTAGAATTCTTTGAAGGGGTCAACGAGTATGTGGACAAGGGGGATCCAGTGGATAAAGTGTATTTAGATTTTCAGAAAGCCTTTGACAAGGTTCCTCACCAAAGGTTCTTAAGCAAAGTAAACTGTCATGGGATAACATAATTCCAACTACACGTATAAAATGATGGGGTCTAAATTAGCTGTTACCACTCAAGAAAGAGATCTTGGAGTCATTGTGGATAGTTCTCTGAAAACATCCCCTCAATGTGCAGCAGCAGTCAAAAAAGTGAACAGAATGTTGGGAATCATTAAGAAAGGGATAGATAATAAGACAGAAAATATCCTATTGCCTCTATATAAATCCATGGTACGCTCACATCTTGAATACTGGGTGCAGATGTGGTCGCCCTATCTCAAAAAAGATATATTGGAATTGGAAAAGATTCTGAAAACAAAAATGATTAGAAGTATGGGGCGTCTGCCATATGAGGAGAGATTAGTAAGACTGGGCCTTTTCAGCCTGGAAAAAAGATGACTAAGGAGGGATATGATAGAGGTCTATAAAATCATGACTGGTGTGGAGAAAGTAAATAAGGAAGTGTTATTTACTCCTTCTCAGAACACAAGAACTAGGGGTCACCAAATGAAATTAATAGGCAGCAGGTTTAAAACAAACAAAAGGAAGTATGTTTTTTTCAAACAACGCATACTCAACCAGTGGAACTCTTTGCCAGAGGAGGTTGTGAATGCCAAGACTATAACAGGGTTCAAAAAAGAACTAGATAAATTCATGGAGGATAGGTCAATAAAAGGCTATTAGCCAGGATGGGCAGGGATGGTGTCCCTAGCCTCTGTTAGCCAGAAGCTGGGAATGGGCAACAAGGGATGGATCACTTAATTACCTGTTCTGTTCATTCCCTCGGGGCACCTGGCACTGGCCACTGTCAGAAGACAGGATACTGGGCTAGATGGACCTTTGGTATGACCCAGTGTGGCCGTTCTTATGACAATTCCTAGGACTAACAACAGCAGCATCTCTGGGATGCGTGGGAACGACCTCAGGGCAGGGCAGGGCAGGCCAGAGGGTGAACGGCAGCACCAGGCATGGGAGGAGAGGGACCCATTTCAACAGCCAGCAGACTCCACCCCCGGGCAGGTGGGTTGCTCATCCCCAGGCAGCCTCTGCTTCCGCTCTGTACAGCTCAGCGATTTTCACTCTGCCAGATGAGCGCCTGGCAAACTCCACATCCCCTAGAGGGGTGGGGTCCCAGTATCATCTGCTGACCCATCCGAGGGCTGCACCACACAGATTCCCACACGCCCTGGTTCAGTTCAATTCAGATTCCTCCCCAGCCTGACCAGCTGTTCAGGACAAAGAAAGGCAGAAAACTCGGGGCTCTGTCAGAACTCAGCGATAGAAAAGGGCCTCAGAGTCTCCAGACTGTTTATTCCATAGGATCTAGGCAGGGTTATTCCCTACAGGACATTGCCTAATGCTTTGGCCAGGTTGATCCAATAAGCGCCGGCCTGCGATGGGGCTTCCCAGCATTCCATTCCCTGCAGCCACTTGTCCTTCTGGGTACGTCCACACTGCAGCTGGGGGTGTGACTCCCAGCCCGAGGAGACCATCCCCATGCTAGCTTTGACTAAGGCAGTGCATTAAAAATAGCTGCAGCGGTGCGAGTGGTAGAACAGCCTCGCCGCCCATGTACGGCCACATCTGAGGTCCTAGATACATACTTGGGGTGTCTAGCTCCTTCCGTGGCCGCACTGCGATTTTTAGCCCACTAGCTCAGTGCTAGCATGGGTATGTCTCCTCGAGCTGGAAACGCCAGCTGCCAGCTCTAGTGTAGACATATCCTATTACCCGTTCCGGACCTGGTGGCAAGTAGCTCCATAGAGCAACGCCGTCTCTCTCCTTTTCCCCTGGGTCAGGCAGGGCCTGGCCTTGTGGCTTTCCAAGGTGACACCTTTCCCCCCGTAATCTGAAGGACAATCGCTCCCTCGTGGCTGGGACACTGCAGTAGCCTCTCTCCGTTCCGATCGCTTCCCCAGCTCATGGGCCGTACGGGTGTTCGTTCCTCTCACAGGGTCCCCTTGAGATGGACACGTGAGGAAGGTCCTCTGAGGGCACAGGCGGCCCTTCCTATGCAGGGGAAAGGGAGAGGCAGACACGTGTGTGGAAGGGGTTGGGCCCCAGGGGAGATGGGGAAGGACAGCAGCCCACCCCACAGCCCCAAGGGAAGGTAATGACTCCTGAAGCTACATTAGCTGTTCCATGTGAGCATTGTGGCAGCCCTCGGGAGAGGAAGACAAGGGTCTGGGGGGAAGACAAAGTAGAGTCAACATGGCAGCTCCATTGGAGTGGTCCCTGGTGCACGGGTAGAGACACGGGGTTCCACCACAGATGACCATGAGCATCCAGCAGGTTTCCACCCTTCCCACCCCCACCCAATATCCCCAGCTATGGGAATGGGAGGATGAGCCCCATGCTCGTTCCCCTGTGCGGAGGGGCAAGCCTCAACATGGGGTGATCTGAGGAAATCTCCAGGAGGGAAACTAGGGTTACCATATGTCCGGGTTTCCCCGGACGTGTCCGGCTTTTGGGTCTTTAAACAGGCGTCCGGGGGGAATTTGTAAAAAGCTAAAAATGTCCGGGATTTCCCCCCGGGCCGGCTATTTAAAGACCCAAAAGCGGCTGACAGGGCAGCCGCGCTGGGGGAACCGCGGCAAGCCGGCGCCACTCACCTTTCCTCCCTGGGCCCTGGGGCAGCGCGCAGCTGAGCTCTCAGCGCGGCGGTGTCAGCCCACGGGGCCCTCCCCCTGCCCCGGCACACAGAGAGGCAGCGAGGAGGTCTCGCTCCGCTGCGTGCTGCAGCGGGGCGGGGCTTGTAGACTCGGGCAGAGAGCCCCCCCCTCCCCTCGACCCGACCCAAACGTAGGAAGGAGCCAGAGGGACTGGGAGGGACCTGCCTGCTGGATGCTTCCTGGGAGCCGCTCCAGGTAAGCACTGCTGGGCTCACCTGGTCCCCTGGCAGGTCCCTCTGGGGGGGGCTCCCCTCAGACCCACTGCCTTCAGCCCCCACCCTGACCTGTTCCCTCAGCCTCCCCCCGCAGTGCCCCCTGTGCCCCCCACCCTCAATCTACTACCCTCAGCCCCCCTGACCCTGTTCCCTCTGCCTCCCCCACAGTCTCTCCCCTCCCCCCTCCCCGATCATCTCACCCTGCATGGATGTGGAAATCTGTCCCGGATTCCAGGCTGTCGTTAGCCCCTGGGGCAAAAGATCAGCAGAGGTTTCCAAAGGGAAGTTTGCAGCCTTTGCTCAGACCCAAACATTTTCACTTAAAAAAAAAAAAAATACCCAAACCCATCCTGACACCCATCTGCTCTGTCCAGATTTGCTGTTATCCCTGTTGAGGCCAAAGTGGTTTGAAAAATTAAAAATCCATGACACCATTGTGTTGCTTCCCCCTGTGTTGCTCGTTAATCTGATGGACCTGCCGATAATGAATAAAGATGGATGCCCTGGGAGCAATGTGTCAGGCAGACAGTTTGTCAAGTAGGAAAGTGAATGCTGAGGCCCTCACAAAATGCAGAGGCTTTTCTTAACCTGAGCACTGAAAAAGAGCCAGATACCCTGAATGGGTTTGAAAGTGACAAGAGCCTAGCGACTGACCAGAGCAGCACCAGGTTTGAAGTGACGAGGAGGGTCTGTGTCATGAAGTCTGCATTTCCACTGAGGACTCTTCCATCGCCAGGGTAGCGCTGGTGCAGGTCTACCGCCCGGCACAGCAATGCTGAGAGGTGCCAGTGTAGACCCGACCCACTGCCCTCAGCCCCCACCCTGACCCTGTTCCCTCAGCCTCCCCCGCAGCCCCCCCTGTACCTCCCACCCCAACTGCCCTCAGCCTTGCCCTACCCCAAATCTCTTCTTCAGCCTCCCCCGTCATCCCACCCCCATCGCTCCCCCTGCTGTCCCACCCCCTCAACTTCCCCCCATTCCAGTCCTGCTACCCTCTGTCTTATCCCCGCCAGACCCTGTCCCTCTCCCCAACCCAGTCCCATTGTCTCCCCCGCCCCACTCTACACAGCTCTCTCTACCCCGTCCCATTCATGCTCCCCTCAGCCCCTACCCTACTCCCCCCATCCCAGTCCTGTCCCATCCCCCTCAGCTCCCCCCCAGTCCAAGTCCTGTCCCCCTCAGTTCCTCCACCCTGCTTCCCCCGGTCCATCCCCACACACTCACAGACTCCCTCGACCTCCCTCCCCCCAATCCCACTGCCTGGACCCACCCCCGTCCCACTCAGGACATGCATGAAAAAGAAGCAATGGGCTTAAATTGTAGCAAGGGAGAGTTAGGTTAGACATTAGGAAAAACTTCCTAACTGTAAAGGTAGTTAAGCACTGGACAAATTACCTAGAGAGGTTATGGACTAGCAGTCACTGGAGTTTTTTAAGAGGTTAGACAAACACCTGTCAAGGATGGTCTAGTTGTTATTACTCAGTCCTGCCTCAGTGCAGGGGTTTGACTAGATGACCTGTTGATGTCCCTTCCAGTCCTACATTTCTGTGATTCACACTGAATTGCCTTGTGCCACTGTCTAGTAGTAGTGGCACACAGTTCTCTGACATGCAGGTTTATAACATTGTAGTTAATATACAGTTTAGAGTATAGCAGTTTTAAAGCTCTGCATGTTCAGACCAACTGAGCTGAAAATTGTGATCTTGTATTCAAAACTATTAAGATGTGGGCTGAAATAAAATCAGCATGAATTGCTCAACAATCTCAATGGACTCAGCATTGCGCTGCTATATATTGTGAAACATTACAGTGAAATCTTGCAAGTATTACATAGCACGCCACCTTGCCCAAGTGGTAACTAAGCACAACATCTTCCTGTTTCAACATTCTTAACTTGTATCCCTCCTAGAAGTTGTTGTTTTTTTCAAACACTCAATGCTGCTAAGTTATGAGTTTTAACAGGTTTTTTTTCTTTTAAACCACAGCACTGAATGTTATTCTAAAATTGTTTTCCAAATATTCTTAAACTCCCAGTTTATCCCCCGCTGATGTTCATTGTGAAAAGTATTGCAGGTCTAATAATAATATTTGGCACTTTTGTAATTCACTGTCCAACATGTGTTTTGTGCCCTCCTGTGGTGGATTTTGAGAGGATAACTGTATAGCTACCAGCTAAGGGAGTTATAGCTTGAACTCAAGTAGTAGAAGCTCATGCTTTTAAGTCTGGATGGCTCAGGTTCAATCTTTGGTGACTAGCTATGATGGAGGTTGCTACACTTATAATCCCTTTAATCAGAAGTTCTGAATATGCTTTGTTGTGGGCAGAACTAGCCTATAGTTAAGCAACCGAAAATTGAGAATGGGAAGTGTTGAAATGTTGGGAAGCCTTATAATTTTGCCAATCTGGAACGAACATCCCATCTGAGGGATGGGGGCGGGGAGAGAGGAGAGTGAGACAGGGCCAGGAAACTGGGACAAGGAATCCAGAGCGGTAGTGGGGGGCAGTTGAAATCAGATGAGGAGCTGGGGCGGGTTAGACAGCAATAGGATAGACATAGACTGGAGGGGACGGGGAAGAAGGGTCTTTGACTACTAGAGACCACTCCGTTCTCCGAACATTTGATTCGTGGGAAGCAGGGGAGGGGGAGTAGCAGGGGGCGGAGCGTTCAGGGGAGGGGGCGGAGTCGGGGCAGGGACTTTGGGGAAGGGGCGGAGTTGGGGCAGGGCCGGGGGCGGGGCCGGGGCCCCTTGGAGTGTCCTCTTTTTCCAGGACTGCAATATGGTAACCCTAGGGAAACCTCACAGGCTTTTGTCCCTACCCCAACCCCTCTCTCCTGGGTCGGTCTGGGTCTGGACAGGCAATGTATTCTGCACCCCCAAGCCTTCCCCCTCTCTGCTAGGGTTGCCAAGCCTGTATTTGGTAAGCTTCTGCTTCAGCATTGCATGCTCCCCAAGGGCAAGGTGTGGGGTTTGTATGACAGCTCTTCACACAGGGCAACAAGACAAAAACCGGGGGAACCCCCTCCAACGAAATGGCGAGTGTAAAGAGGTTCGTGCAGAAAATCAGGCAGTTTCCCCCCCAGACACACAACTTCTCTCATTGCCTTTATAAAGCTGTTCAGTCTTTCAGGAGCGATGGAAACCCATGGTGGTGCTTAAAATGACAGATGGAAACAGGGCCAGGCCATCGGGAGCAGAGACGTGTCCAGGGAATGTTTAAGGCCTTCACTAGGAGCTAGACAATTTCAGACACCGCCCAATCAGCCTGTAGAACTCGTTACCACAACATATCATTAGCAAGATTCAGAAGAGAGTTAACCAATGAGAAAATGCAGCATTAGAACAGGAAGTATTTTTAAAATCCTAGCAGTTCTTTGGCAGGGATATAAGCCAACCTCTACCTACTGGTGATTAGGAGAAGGCTTTCCTGGGGATAGGTTATTCCGTAACTCCCTGCTGCAAGGGTACTTGCACCTTCCTCTGAAGCACTGGTCCTGGGCATTGTCAGAGACTAGCTGGGAACTGCCACACTGGATCAGACCAATGATCCTGCATTGTCCTGGAAGAAGAGGTGTTCTTTGCTCTGATGCCCAAAGGCCAAAGTACACGCTGATCTTGTGCCAAAATCCTTACTCACAGAAGCACTGCCAAGGGAACAGATTTGGTTCACAGCTACAACGTAGAAATCTGGAAGAAGTGGGCTAGGAGCCTTCCTCACACTGTGTAGCCGCGCGGATGCAAACCCCTAATGTCGACTCTGGCTTTTGCAAATCACGATTTACACTGTAACGTGTCTATGCCAGGAGTCTGCACCCATGAAAGGCCTGGTTCTCCGTTGCTATGCACCCTGTTTTGTCATTTACTCCCGTGCAAAGCAAATGCAAAAAGGCTACCAACCAGTCATACTGGAAGGCACGTTTTGTATCCAATCGGTAAGCATGCAAGAGACTAAGCTAGTCTCAAGGTAACAGGATTCACACCAGTCTTACTGGAGAGCAGATGGACACACCTGCTCATCTGAATAACAGCTTGGCAAGATGGGGCCTTTACACTGCATGCCCTCTGGGGCATGGCCCTGGGTCTCTAAAGCACCATGAGCACCTACCAGACTATAATCAATCTCAGATAACAAATGGTCATAGCTCAGAATAATGAAACCCAAGGAAGGAGGCTCCAACTGATAACGCAGCAGTGCTAGGGACCGGCAGGCAACATCCTAAGGGCAACAAGGGCTACAAATCATGGGCATTATTTCTACAGGGGAGGATTATTTTTTAACAGGCTTTTCTGAATGAACGGGCCATGAGTGGATTGCAGACTCATTGCAACTGGGGCTGCCTTTGTGTTCTGTTTGTGCAGCGCCTAGCGCAAGGGGTCCTGGTACACAACTAGGAGTCCTAGGTGCCACTGCAATGCAAATAATGAATAATGGAACCCCCTTGGGGTTTGGGGGGCCTGGCCCCTCTAAAACCTTGTCCTGAGGCAGAGGAAGGGCTGGCTGTTCCAGGGCTGTGGAGAGGGAGAGGACAGGGTGTGTGTGATTGTACCCCAAACATGAGGGCTACAGCAAGCAGTCCCTCACATAGTGAAGCAGCCGAAAACAAGCTTGGGAGGGACAGAGCAGGCAGAGCCAGGAGGAGCACCGTGCCAGGGAGGAAACAATCTGGAGCCGGACCCAGTATCACTGTTGCCCAGAGCTGTCTGGGGCCGTGAGCACTGGGGCTCGTGACCTTGCATTGGGAATAAGGAGGGAGGCTGTGGCTGGCTAAGTGGGGGCTCTGTGTGGGTTTGCAGAGAGCGGCCGAAGGGGGCACCAGAGGGGTTTGTTGGGGGAAGTCCACGGGCACCGAAAAGGGCCAGGAGCACCAAGACTCAGCGCCAGAGTGGAACCTCGCCCAGGACGCCAGTACTCTGAGTGTAGACGCATTGCTCGGCGTCTGCCCTGTCAGAATGTGGTACCGCTGGGCCTGGGGGAGGCCTTGTGCTGGCTGCACCCCAGCTGTTTCTCTCCAACCGTCCCTCTGTAAATAAATATTTCCCTTTCCCATAGTCAGTGTACTATACCGGGGAGGCGGGGGCGGGGAGGGTGTTCGCTGCAGGGATGTGTATGTGGAACAGGTGCCCCTGGGGCAGAAGGGCCTTTTCTAAGAATAGAATCGTAGAAGATTAGGGTTGGAAGAGACCTCAGGAGGTCATCTAGTCCAACTCCCTGCTCAAACCAGGATCAACCCCAACTAAATCATCCCAGCCAGGGCTTTGTCAAGCCAGGCCTTAAAAACCTCTAAGGATGGAGATTCCACCACCTCCCTAGGGAACCCATTCCAGTGCTTCACCACCCTCCTAGTGAAATAGTGTTTCCTAATATCCAACCTAGACCTCCCCCACTGCAACTTGAGACCATTGCTCCTTGTTCTGTCATCTGCCACCACTAAGAACAGCCGAGCTCCATCCTTTTTGGAACCCCCCTTCAGGTAGTTGAAGGCTGCTCTCAAATCCCCCCTCACTCTTCTCTTCTGCAGACTAAATGACTCCAGTTCCCTCAGCCTCTCCTCGTAAATCATGTGCCCCAGCCCCCCGATCATTTCCGTTGCCCTCCGCTGGACTCTCTCCAATTTGTCCACATCCCTTCTGTAGTGGGGGGCCCAAACCTGGACGCAATACTCCAGATGTGGCCTCACCAGTGCCCAATCGAGGGGAATGATCACGTCCCTCGATCGGCGGCCAACGCTCCTACTCATACTAATCCTTGGCCGGAGCTGCTCTCTTGCCATCATCGTTTCCAGGTGGGTTGTGCCGCCCGCGGTGCCCGGTTCCCCAGGGCGCTCCCTGAGCCGTACAGGGGATGTTCACACCCCCCCCCAGCCCGTTTATCCTGCCACGGACGGGCCAGGCGTGGCTCCCCTGCCCGGCCTTACCTGTCTCCGGCACAGGTGCTGCACCAGGCGCCCCGGGCTGCTGCCCACCACGTGCAGGCGGCAGAGCAGCAGGGCGCAGACGAAGCCCTGGCGGGGGCTGACGAACCGCTGCTCCAGGTAGAAGGCGCGGGCGTCCCAGCCCAGCAGGCGGGTGCGCACGGCGAAGCGCTCGAAGAGGCGCAGCGGCCGGCGGTGGCGGGCGCAGGAGGCGGCCAGCACCAGGCTGCCCCCCAGGGCGCGCAGGGCGTCGAAGATCCCGCAGCGCGCCAGGTGGGCGCAGCGCGCCAGGTCGGCCTCGCGCAGGTAGCGGGCGTTGTTCATGTGCAGCAGCCAGTCCAGGTCCGAGGGCAGCACCAGGCCCGGCCAGCTCTGCTCCTGCAGCACGTCCCGCTGCCGGGGCTGCAGCCACCGGGCGCGCAGCACGGCCAGGGGCAGGCGCAGCAGGTACCAGGCGTCCAGCAGGCAGAACAGCGCGGCCCCCGCGCCCAGCAGCAGCAGCAGCATCGCGGCAGGGAAGGAAGGGGGGATGCCCGGGCGCCGCAGCCTACTGCATCCCGGCCGCATCCATGCAGCCGGGAAGGGGAGGGACCGAGCCGCGGCTGCTTCCTCCCCTTCCTGCTCCGCAAGGCCCCCTTCAATCCGCCGCCGAGCACCGCCCCTTTGCCCGGGACCCGGGAGCCCGACGCCCTCTGCTGCAGCCGCGAGCAATACGGGCCCGCACTGGAGCGGGCATCTCTCCCCACCCGTCCCTGCCTCCTGACGGCTGCAGGCAGCCCGAGCGCCTCAGTGCGCGGGGACGAGCGCAAGCCCTGTGCATGTTACCCCCTCCCTGGCGATCGTCCTGCCAGGCTGGTCTCCGTGGATCCCCCCGCCCCAGGGTGTGCAGCCTTGGCACCCGCCCCACCCCTGCTTATTGCCACTCCGGCTCCCTCCCCAGTAGGGGGACCAGATGTCCCGATTTTGTAGGGACAGTCCTGATTTTGGGGTCTTTTTTTCTTATATAGGCTCCTATTACCCCCCACCCCCTGTCCCGATTTTTCACACTTGCTGTCTGGTCACCCTCCTCCCCAGTCCTCTCCCAGCCTCGCTCAGAAGCTG
>NW_020664409.1:109581923-109593860 GCF_002925995.2 Terrapene triunguis | reverse complement strand
GGCTGGGAGCTGTGGTTAAAATCCAATCCCATTTCCTAGAAGACAAAACAAGACAAACACACACAAAAGGGGAGAGAAAAGAACAGCAAAGAGAGACAATGTAGCTTCTGTCTCTGGTGATAACTCTCACATGCAACCTCAATGCTGACAAACAGGCCCAGCACAGGGGCTGATCAGCCGCTCTGAGACCTGGCAAACTCATGCCAGCATTGGGCTGTTTAGGGCAGTGCTTTTAGCCGCTTGTTTCCGGTCAGACGCTTTCAGAAGTGCTGCAAAATATGCCGTCGCGGCTAGCTAAGCCAGAAGGAAAAGAGAGAAGGATAGAAACAAGAAGAAACAAGGCAGGGAAGGAAAAGCACAAGCTCTGCGGGAGGGCAGAGACAAAGTCTCACATCCCAGGTGCTGTTCAGGATTTAGTGGAAGCCGGTAGCGGTGGTAATGTCATCTGGCACCCTCTCTCTGGCCAGGACATCTTTCAGGAGATGTGGGGGAGGCAAAGTTCACACCAGTAGCCAGTTTTTCTCCCCTCTCTTTCTTAAGGACCCCAAAAGTCAGTGATGGGTGGAATAGCCCATCCCTATGTTATTTTGTCCACCAATTAGGCCTAATATCTGACATACCAATTTTGGTTTATTAATTTTTGCTCCTCAATTCCTCTAGTTTATCAGGCATGATCTTAACACAGCCCCTGAGTTCTATTGGTCGGCCTTTTTGTTTGAACTAGTTCAGTCTTTTTGTGCCTTTTCTCAGCAACATTTGTTGTTGTTGTGACATCTTCGAAACATTCACTTACTTTTTACAGCAGAGTTCACAATGAGGATGAATTTGTAGGCCCATTGATTACAACACACTTCCTGCCTAAGACAGGCCATAGGACTTCCCTGAATTTTTGAACTAAAGCAGATTTTTCAGGAAAAAGAATAAAAATCCAATCTTGATTGAAAAATTGCCAGTGATTCAGAATCAAGCACGACTCTTGGTAAATTGTTCCAATTACCCTCTGTAATTACCCCCCCGTTAAAAATTTGCACCTTATTGCCAAGTCTGAATTTGTCTAGCTTCAACTCCCAGCCATTGGATCTTGTTTGATCTTTGTCTGCTAGATTGAAATGCCCATTATCGAATTTATATTCCCTATGGTCAGATTGTTGTTCCCCATTGGAGGGGGGCAGTCGGTCCCTGGGCAATGTGTTAGTACTGTACAGGAAGAGATTGCAGAGCTGGTGAATGTGAATTTGCTTGTTGGATCCTTCCACAGGCCTGCCAGCCTGAACAATAACCCCATTGGGAGTTCAGGGCCCCTGCCAGCTTCCCCCTCGTACAGACCATGGCAAACAACGTTACATGTTCAGACAATACAATGTGGAGAATTCAGCTCCACTCATGTTGCCACTTCTGGCTTGGGATCTGCATCAAAAGACCAGAGAGATAATGCTGAACTCCAGTCTTTACAGCGTAGAATGGGAAAGGGGAATCGGGACCTTCTTTTAAAAAGAATAATGGTGAGGTTGGTCTGCTCTGGCATTTAGAGTTCAGACTCTCAGAGGTATGGGAAGGAAGGGGGCTTATCAGTTTGAAATGGAGGGGCAGCAGTAACCCAAGGACAAGACCTTGCTCTGCCTGAGGCAGTGTGCCCCCTCTAATCGTAATAATCAGCGTTTTTCATCTCTAGATCTCAAAGCACTTTACAAAGCTGTGTCAACAAAGTTGTCTCCATGTTACATCTGGGGAAACTGAGGCACGGAGCAAAGAACCCATGACTTGAACAGGGTCGCACACGGAGTCAGTGGCAGAGCCATGATGAGAGGGCAAGTCCTCTGCCCTCGCCACAAGCTTGTGCTGTGCCCCCTTGTGGGACTCCAAACATACGGGCCTTAGACAGGCCAAGTGCAAGGACCAGCTAGAGGCAGCGTGCAGCAGAGGACAGAGCAGACATCTTGCCCGTCAGGTTTCTGGTCAGTTTCCATGTGCCAGAGTTCATGGGAGTGAAGCTGGACCTTACCCCGCATGGGAAGGTAATACAGAGGAAAGGCTAGTCAAAGTGAAACATTTATAACTGGAATTCAGGGCCTGCTGCCCAGACCTCCTTCCCTCATTTACGTGAGTCATCCTGTTGATTTCAGCGGGGTGGCTCACACGCCAAAGTCTTTGTCATGGGAATGAGAGTGGAGCAAAGTTCAGATTCTCCCCCCTAGACGGGACAGAGCTAGGAATCCCTGGCAAGCCGTTTCCGAACTGGATCCAGTTACGCTGGATCTAGTTTTACTGCAGAGGTGGGGCAAATGTGCCTTAGAAACATTTCTCAAGCGTCAGGGGGCCAGAACCTCAGAGGGGTCTGATCCTCAGCAGAGGACATGCTTCAATGGACTATAAAGACTGGATCTGGCCCAGTAATACATTTCCCTTTTATTTTATTTTAGGGAGCGGGGGGTGGAGGCAGGTGTTTGAAGCCAATTGGGAACTTGTCTGGATTTTAGTGCAATTGAAAGTAAAGGCCTGAGACCACTAGTTCACATCAGGCAAAGGGCAGGCAGGTTCCCTACTAGATGCACCTGCAGCTCTGCTACTGCCCCTCGTTTCTGATCTGCAAACCCCCCCCTGCCCTTCCAACTCAGGGCCTCTCTCTTGAGCCGGGCAGTGGGATTTGCAGCCTAGAGGAACTCTCAGATGAGCCCTCAAGCTCCTTTCGCTCATTGTCCTAAGCAGCATTTGAAAACAGTCCTCCTGGGGTTCAAAATAAAAGCGTCCTGAGAAAATGGGAAGTGGCAATGGACGCCCCCAGAGAACAGGGAATCACTACGTTAAGCTATTTATGGTACAGAAAGATGGGTGACTGCAGTGCTTGGGAGCTGCGAAGAAGAAATCAAATGGGGTTAAATGCTGGATCCCCTGCACAAGAAAACAGGCTTTAGGTGAGACTGGGGGGATGGGTACCCTGAATTTTCCCCTGCTGAAATGACACCAGCCCTGCATGGCCCTACATGGATGGATTAACTGGTGAGTTTGTGTAGTTCTTTGACCAGCCTGCCATGGCCCTGTCCTGCTCCTCCCCCTCCCCCCAGCACAGAACAGTGCCCACCCCCCCACAGTCCCTGTCGCCTGAGGACTCCTGCTATGCAGAACGGCCATGTCTCTTCCATGTCCCCATCCCTGGAGGGGTGCAGCGGCAGGATGTAGTCAATGCTGAAGCAACATGTCCCCTTGATTAGCAGCTGGGAGCAGAGCATGGCCCAGGGTTTCAAAGCTGGGTGGGTTTGATCTCCAATGGTCCATTAAATTCCTGGTTTAAAGAAGAAGAAGCCACAGTTAACTGGAGAAATATCTTCCGCAAGTGTCAGTTCCACGTGCTGGGCAGCTTGGCCAGGAGGACTTCTGTCTGAGACCCCGCTGCACTACGGCATGACCCTCAGGAGGGTCCAGAGAGCGGCAGCTGTGATTGCCAAGGCATTGGCTGTCAGCCCTGGCACGCCGCCAGTATTGCACAGGTCGGTGTAACAGCACGAATCGGGGTGGGACTCCCCAATTCCATCCGGGTCGGTAGGCACGCACGTCTTAACACAGGATTTGGAGACGGTGATGTTCCCGAAAAAGGGGTAACCTATAATGGATGGATTAGGAAAAAACAGGGAGAGAGAAATGGTGAAGGGAGGTTTATAGATATGATAACTTATGATAACTAGTTCCTTACACCTCTTGTCAACTGTCTGTAATTGACCATCTTGATTATCACTACAAAAGTTTTTTTCCTGCTGATAATAGGTCATCTTAATTAATTAGCCTATTAGAGCTGGTATAGCATCTTCTCTGTATGTATATATATACTCTTGTTATATGTTCCATTCTATGCATCCGATGAAGTGGGCTGTAGCCCACGAAAGCTTATGCTCAAATAAATTTGCTAGTCTCTAAGGTGCCACAAGTACTCCTGTTCTTTTTACAGATACAGACTAACATGGCTGCTACTCTGAAACTTATAGATTTAGGTTCTCCTTTATGCTAAGACCACTTGACACTGTCTTCGAAGTAGAAAGGGGCCTTAAAAGGGTAAGCAAACTATATTCAAAGGAGCCTGAGTGCAGGTGGGAAAAAGGCTCATTGGCTTTAGTTAGTATCTGTAATCCAGTGGTACCCACAATGTGCTAGGTGCTGTGTACGTGCATGTAAAGACACAGTCACTGTGCCAAAGTTGCATGGAATTCAGACCTAGGCACCAGCTGGTATTTCTGTCCTCTCCAGGAGCCTGATTCTGAACGGATACCCGTGTAAATTAAGAGAAAAGTCACTGCATATTATGATGGGGAACAGCCGTATGAGCAGTATTTAGTTTCTCCGATAATGGCACAGTGCAGACTATCAGTTCAGAGCGTTCAGGAGACGCTACTGCAAAATTAGCACTGGCGTGTTATTCTCCTTTGTAAATGACCAGCGCCGGCCAAAGCTTCTGTGAAGGAAAGTGAACAAAGGGAGTCCAGATCACCACAAGCTAGAGAGGTAAGATCGCCTGATACGGAGATGAAGCAAAGTAAGCAGAGAGAGCCCAGATCCTGGTGATTTACCACTCGGGTAGAGTTAAATAGACTATTCTCCTTCTTCTGTAAATTTGAATTTGGACTTCTCCATCTGGGTTCCTCAAAGACAGTGTAGGGGACAATGCCACACTGGCTGGGGAAGCGGGTAGGAGGGAAAGAGAGAAGAGGGTGCATGAGAAGTTATAACCGAGTTACATCAGGGATGCATTTCCTTTGCCACGTTTACTGCGTTTGCGGTGATTGGATGAGACTTACCAGAGTCTACAGAAAGCACGGTTGTCTTGCACGCAGTGTCGTTCGCAGAGCAGTTGCTGACCGAGGTGCATGCAGAGAGATCTGTCGGTTCTCTGCAGGTGTAGCATCGCAAGGACTGGGCTGCCAAGAGGAACAAAATAGCATGCCTCTGAATAGATCTTAGCAGGTGCTGAGTGTGGCGCTGCTTTTTTGGTCAGCTTTGGAGAACCTGCAATTGTTCTAAACGGCTGTTTAGAACTCCAGATTCCCTCCCCCCCAGGGTATGTTGCAATTGTAAGTCAGAGGTTCAAGTACCTCAATAACCAGCCATGTGCAGTGGCATTTGAACCCAGATCTTCAGAGCTAAAAGCATGAACCTCTACCACTTGAGCTAAAAGACCAAGCTGTAGCTGGCTCATTAATTATTGTTATTATTTTATTTTGGAAGGACCTAAGATCCATAGCCTCCTAGTTTGGGTTCCGCAACTTGAAAAGTGCAGGGATCTAGTATGAATCCCCTGCCTGGCGATCCTCATTACTTCCTTGTAGGATTGCCACCTCTGAGGTTATATCAGGTGCCTGCGTGGTCAGCATTTTTGCCAAGCAGTATAGACACTTGTTCCTGTCACGCCTGTTTATATACGCGAGAGCCGGTGCTGGGAGCTGCTGTGCGTCCGTGCACAAAGAGCAAGTGTGTTCCAGCCACCTGAAACGACTGGTTTTAGATTAAGAAAAGAACAAAAGGGATGTTTCCTCGTGAGCGTGTGTGCGTGTATTCTGGAACAAACTGCTGCAGCCCCAAGGGCAAAGTGGTTGCTGTCATTTCAAGGTGCCGTTCAGAAGAAACAAAACGGATCTCAGTTATACCCCTACCATAGCAACCACTATCACTGAGCTCCAGCGTCCACTCCAAGGATCCCTTTCACTTGCTCAGAGGGTTCTCAAAAGAAATTTCTTTCGGGATGAATTTTTCTATGCACGTTCTCTCAGCTCAGAAGAGAATTTTGTGTAGTTAGTTGTTTTTTAGACTAACTTGTTTCAGCCACCATCTGAGTTATATGTGTGTGTGTGTCAAATGCACTGATGTAACTGAGATCAGAATATGGGCCAGTGAATTTCAGATTTACACCAGAGTGACTGAGGACATGCACTCATTAAGGTATTGCTGTATAAAACCCCTGACGATGTTACAGTTGTTTTGTAATATGCTAAGAGCAGCTGCTTGCACAGTCAAGACCTTTGACATATGGAAACCTTCTTTCCTATGTGTCCTTTTTATAAACATCATCAGGGTATGTCTACACTACGGGATTAATCCGAATTTAGATAATTCGAATTTGGGAAACAGGTTGTATAAATTCGATTGTGCGTGGCCACACTAAGCACATTAATTCGGTTTTTAACCACATTAATTCGGTGGTGTGCGGCCACACTACCCCATTAATTTAACCACATTAATTCGGTGGTGTGCGGCCACACTAACCCTAATTCGAATTAACAAAATCGATTTTGGCGCTACTCCGCTCGTCAAGGTGGAGTACAGAAATCGATTTTAAGTGCCCTTTAATTCGAATTAACTGGCTCTGTAGTGTGGACGGGTGAAGGGTTAATTCGGATTAACGCTGCTAAATCCGAATTAAAGTCGTAGTGTAGACCAGGAGATCAGTCTAGTAGTAGTTTTAAAATGCAACAAATGTTTCTACTGCCACCTTCTGGGGAAAATGTAGAAAGAAATGATTTTTGTTTCTAATGCTATATTACTTGGATCCATAAAAAGCGACAAAGAGTCCTGTGGCACCTTATAGATTAACAGACGTATTGGAGCATAAGCTTTCGTGGGTGAACACCCACTTCGTCAGACGCATGTAGTGGAAATTTCCAGAGGCAGGTATAACTATGCAGGCAAGAATCAGTCAGAGATGCCTGCATATTTATACCTGCCTCTGGAAATTTCCCCTACATGCATCTGACGAAGTGGGTATTCACCCATGAAAGCTTATGCTCCAATACGTCTGTTAGTCTATAAGATACCACAAGACTCTTTGTCATTTTTTACAGATCCAGACTAACACGGCTACCCCTCTGCTACTTGGATCCAGGTGCTCTCTATTGACAATTCTCCATAGCCTCATACCTAGGGTAGTCATTTTGACTGGAATTTTCAAAGGACCCGAAGGCAATTAGCTATTCAGTGCCGACTGAATTTCAAGGGGAGCTGAGCACGTAGCTCCTTTGAAAATGCCAGCCTCGAACTGTGCAGAGGGAGGGCAGAGTATGAAATGGTCCCATTTTGATTTGCAGATGCTCTCCACCTACTTTGCACAGGTCAGAATGACAATATAAGGTAGAAGGCAGTGGTAAATTAGGCTTAGTGGGTCAGATCCCACCTCGCAGGTCCTAGAGTCCGGGCTCTAGCCCGAGCCGGAATATCTACATCACAATTAAACAGTCCCGTAGCCCAAGCCCCGTGAGCCCAAGTCAGCTGGCATGGGCCAGTCGCAGATTTTTAATTGCAGTGTAGACATATCCGTGCTCTATGGGGCTAAAAACAGCAGTGTAGATGTTCTCCCTTGGGCGAATCTCGGGCTCTGAGACCCACCCCCTTCTCCGGGTTTTGTAGCCCGAGCTCCAACCCAAGCGGGAACGTCTACACTGATCATTTTAGCCCCGGGTGCAAGTCCTGTGAGCCTGAGTCAGTTGGCCCAGGCTCTGAGACTCACTGATACGGCTTTAGGTTTTTTTTTGTTTTTTGTTTTTGTTTTTTGCAGCACAGATGTGCCCCAGGTGACCTGCAACGATTTATTTGCATAATAACAAGCGAAGGGGGGTGCAGGAAAATAGAGTTCTCCATCTCCTTTTTTTTTTGCATAAAGATGGTTGTTAACATGTGGGATCCGAACCTCAGCGAGTATAAATCAGCATAGCTGGCACGGTCTGGATGGCCATTTTTGGTTGGGCTTGATTCTGATCTCACACCAGTTTTCCACTAAGGTAACTCCATTGACATCAGTGGAGTTACTTCTGATTTACACCAGGTTAAAGGAGAAGAGAATCAGGCCCCCACGTTCCTTGTCAAAAAAAATCCTTCCCAGAGAAGCAAAAGGCCATTATTGCCATGGAGAGGGGGCAGTGGAAGGAACCAAAGAAGCACGGGGGAAGGTTACAAAACTAAGGAACAGTCCAACGGTGAGGAAAGAGCCCATGGAGAAGCAGAACAAGGGCATACAAAGGGCTGTGCTACGCTCTGGCCTGCACACCCGAGAGTGATTTGAGGGATCACGGTTCTGTGCCCAGCCATGCCCCCGTCTCACTGCAAGATCTAGTGTAAGTCACTTTTCCCTCTCTGTGCCTCAATCTTTCCATCTGTAAAATAGGTCAGTATCATGTCCCCCATCTAGGGTATTTTAATATTAAGCAACATTCTGACACCCCAGAGGGAAATAACTAAGTACGTGGAATAGGTTACCTGGAAGGGGGCTGAAACAAGAACATGGGGCAGAGCCTGAGCTGGGGTAAATCGGTGTAGCTCTGGTGAAGTAAATGGAGCTCTGCTTATTTTACCCAGCTGAGGAGCTGTCCCGTGGTATATAAATAAGTTCAGCAGATGGCTGGGTTAGCTTCAGCAGATGGAGACGATCGAGGGGTAGGGAGGAAAGGCAGGACAGTGCGAATCAGGAAAACCCCCAAGTGGTTAACTTGAAAGACTCCCGGGGTACGATTAAAGTCACAGCAGAGATGTCGAGAGAAACCCCCCCAGCAGGCTGTTAAATCTCAGCACGGCCAGGGACGCACACTGCAAGGCTATATAACAGGAACACAAGGATCACAACAAGACTGGATCACACTCAAGGTTCATCGGGGCCAGTATCTGTCTCTGACTGTAGCCAGAACCAGATGCTTCAGGAGAAGGTCCAGGAAATGCTAGAGGAGGCACGTATAGGATCATCTCCCCCATGAAGTTCTCATTCCAACCCCATTAGCTAGAGATTGGCTTACATGCTGAATCCCCTGGGCTAACACCTTTTCCAAAATTTGTGTTAGTATTAACTACCCGAGTGACACATCCCTCCCCATTGTCTGGCCAACCCTGATTTATGGACTGCCACCACAGTCACATAGCAAGTGGATCGCAACCCATCTTGCACCTAAAGGACCAAGGTGGCAGGCGAGGTGGAGCACATGTGTTAGGTCAGATCCCTGCCTGCAATTCCACGGCCTCCTTCCCGGCATGTCCCAGTCCTTTCACCCTCCCCGTTCTGCTGTGGGTCATGGATCTGGAGCAGAGAGGAGAATCCCTTGGTTCCCATTCTCCCTTGTCCCGTTACCTTGCTAGTTCTTTACACCAGCGTAGAGGGGATGTGAGATGTGACCACCCAGAGGCGGTCGCATTACACCGGTGTGAATGCCTGCACCTAGTGCAATACAGGACAGAAGGAGAGCCTCTCTCTCGACTGTCAGTAACTGCCCAGCCGGGAACATGCCGCCCCCATTTCTCTTCCCCAAAACCTTCCTCTCATTTTGCCTGATTATTTGTCAAAAACATAACAACACTCCTTCCCTCTCTCTGGGCTGTCCAGCGTAGCCTCACGCTGGGAATGTCACAGATAAATCACTGCAGCCCGGGTAATCCAGGTGAAGCCCCTGCAATCTTACCTAGCTCCACGCACACCAGGCCAGCCAGCAGAACAGCCAGAAGCGCCTTCATCCTGAGCAGACCCTCAGCCTGGGCGGCCAAGAAGAGCAAGAGCTGCTTGTTCTACTCTTCCCCTCTGCAGGTGATTTCCCGTCCTCAGCTGGTTCTGATTAGAGCCTTCCCCAGACCTGTCGTGGAACAAGTTCCTTGAGTGATCTCATCGCAGCAGGGCCCCGCCCCCTTCCTCCCCCACCCCTGCACATCCTGAAGCTCTCCAGGGCTGAAAATAGCAGGACAGGGGGGTTATGGTCAGGGATCCTTGCATTGGTTGGGGGGGGGGGTTGTACCCTCCCCATCAGACAAGAGCAGGGGGGTTCATACAGCTCATCCCCCTGCACCGGAGGGACTCTTCGTGCCAGCTCCTTGTGCCACACTGATGCCCCTCACTGACCCTCTTTGCTTTTGCAGGCAGCTGGGAGTCCCTGAGGAATAATGGCCCTGGACGAAACCGTCTTTAGAAGCTCTGGGCGGCAGAGAGTGAAGTGGCACCAGGGAAGTGAAGCAAGTCCGACAGCATGGACGGTCCTGCAGTCAGACTGCTAGGCTGGGACGTGGGCGACCTGCACTCTGCCACAGACTTCCTGTGTGATCTTGGGTGGGTCACTTAGCCTCTCTGTGTCTCAGTTCCCCCTCTGTACATTGGGGGGGGGGCACTGCTGTTCCTGGCCCCCTCCCCCTGTCGGAATGGGAGCTCTTTGAGGCCGGGTTCCTGCCACTCTGTGTTTGTACCACCCTGAGCAATGGCAGCTGCTCCTGGAATGCAAGTTACGATGTTCTTTGCTCTCTCTTTCCCTGCTTGCTGTACATTGGCCTCCATTACTCCAATCCTAGCAGTGACAGGTTGGCAACTCCTCTTCCCCTCAGCAGCCTCCAGGCCTGGAAGAGTTTCTTTGCCCGTTCTGCCCTTCTCCAGGCCCCACTGCTCTCAGACTCGGCCAGCCTTCCACTCCAGGGCTGTCTAGGTCCTGATATGGCCCCTCCCCTCCGCACCCCCCACAGGCTACAGAGCAGGAACTGAGGTATGGTCAACAAAGGGACTCGCCTGAGCATTAAGCTCAAATCACCTGATTCCCAATCCTGGGCCTTGACCACCGGCCCATGAGGAAACTAACCCCTTCCCGCCTCCGCCCTTGCCTGGTGCAAGCCCTCGTGTGGTTGGGCACAGCTGGTCACCCTGCTCTGAGCAAGCCTAGGTAATAATCATAGAGGTCACGGTGATGAGGAAAGCCCAGGGATAGTCCACACTAGCTTTCCGACTGCTGCTACCGGAGCTGCATCAATGCAACAGCTAGAGGAGGGGAATCTGCTTGGGATCCATCTGGGGAGGGTCTTCTGGGATTTGCTAAACTGCAGGGGATGTGCTGGGATTCTGGCCTGTTTACCCAGAAGCGGTACTGTGGAGGAGCTGCAACCTGGCCCAGAATCTTCCTGGCTATTCGAAGTCCAAGGGAACACGAGAGTTTTTGAAGACGACGCTATTGATAGTGATTGTAATGATAGGAAACGGTTGTGGAATGGATCGATGGGGTCACGGCAGCCAACAGTTTAGGAGCTACCAGCCTCGGGCTCCAGCCTCGTACGTAATCAGTCTGTCGCACAGTGAATCTATTGTATTTTTAATAACAAGGAAAGAAGCATTAAAGATCTGCTTTCCTGGGCTTGGTTGTAGTGACCGGGAGCAAAGCTGTGGTTGCCATGGGAGGCAGAGCTTCAGAACACCTTGGCAGGTTGTGTTGGGACTTGGTGTTCTCCACCCTCCCTTCCTGCTCAGCGAAGACATTTTCACATGAGCGAGCAAAAGCTGGGTGTGTGGGACGCACGGCTCAGCTGGGTGGGAGGCCTTCGTCATCGCCTGCCCGCTGGCTAATGGACCAGAAAGCAGGGCGTGCCAGCTTTACTTAGAACTGGGGGTGTCGTCCTGGGACACGGCTGCGCCCAGCTGTTCTCTCAGAGGACAAGACAACAGCTGCTTTGTCTTGTGTGCATGGGTTCTCCACTCATCCCCCGTCACTGAACTGGACCCGAGGCGAACCAGCACCAAAGAAGCTTGACCAACAATCCTTTTGAGCCACCTTCAGTCGGTTTCCTCTCTGGGCTCCCCAATTCCACCCCCTCCGACTGCCAGAGATGGGCTGCCTTCCCGCAGCTTGTTTTGCTACCATCCAGCTCCCTCCTGCCACCCTATTCTGGACCTTCATCCCATGCCCTGACAGCCTGCTAGGCGTCCACGCAAAGCATTAGTCACTGGCTCTCCCACTCTTAACGGTGCATATTGGGGTGCCTCTGACTCTTTGCTGGGCCCAGGTGCCTGCACCGTTAGGGCCGGATTCTCAGCTGGAAATAAATGTTGCTCCCTTTACTTTAGCAGACCCATGCGGATTCACCCCGCCGAGGATCAGGCCCTTACTGTCTGTGTGCTCAATGGAGCTGCACCGAGCCAGAAAGGCATGGCTTTAGGTGAGATGAGTCTGGTGGGTCTCT
>NW_020664409.1:109580104-109581913 GCF_002925995.2 Terrapene triunguis | reverse complement strand
CCTTGGTACCTGTTGGACGTTTATCCATATTAGTTTCTTCAGCCCAATAGCTTCATCTGGGGAGATCATAGAATCATAGACTTCAAGGTCAGAAGGGACCATTATGATCATCTAGTCTGACCTCCTGCACAACGCAGGCCACAGAATCTCACCCACCCACTCCTGTATCAAACTTATGTCTGAGCCTTTGAAGTCCTCAAATCATGGTTTAAAGACTTCAAGGTGCAGAGAATCCTCCAGCAAGTGACCCGTGCCTCACTCTGCAGAGGAAGGTGAACCACCCCCCCCAGGGCCTCTGCCAATCTGCCCTAAAGGAAAATTCCTTCCCGACCCCAAATATGGTGATCAGCTAAACCAGATGCCTGAAGCTACAGCAGGAGGTGGGAGTGGAGATCAGAAAGGGAGTGACTGGCAAGGGAAAGAGAGGAAGGATGGTCCGGTGGTTAGGGATCAAGTCCCTGCTCTAACACTATGATTCTATGACACTATGACCTTCGGTATAATACATAGAACTTCCCCAAAAGAATTCCTAGTGCAGATCTTTAAAAAAACTATCCAATCTTGATTTTAAAATTGCCAGGGATGGAGAATCCACCATGATCCTTTACAAATTGTTCCAATGGTTAATTACTCTCACTGTCAAAAATGTACGCCTTATTTCCAGTCTGAATTTGTCTCGCTTCAACTTCCAGCCATTGGATCATGTCACTCCCTTCTCTGCTAGATTAAAGAGCGCATTATTAAATATTTGTTCCCATATAGCCATTTACGAATCGTTCCTTTGTGAAGCTGAGTAGATTGAACTCTTTGGGTCTATCGCTATAAGGCACGTGTTCTAATCCTTTAATCATTCTCATGGATCTTCTCTGAACCCTCTGCAATTTATCAACATCCTTCTTAATTGTGGGCATCAGAACTGGACACAGGATTCCAGGATTCCAGCGGTCGCACGAGTGCCAAATACAGAGTTAAAATAGCTTCTCTACTCGTACTTGAAATTCCCCTGTTTCTGCATCCAAGGACTGTATTAGTTCCTTTGGCCACAACTGACTATCCATCACAACCCCCAAATCTTTTCCAGAGTCACTGCTTCCCAGGGTAGAGTCCCCCATCGTGTAGGTATGGCCAATATTCTTTGTTCCTCGACATATGCAATTACAGTTAGCCATATTAAAACTCATAGTAAACAAGATTTCTGCAAGCCACTCTCAGCTCCATGAAACTCACCGAACAGGCTTGGTAGGCAGTTTTAGAAGAACTACTAGCATAAGCAAGGCGATAATTCCCTGGGGGCCAAGGTACCACTAAAGCCACGTTTAAAGCCATGATAGGTTGCGCACAGGATTTTATTCAAGCCTGCACAGAGGTAACTTACCCTCAGGGCCCCATTCACACCCAGCTCATGCTTAGAGGTGTTTGTATCTGAAAATGGATTGTTGTTGATAGTGCGGCTAGGACAACCCAGCTCCAGAACCATGTTCCATGTGCAGAATGCACTGGCACAGTTAGTTATAGCAAGGGTGGTCCCGATAGCTAGGGTCTTGCTCTATGTTTCTGATACTGTCTAGGACAGTAAAAAGAATAAGTAGTCCTTGTGGCACCTTAGAGACTAACAAATGTATTTGCGCATAAGCTTTCGTGGGCTAGAACCCACTTCATCGGATGCATGCGGTGGATGGGTCATTACACAAAGTAAAAACTATTTCCCCATGCTAATTCCCTCCCCCCCACCCCACTGTTACTCACAACTTCTTGTCAACTGTTGGAAATGGGCCATCCTGATTATCACTACAAAAGATTTTTTTCTCC
>NW_020664409.1:109549044-109575104 GCF_002925995.2 Terrapene triunguis | reverse complement strand
AGAGTTACAAAGGGATCTCTCAAAACCGGGTGACTGGGCAAGAAAATGGCAGATGAAAGTCAGTGCTGGTAAAGGCAAAGTAATGCACATTGGAAAACATAATCCCAGCTAGACATACAAAATGATGGGGTCTAAATTAGCTGTTGCCACTCAAGAAAGAGATCTTGGAGTCATTGTGGATAGTTCTCTGAAAACATTCGCTCAACGTGCAGCAACAATCAAAAAAGCTAACAGAATATAAGGACCCAGTAGGAAAGGGATAGCTAATAAGACAGAAAATATCATAATACCACTCTGTAAATCCACGGTATGCCCGCATCTTGAATACTGCGCACAGTTTTGGTTGCCCATCTCAAAAAAGAGATATTAGAAATGGAAAAAGTACAGAGAAGGGCAACAAAAATGATTAGGGACATGGAACAGCTTCTGTATGAGGAGAGATTAAAAAGACTGGGACTGTTCAGCTTGGAAAAGAGACGACTGGGGGGGGGTATGATAGAGGTCGATAAAATCATGAATGGTGTGGAGACAGTGAATAAAGGAATGTTATTTACCCCTTCACATAACACAAGAAGTAGGGGGTCATCCAATGAAATTAATGGGCAGCAGGTTTAAAACAAGCAAAAGGAAGTATTTCTTCATATACTGCATGGTCAACCTGTGGGACTCATTGCTAGGGGATGTTGTGGAGGCCAAAAGTATAACTGAGTTCAAAGAAGATTTAGATAGGTTTCACGGAAGATAGGTTCATCCATGGGTATTAGCCAAGATGGTCAGGGACACAACCCCATGCTCTGGATGTCCCTAAGACTCTGACTGGCAGAAGCTGGGAGTGGATGACAGGGGATGGATCACTCGATGATTGCTCTGTTCTGTTCATTCTCTTGGAAGCATCTGCCTTTGGCCACTGTGGGAAGACAGGATACTGGGCTGGATGGACCATGGGGCTGACCTGGTGTGGCCATTCTTATGAGATGGTTTCTGGGGATCCCAGTAGCCCATATGCTCCCTCCCCAACAATGTTTGGGGGGCAGATTCCTTCCTATCTTTTTGGGGCAGGCAGCAGGCTTGCTCCCCGCACCGGCCATCTCTAGGGGGTACTTGCAAAGGTCCTCTGCCCGCTACATCCTTCAATATCTTCAGGGGAGTGGGTGACCCGTTTCCTTCCCACCCCCCTTCAGCAGCAGTGGAGCAACACCGGGTGCGTCTACACATTTTGTGGCGGCCCACGGCAGCAAGTCTCGGGCTTGCGGTACAGCGCTAAGGATAGCTGTGTGGACGCTGGGGCTCAGGCCAGAACTCGGGCTCTGAAGTCCAGGGAGGTGGGTGGATTTCAGAGCTCGCGCTCCACCTGAACATCCACACAGCTGCTTTTAGCACCATAGTGTGAGCCCCCCGGGCTCTGCGACTGGCTGCTGTGGGCGGTATAGATGTATCCACAGAGGTCTATCTTTACCCAGGCCCGAGATTGCAGCTGTGAGGGAAGCACAAGGGTAGTGTCTCTCTCATCTGAAGCATGCGGAAGCAGAATGCCAGGTAAAGTGTGCCTGGGCATTCTCCCAGATTTGGGGGTGAGGAAGCTGGAGGTTTGACGCAGCTCATTGCAGAGGTACGGGCCCGCCGTGTGAGGTCCTCCTAGCGTTCAGGGAGACTCGGCTATGGCGTTGGGGTGTGATTTGGGTGTTGTCCCTCATTGGAGTACACCAAGCAGAGGGGAATGTGAAAGATGCAGCTTCCCCAGAGGCTGAACTTCCGTGACTCATAAGCTGATTAGGGTCACCTTAATTAAAAACACCCGGTCTGAGAAATGTCACTAACTCACCTCTACTGTAAACTTCTAAGTTCAACAAGGGAGAACCATTCACTGCACAAGGCTTAGAAAGGGCAGGGAAACAGCAGCTGTCTTTGAACGTCCCCGAGTCTGTGAATTTCCATGAACGGCTCTGCCATTTCACCACTGGTGTTGAGGCAAATGGTTTCAGCAAAGACAGCAAAGAGTGCGTGTCGTGGAAGGGTTCTTTTGAATTGGGGATCTGCTTTTTTCCACTCTTCTTTCCCATCTATGAAGAAGGCCTGAGAGGGGTGGTGGTTTGTTTGTGTTTAAGCATTGGTTGTCACTGCTTGCATTTACATTTAGGCATGTCATGCCTTTCCCTCCCTGTTTTTGCTAGAAGCCCCTTTGTGGGCGTAGAAGGACTCAAAAGATCAGTGATCCTTGAGTGCTCACAACTTAACTGAAGGGTTGAATCTTTAACCAAGCCTTCCTTTCTCCAAAATGTTCATTAGGCATCAGAGTTAAATGCGAGCCAACAAAAGCAAACAGTCAAACAAAAGGGCCTTGTCTTCACTACAAAGTTACCATATATTGTAGCTCAGGCTCATGTCTGCCTGGGGTGCCCGGAAAGGACAGACAAGTTCTCTCACAATACACTGCAAAAGCATGCATAGAGTGGGGAAGCTTATTGACCATAGAATATCAGGGTTGGAAGGGGCCATCTAGTCTAACCCCCTGCTACAAACCCCCATCAGCTTCAGAGCTCTGTGCTGAATGCCCAGCGACAAGGCAGGCTGGGAGAGGCTGGTCCATACTCCGATTATGTCTCCAGTCCTACAACCTAAGCCGTAGCTGGCTAGTACTGGGGCAGCAGAACATCTAGAACAGCCAGGGCCCACTGAGCTCAGCCCCAGGGCTCAGTCTAACTGAAACATCTGCTGACCAACCACCTATATATCCCGTATGTCCTCTTCTCTTTCTCTCGACTACTGGATTTTGCCTCCTATGTACCATTGCCTAGGACCTTGGCCCATCTCCCTAAGCACAGTACAGCCATAAGCAAACAGAGTAGCTTTACAAAGTAAAAACTATTTCCCCATGCTAATTTTTTCCCCCTACTGTTACTCACACCTTCTTGTCAACTGTTGGAAATGGGCCGTCCTGATTATCACTACAAACATTTTTTTTTCCTCCTGCTGATAATAGCCCACCTTAATTGGTCACTCTCGTTACAGTTGGTATGGCAACACCCATTTTTTCATGTCCTCTGTGTATATATATCTTCCTACTGTATTTTCCACTGTATGCATCCGATTAAGTGGGTTTTAGCCCACGAAAGCTTATGCTCAAATGAATTTGTTAGTCTCTAAGGTGCCACAAGGACTCCTCGTTCTTTTTGCGGATACAGACTAACACGGCTGCCACTCTGAAAAGAGTAGCTTGTGTGAACGGAGAGCAGATTTTGAGAGCAGGGTAAGGCAGGTGAATTGGCCTCTTGGATCTTGCTTTGGGGCATTGAACAGCATAGTTTCCTCTTTCACTGTAAGCCGCTAAACAGGGCCACCTCCCATGTCCTGCCTTGCGTACAGGAGGGCGTGGTAGGTACAGATGAGCTGCATGGTAAATAGGCTTTTGTGTCCTTACATTACTAGCGTGGGCAATGGCAGAGGCCCGGGGCAGTGAAGAGTAAATGCCTCTCCTCAGCCTTGGTTTGCAGGCTTCTGAGAAGTCAGATGTGAATTGGCCCCTTTGTTTTAGCAGCCAGTAGAAAGGAGCAGCAGGGTCTGACAGAGACAGTCCTGACTATGCGTGTCATGGGGTCGCAGCAGAGGGGATGGATTGTGGTCATGTGGCTAAAGCACAGGCCAGACATGCAGGAGACCAGGGTCTTAGGCCCAGCTCCAGCACTGATTGTTCCTAATGGTGTAAGTGTCCATTGCTTGAACCCTATGCTGAGCAGGACTTTACATTGGGTCAGCCTGGGTGTCCATCCAGTTCAGTGTCCTGCCTCCCACAGTGGCTGGTGCCAGCCTCTTCAGAGGCAAGTACAAAAGGCCCCTAAGGGATTATGATGGGAGACCGTGCTCCACAGGGGAAGTTTCTTCCTAACGAATCCGTTAGTGGCTGGCTTGTGCCTTGAAGCAGGTGGGTTTATATCCCTTCGAATTGTTTTAATCCTGACTGATGTAACTGGGAGTTCTCACATGCATCAGCATTCATGTTGTGTTCCCCGTCAGTACCTGGCCCTGGCCGGAGAAGCTAATTATCCAACCAGCAGACCAAATTCGGAGATGAATCCTGGTCACGAGCCACCTGAGGCATGTTGTGCATACGCTAAGAAGACCAGCCATGTAAATGTCTGATTCTTTGACTCTTCCTGAACTCTTGGTCTCAGGGATCCTCTAACAGTGGCAGTGAGTTCCGCAAGTTAATTGTGCATCAGTGTCCCGTTGTCCTTGTCTTATAGAATCATAGAAATGTTGGGCTGGAAGGGACCTCGGGACGTCATCAAGTCCAGCCCATTGCGCTGAGGCAGGACCAAGTAAACCTAGACCAGCCCTGTCCAACTTGCTCTTGAAAACCTCCAATGATGGGGATTCTCCAACCTCCCTTGGAAGCCTGTTCCAGCGCTGAACTCCCCTTATGGTTAGAAAGTTTATATGAGAAAGGGTACATAGGAGCACCCGATCTGCCTTCTCTAGACCATTCATTAGTTTATACACCTCTCTCATGGCTTCTCTTCTTAGCTTCCTCTCCTTGCAAAACGGTTCTCATCTTCCCAGTGTCTCCTCATACAGAAATCTCTCTGGGCTTTTAATCATGGTCAGAGCCTGTCTTGGAATCTCCTCTATATCTGCTGCGACTTTTTTGGCGACATTCTGATCAGACCTCAACCCAGTATTGCAGCTGGAGGCGCACCACGGCATGGCATGGCATTGTAACGGTTTCTATCACATCCGTCATCCCCCCAACATAGTAGGTTTGGGTTTTGACCGTGGCTGGCGAGAGGCTTTCATTGAGTTGTTCACGGTGGTTGAAAGCCTGACCCCAGGGAAGTGAGTGGGAGTTTTGCTATTGAGTTCAGTAGGGGCCATGACACCTATTGTCTGAGTGCTTAGAGTTAGGTTTTTAGAACTCAGCAATGTCTGCTTCCAATGAGACATAAGAACGGATGTCATCCAGCTAGCCCAGTATCTTGTCTTCTGACAGTGGCTAGTGCCAGATGCGTCAGAGGAAATGAATAGAACAGGGCAATTTATTGAGTGATCCATCCCGTGTTGTCCAGTCCCAGCTCCTGGCAGTCAGAGGCAGCACCCAGAGCATGGGGTTGCATTCCTGACCCTCTTAGGGACTAGCCACTGATGGCCCTATCCTCCATCAACTTATCTAGATCTTTTTTTAACCCAGTTATACTTTTGGCCTTCACAATATCCCCTGGCAACAAGTTTCGCAGGTTGACTGTGTGGTGTGTGAAAAAATACTTCCTTCTGATTGTTTTAAACCTGCTGCCTGTTAATGTCATTGGGTGACCCTGGCTCTTGTGTTCTGTGAAGGGGTAAATAACACTTCCTTAGTCACTTTCTCCACACAACTCATGATTTTATAGACCTCTGTCATATCCCCTCTTAGTCACTTCTTTTCTAAACGGAACCATCCCAGTTTTTTTAATCTCTCCTAGTACAGAAGCTGTTCTATATCCTAATAATTTTTGTTGCCCTTCTCTGTGTCTTTTCCATATCTTTTCTGAGAGGGGGTCGACCAGATCTGCATGCAGTATTCCAGATATGGGCAGACCATGGATTTATATAGTGGCATTATGATATTATCTATCCCTTTCCTAACCATTCCTAACGTTTTGTTTTTTTTAGCTTGTTTGACTGCCGCTGCGCATTGAGTGGATGTTTTCAGAGAATTATCCACAATGACTCCAAGATCTCTTTCCTGAGTGGTAACAGCTAATTTAGCCCTCATCATTTTGTAGGTGTAGTTGGGATTACATTTTTCATTGTGCATTTCTTTGCATTGATCAACCCTGACTTTCATCTGCCCTTTTCTTGCCCAGTCACCCAGTTTTGTGAGATCCATTTGTAGCTCTTCTGAATCAGCGTTGGACTTAAGTGTCTTGAGTGATTGTCTATAATCGATTAATTGTATATAGTTATAGCTCACGAAAGCTTATGCCCAAATAAATGTGTTAGTCTCTAAGGTGCCACAAGGACTCCTCATTGCTTTTCCTGATACAGATGAACACGGCTACCCCCCCTGAAACCTGTCTATAGTCTGCAAACTTTGCCACCTCACTGTTTACCCCTTTTTCCAGATCATTTATGAATATGTTGAACAGCCCTGGTCCCAGAATTGATCCTTGGGGGAACCCAAAGTACCAAAGAACCCCCTTGCATATACCAACTTGCTACTCAATCGCCTGCCTTAACCAGGGCCTTCTAATACAAGCCGATGAGTAGCTGGGACCCCCTCATCACACCTACGGAACGAGGCTAACCTCGCTCCTAAATGCACTGCATCCTACGCAAACCAGCCACAATCCTCTGAGCTGGCTGCCTGTGTACTCTGGTAGGGGTGGGCAGGCAAACAGGTTTTGTCAGTGAGGATGGACTCCTATGCCAGAGATCGCCCTGAGCCGCTCCCTATGGAGGAAGTTGCCACTTAAACTGGGAGGGATGTTAGATAATAGAGAGCCTTAAACATGTGAGGGAAGGAGACAGCCACCAGGGCCTGAATGGGAGCTCCCAGGCAGCAAGGAGGTGGCATGGATGTGCTTGGGAGGTAGGGGAAATTCCCACGATCCCCGGGAAGGAGGGAGGAATCTAGGTGGGCTATTTTGCAGAGGCCTCCAGAAATCCCAGGGCCAGTCCTGAGAGGGGGAAATATTGTGATGATCCTAGACAGGATCCCCTCTCCGCTCCTGAGCGGTATTGAGAACATCTCACGGAGGCAGAGTCTGTCCAGACAAGTCTCTGTATCTCCCCTTCTCTGGGTTTTGGCAGTGATTTTCTAGCCCTGGTTTCTCCCCTTGGAGCTCGCCAGTGGTATTGGGCATGTGCGTGTGTGTCTCAGAAATCAAGCAGCTGGGATGGAAAATATGCACCTGCTTGTTGACTCTCTCTACTCTTCCTTGTACAGTGCATAACCCCGGAGCTGCTTCAAGGGAAACACCTCATCAGCCACGCAGCAAAGCTTGTTCCCGTCACCGCCTTCAGACATGTACCAGGGAGTAGCCTGGAGGATTCATAGCGAGAGAGAACCAAAGACCACAAGGGAGGGTGGCTTCGGAGGGTGCTACTACCACTCAGAACAGCAGACGAGGGGAACAACTGCAGACAATCCTAGCGCTGGGGTACTCTAGGTGAAAATGTCTCCAGGGGCAGGGCCGGCTCTATGCACCAGCAAAGTAAGCAGGTGCTTGGGGTGGCACATTTGCAGGGGCAGCATTCGGGCCATCCTTTTGTTGTTGTTTTGGTGGTTGTTGTTTTTGTTTGGGGGGCGGCCCTGAGGGCGCTCACCCAGGTAGACGCTGTCCCGGCCCCCAAGCTGACGCCGAAGTCCAGGTGGAAGAGCCGCAGCGGGTGGCCAAAGCTGGCCCCGAGACTGGGGTCCAGCAGCAGCAGCGCGTCATGCGTGGGGGGCGCCCTGGGGCCGCTGTGGTTCGTGCCGCTGGGCCCGGGCGGGCCATCCGTCGGGCTCCGACATGTGGAGCACGGGACACTTGGGCTGGGGGCCACCCCGCGGGGCACACGGAGCTGCCTGCAAGTGCCGCAGGGCGGCCACCCCCCAACGCAGCAGTCAGGGCTGGGCGAAGCGGCCTGAGCCGCCCAGGGGCTGCGGCAGGGCGGCCAGGAGCAGCAGCGGGGCCATAGAGGGGACAGGTGCCTGGGACGCTGCCGTGCAGGGCCCACATCCTGCTCTCCGGAGCTCTGTTCCCCGCTGGCCCCTCCCTTGGAGGCTGCCCTGCCCCGGCTCCTCAGCCCCCTGCCAGGGCGGTCCCCCTGGCTCTGCCCTCCCAATTCCCGGCCAGTCCTGGAGGCAGGAGTCCTGGCTGGAGGGACCCTGGGCTGAGGTGTGGCCCGGGAGCCCTGCTGCTTATCCCGACCCTGCCAGCGCCGGACTGGCTGGAGGTGAGGGGGGAGCAGGCAGAGTCAGGGCCCCCCCGGGCGCCGGGAAGGAGTCGGGTGGATGCAGCCTCTGCCCCTGCTAGTGTCATGAGCGGGATGCTGATGACCCGCCCTGGGAGCGAGTTACCAGTGACCCAGGGCTGGGGCAGCAGGGGGGTGCAGGTGGGGGGGGAAGAGCCCAGGACTGGGGCAGCAGGGGTGTGTGTGGGGGAGCCCAGGGCTGGGGTGGGGGGCAGCCAAAATTTTTTTTGCTTGAGGCGGCAAAAAACCTAGAGCCAGCCCTGTCCAGGGGCCTGGCCCGGGTCCGGGAAAGAGAGCAGCATGGAAGGAGTTAATAATCAATCAAGGCTGGCGGGCTGCTGACAAGCTGAGAAGCTGATTAGACACGGTATGCATGGTACTGAGTCCCCAAAACACGGCAAGGCTTCCCTTCCTTTATTGTTATCATTTATTATTTGTACAGCAGTCGCACCCGGGAACCAGAGTCACGGACCAGGGCGCCAGCTGTTTGGTATGTACAATTCATGCCTTCTGCTTTGCTAGACAACAGTAAAGGGTAGCTCACATAACACACATGCTCCCGACAACAGTGACAAAGCATGTGTGTCTGCCAAAAGCTGTGTCTCTGGCACACAAACACACACGCACGGATGGGCACTTGATGGAGCAACAAATGCATCAGCCGAGCAGTGCGTCCTTCTCAGAGGCACACCACACACACACACACACAGTTTCTGATTCTTAATTAACAGCAGGAACGAAGCTCTTGCCAGGGAGGCATCTGCAGCCGGCTATAAGCGTGCGAGAGAGAGCTGAGCGTGAAGCTGGGGCCTGTGGTTAGCATCCTAGCTGCAGTGGGGTGGCGCCAGGATTCTGTCAGGCTGAAGGGCTCCTCCCCACGCCTCACAGCCCGTTCCTCAGAAGGACGCAAAGGACGCTGGCGGTAAGCCCTGCTGCCATGGTGGCGTAGCTGCTGCCCACGCTGCCCGCCCCGCTGCGGTTGCAGAGGTCGGTACTGCAGCAGGAAACGTTCTGCTTTCCCACGCTGAAGTCCTGGAAGCTCGACTCGCACGACGCAGCGCACTCCTTGTTGATGACACTGAAAAGGCCCACGACGTCTGGAAGGAAGACAACATGGTTTCATTTTAGGCGGGGAGCCGTGGAAAGGGTCTACTTGGATTGCCTGTCACTGCCCCTCCCCTTGACATCAATCCCTGCCCCGTGCATGCCCCAGAAGTACTCCCCCAGCCCACCAGGGTCACCCAGAAGGAGGTGGGGGCAAAAAGGGTAGCTTGCCCTGGACCCCCTACCGGAGAGGCCCCTCGACCTGAGTGGTGGTGTGACCTGGTGCATGGCGTTACACCACTACTCGGGTTTGGCCCAGCCGTCCCATCTGTTATGATGGAGGAGGCGCCGGGCCAAATCTGAGCGAGTGGCACTGCGACCTGGTCCATGGGGCCGCAGCACCACTTAGGTTTGGGGGGCCCGGTGACAGAGGGGTGGCTGGGCCAAACCTGACTGGCACGGAAACCCCCATGCACCAGTTTGCAATGCCTGGAACTGGAAGCCAGGCCCAGCCCCCAGGACAGGGGCTGCTGCACGGAGGGTGTGTGTGTGGCAGGATCACACTCTCTCCCAGGCAGAGTAGAATATGGGACTTGGGGGCCTGGCCCAGGAGGGGAGCTGGGATGGAGACAGGGGTGCTCTTCTCGCCTTGACGGAGGGGAAGACTGGGATTGTGGGGCCCCCTTGCTGGATAAAAGGATCTTGAAGAAGGTGAGGCTAATTCTCTCCCAGAACAGAAACAGGCTGGAGGGCTGTTCTGTTTCCTTGTAGCCTGTTTTCCACTCTCACTTAAGGCCTGAAGGCCTCTAACTACAGGGGTGGAGCAGGCGCCCTGCTATAGGTCTCTATTCACAAGAGGCATAGGTAGGGTGACCAGACAGCAAGTGTGAAAAATCGGGACGGGGGTGAGGGGTAATAGGAGCCTATATAAGAAAAAGACCCCAAAATCGGGACGGTCCCTATAAAATCAGGACATCTGGTCACCCTAGGCATAGGTGCTAGAACTAGGGGTGCGGGCGGGGCACCCCCTGGCTTGAAGTGGTTTCCACCATACTCAGGGTTTACGGTTTGGTTCAATGGCTCTCAGCCCCCCCACTGTACAAGTTGTTCAGGCCCCTCTGACAAGGGGGGGGGGCTGGGAGACTGAGAGCAGGAGGGCTGGGGGGAGCTGAGCAGGGGGCTTGGGGAGCCGGGCTGGTCTAGGGAGGGGAAGGGAAGTGGCAGCAGGGGGCTGAGGAGGGGTGCTAGCAGTGTGGAAATCACTTGATTTTGTGTTTCTTTCCCCCTCTCTGTAATGGTGGGTTCCCCAAAAGAGATAACATGCAGTTGGTAGGTCGCCTTAGTCAAAAGTTTGGGGACCACTGCGCGGGGGATTCCAAATAGGGTGACCAGCCGTCTCGTTTTTAAAGGGACAGTCCCGTTTTGGGGGACTTTTTCGTATATAGGTGCTTATTACCCCGCACCCCCTGTCCCGTTTTTTCACAGTTGCTAGCTGGTAATCCTAATTCTAAAACACTACCACAGCCAAGTCTCACTGCATTGAATCAGCCGAGGCAGTTCATAACTGCGACCACGAGAAGGAGCCTACGCAAAGGAGTGACAAAGAGAAGGGAAAGAACATAAAGTAGGTTGCATTTCTTGGAGGAACTGGCTTGTAAAAAAGTCCCGTTTAATTGGGCATGTTTGCTTGAATCATAGTATAACAAACCCTTTGCCTTTCTATAGCACACTTAGCCAAGAATTTCAAAGCATTATTAGTATAACTCCAGAGACCCCGTGCAGGGTTCGGCGCCCCAAGCACTGTACAACCACAGAGCCTGAGACAGTCCTGCTCCTCTGTTATAAACACGTCTAGCTTCACAACATCCCCGTGAGTTAATGGGGTATGGGTATCCCCATTTGACAGATGGGAGAGTGGAGTAATACAGGGGCTAAAGCAATTTGCCCAGAGACACACAGGGGATCAAGTTCAGAGCTGAACACCATAAGCGGCTGTAACGAACTTTTTCTTGGCCCTTCAGTGTGGAAGTTACAAAACCTCAGACTTCCTTACACATAGGTGCATTAGTGAAAGTGGGTCTAAGAGAGTTTAAGACAGGGGCGGGCAAACTTTTGGGCCTGAGGGCCTCATCGGGTTTCGTAAATTGTATGGAGGGCCGGTTAGGAGAGGGGGTCGTGGCCCTGCCCCCACCTCCTATCTGCCCCCCCCCGGGACTCCTGCCCCATCCAACCCTCCCTGTTCCCTGATGGCACCCCCGGGACTCCTGCCCCATCCACATACCCCCGCTCCCTGTCCCCTGACCACCCCCGGACCCCCGCCGCCCCATCCAACCCCTCCTCTCATTCCTGACGGTCCCCCCCGGGACCCCTGCCCCATCCAGCCACCCCTTCTCCCTGCCCCTGACTGCCCCCTGCTGCCCCATCCAACCGCCCTCCTTCCTGGCTGCCCCCCTGGGACCCTGCCCCATCCAACCACTCCTTCTCCCTGTCCCCTGACCACCCCCGGAACCTCCCCCAGACTGCCCCCTGCCACCCCATCCAACCCCCCCCTCCTTCCTGACTGCCCCCTGGGACCCCTGCCCCATCCAACCACTCCTTCTCCCTGTCCCCTGACTGCCCCCGGAACCCCTGCCCCTGACTGCCTTTTTATAGTGGGGGTGCTGAAAGCCAGCTAACGAAACTGTAAACTATGTCTTCAAAAGCAATGTGGAAAAGCGCAATTCCCGCTCACACCACATGGATGCAGCGCAGCTCTGGGATTTTCAAGAATCGCAAAATAATGCTTGCTTCGTTCTGACAGCACCAGCAAACTTTTAAACCTGGGGATGCTGCGGCACCTGCCGCACCCCTAGTTCCCGCGCCTGTGCTCAGAGGCGTGGTGTTTTCACGCCCTCGGGAGACGTAGCGAGGCCAATGTAAGCTCCCAGTGTAGACCAGCTCTAGGTGAAGTCCTCACTACCAAATCTGGCCTGGTGAGTTAACGGAAGAGGCAGCAATACAGAACTCATGAGTCCCTGTTCTAACCACTAAACCATACAGCCTTCCTGTCTAACCCAGGGAAGTTTTGTGTGAAAGAAAGAGTTAACAGAGGATATTAGTGTTCCTCCAACCGGTAATTTCTAAAGCTAGAATTGCTTTCAGTGTCCCTGGGCGTCCTACACACTGACGACAATGGAGCAGCTGAGGATCTGGCCCAGAGACTTCCAGATGGGCAGAGAGGGGTACACCCTAATGGGTTGGGTTTTACAATATAAATAGAACACCACCCTCTTCTGCTGGGCACTGGGGAAGAAGTGGTTTCTGCAGAGAGGCTGCTGCAGGAAAGCAGTGTACGCCATACGCACTACACATCCCAGTTAGCTTTCTGCCTTTCGTGAATAAAGTGAAAGGCTTTGGCCCCCACTCATTCTCAGTCAGCATTTCTCCTCCTGTAACACACTGTGCCTTTAAGAGACCCGGCCCCTGGACAGGGATCTCGGAAAGGCTGCAATGGAAGGGGATCTGTTCGCACATCCTAGGGGGATGTCTGTGTGTTAGCCCCTTCAGTGTCTGATACCAAACTGGGACTTTGCCTTACTGATCACATTCGTCTTGCATGCTTGTGAGTTGTTGGCACACGTCACCGCCGTCTGACAGTTGGAGTTGCTGAGCTGCGCCGTGCATTTGTAACATGTCAAAGAACCACCTGCAGGAGAGGAAGATGGGTTAGAAGGGAATGCAATACGGGGAGTCTCATGCGCACTACCAAGCAGACAGGGCGATTGCAGTGTAAACCGCGGCTTAAAAGACCCTCCCTCCATTTTTACCGTGGGTGACACCCCAGAGAGTCGTGTGTAGGAAGGGGGCAGGAGATGGGCAATTTTTGGAGGGGTTGGGGCAGGTTCCCTCTAAATAGTTTCAGGAATAAGGACCATCAAGGAGAGAACAGTTTATTAATGCTGATGATGATTATTGGTAAATGAGAACATAGACTATTTCTTCCAAAATGTTTGATAACACTGAGCACCACGGCATTCCGCTCCTGATTGGAGCCCCCGTGAGCTATGGTAGTAATTAACAATCGGACATCAATGTTTAATTTAACAGGGATGGATGGAGGAAGGCCCAAAAGGTGTAGACTGATCCAATGTTCGTGTGACAGCGTTGTGACTTGTGACACCAGCTCTCTGGCAACCCCCTCGAGCACAGAGTCTATACACACCCTTCATCTCCCTCTGGAAATGAACCCCAGTGGGTAGAATGGTGCTGGGTGAATTTAAAGGGTTCATACGCCTGGGCGTGTGTGAAGGCCCTGGGGGAGCGTGACGCAACGCCCTAGATTTCTGCAGCACTGTGAAGTGCATTGAACAAAGTCAATGATACAAGCGCAGACAATCACAGTTTAAAGCCCAGATCCTCAGTGGTGCTTAGGTACCTATCGATGGGAGTTAGGTGCCTAAAGAAATCCACTTGCATTGTCCCTGGATGTTCAGCACTACGCTGGCTGGAATCGCTTACCTACCTCCCAGAAGTGTTGGGAGGAGAAGTGCCTGTCAGGGCAGTGCTTTTGAAAACATAAAGCATTATACTGGGGCTAACCTTTATTATTCTGATTCTCCCAGCACCACCTGATGACTGTCTTGCTCTCGTGCACCTGAAATGTCCAACAGCACGGCAGGTGTGTTCGACATGAGGACTTTCAGTTAACATACCTGCTTTACCCTCGATGGGGAGCTAGAAGGCTGGAGCTTCCACCTTACCAGGGCCGGTCCTAGCCCCCCACCATTTGTTAAACTTTGGAATAGTTTATTTTTTTGAGCATTGGTAGCCCATCTCACTGACTGACTGGTGGCGCCCCGCCCCTTATATACCCGTGAGGGCGTGGTGACAACATTCTAGGAGGTTCCAGGAAAATGTAGTTCTCTGAAAATCTGGAAGGTTCCACGTGATTCTACAAAGGTCCAGAACATTCTAGTGAAAAATGAAGCCACATACGGAATACCTGAAATATTTTACTTCAAACGTTCTATTTTCCCTTTTGTTGCTAACAACAAAAATAGCCCCCCGAGCCCGGAGCCCCCTGAGCTCAGCACCCCAGGTGGTCGCCTGCCCCTAAATCTGGCCCTGCTTAAGTCCATATGCACAAACTCTTGTGGGTTTATTTCACCGCCCCCATCTTGATGTAGTTCAGGCACTAATCTGGCCCCCACCAGCACAGTATCTGAGCACCTCGTAACCTTTAATACCCTGACAGCACCCCATTATCTCCCTTTTACAGATGGGGAGCGGAGGCACAGAGAGGCCAAGTGATGAGCTCCAGGAGGTCTGTTGCAGAGCAAAAAATGGAACCCAGGTCTAGCACCCTCACCACCAGACCATCCTTCCTCTCCGAGTGCAGAATTTCAGGGAAGTTCCATTATGCAGCTTCCCCTCCCAATCTTGGCTTTGTTTCACCAGCACAACCACCCGTGGAGGGGAAGGCCAGTGGCATAAAGTTCTTCCTGCTCCCAGGTGAGGCTGGCTAGCCAGGGCGTACCCAGGAGAGATACATTGATTCAGCCAGCTCCTTAGGTGGGACACCCATGTGGCCTTCCCTGGGGGGTCCATACCCCCTTGGGTGCAGCTGTCCCCATGGGATCTGAGATGGGAATTCATTCCCCTCTCCCCACCCATGTCAAGAGGGTTACTCAAGCTCCATAACCTGTAATGGTTCTTCTGTGTGGGGGGCGGGGAGGGAAGGGGGGAGAGGGTGTCAATTATACCCAGGACTAAGGAAATGACCTCCAGGATAAAATGAATCCAGGAAGCCGATCTAATCTCATGCCAACTGTGCACTGGTCCCCTTGGTTCACAGGCTCGGATCAAGGGGATCAGAGTTCCCAGATCTAGGGCAACATCCAGGCCTGACATTGTGCAGTGCGGAGTGGGTGCCTTTGGCAGGGTTCGTGGGACGAGGATGATTATTAATAACAAAGTGGCTGGAGTGCAGACTGGCTCCTGTCAGGATCAGAGCACCAGTGCGCTAGCAGCTGTACAAACAAATAAACCAAAGACCGCCCCATGCTCAGACTCCCATGTCTGTCCCTGCTGTAACCCAGGCTCCAGAGCGCAGAGCTGTAGAATTGCACACGCTCTGTTAGATTGCCCAGTTCATCACCCAGAATGGCAGGATGGTTCCTATAAATAATTTGCCTAACACCCATTCCCTTGGGAGGCTGTTCCACAGCCCAAGAAGTCTGGCAGGATGCTTTTTCCAGCTCTTCAGCCTAAATTTTCCCTTGCTTATTCCATCTCAGTATTCTTAGCCAGACCCTCTTGTGCCATCTTAAACCATTCCTCTCCCACACATCTCTGTAGGCACGTCATCTGCCCCCTTTGGCTATGACTTAGAGAAGCTAGACGGTCTAGTTTTCCCTCCCCATGCATTCTGTTGCTCTTCTCTAAACTCCCTCTGTCAATAAGCCCCGAGGCATCTCACTGGTTTCCAAAGTGAGGCCGCTCCAAGCAGTAAGAAAACCTGCCAGTAAACTGAAACCTCCTGTTGTATGAGGCAGGGGAAAGTCATAAAAAGAAAGATTAGAAAGGTAGTCGGGTAGTCAGATACCAGGGTAATGGAGGGAGTGTAGATAGATAGATAGATAGATAGATGAGGGTCAGTATGGGGATAGATAGATAGAAGAGGGGGTGTATGGGGATAGATAGTTAGCTAGATAGCTAGATAGATAGATTCTAGAAATGAGCACTCATCTCAAATCCCAAGCACATAAACTTCCATCAGGAATGCAGAAGACCATCTTTATCCTTATACGGACTGGTCTGCTGTCCATAAGAACATAAGAACGGCCACACTGGGTCAGACCAATAGTCCATCTAGCCCAGTATCATGTCTTCTGACAGTGGCCAATGCCAGGTGCTTCAGAGGGAATGAACAGAGCAGGTAATCGTCAAGGGATCAACCATCAAGTGGTCCAGGAGAATGCCAATACACTATATTTGGAGCTGGAGCCAGTGACTTCAGTAGTTCTTTCTTTGCTGCAAACACACCCTAAGGATCTCTCCAGCCACTCCCAGAGCTGTTTATCTTGGCGGTAAGGAGATGGGTTGGGGTACGGAGGAATCTCCTGGATGTCTTACCTGGCTCTGTGCACAGGACGGCAGCCAGCAGGATGACCAGAAAAGCCTTCATCTTCAGAGGATGAGCCAAGCACCGAGAATACGGGACACCTCCTCCTGCGGTGCTTTATAGCCCGTTTCAGTTATCTCATCAACCGCAAGGGGCTGGGAGGTTTCACTGGTAAATCGCTCATTTCAGGTCCAGCTGGTTCTTTGAGTCATGGCACTGATATTTGTGATAAATGCCCCTCCTCTGTCTACCTGTCCCCGTCATGCTGTGCTCCGAGATACTTCCCTCCACATCACCGCTCATTTCCTCATTGTCCAGCATGCTTGGGCGAATGGTTCACACCTCAACGGAGAAAAACAAAGCACCTAGACTCAAGGATGGCCTTCTCTTTGTGACCCTTCCCTGGGTTGGGGAGATTTGCTGCTCAGGTGTGACTAATCTTCTGCGAGCGCTACACCCATCATAACCAGGGACACCGGCTTTAAATTAAACACAAGCTCATTCTTTAATGAATTTTCCAGGTGTCTCCACAGTAGCTCAGAGTCACGCCTCTCTAAGCCCACGTGCCTGATGCAAGCTGTCTCCCGGGCTCTTTGCAGAACATTGGAGGGGAATGAAATTTCATTCACATTTCCTAGGGGGCAATTCCCAAAGTCTCTGGTTTCTCCACATGTGGCCAATGCCCAGTCTCAGAGAATAGGCGACCTCCGTGTATGATGGCATGGTGGTTCCCATTGGGAAGAAAGACAGGAGAACTTCTAGCCCCCTGAATACTAAATGGGGGACTTGCTGAGAGGAGGATACAGTTCTCAAGACACTTGGCCAATTAAACAGGGTGGCAAAGACCCCCAACCTCACCAGCAGCCAACAGGAAGTAGGGTGACCAGACAGCAAGTGTAAAAAATCAGGATGGGGCAAGGGGGTAATAGAAGCCTATATAAGAAAAAGCCCCAAATATCGGGACTGTCCCTGTAAAAATGGGACATCTGGTCATCCTAACAGGAAGGAAGGATAAAATCCCTGTTGTTGAAGGAGAGGGGATGGTAGAGATCCTGTCCTGATATCACAATGGCAGACTGATCATAGAATATCAGGTACCTCAAGAGGTCATCTAGTCTAACCCCCTGACAGATTTTTGCCCCAGATCCCTAAATGGCCCCCTCAAGGATTGAGCTCACAACCCTGGGTTTAGTAGGCCAACGCTCAAACCTCAAATTCCTGGCCCACATTAACCTGCTCAGGGCTTGTGTGGGGTGAACACCCCATCCCGGGAGGACAGGTTGTCATCAGGGACAGGCTGCGCCAGCGAAGATGCACAAACACCAGCCTGGGGTCCAGATCCTTTTTGCTCTGTGTAGGGCACCATAGAAAGTGACACTCACATTCACGTATCGCAGGCTGGAGCTGACTCCAGGAGGGATGCACCAGCGCATAATCACCAGGAGTGAGACCAAGAGGGTTTAGGTTGGACATTAGGAAAAAGTTCCTAACTATCAGGGTGGTTAAACACTGGAATAAATTGCCTAAGGAGGTTGTGAAATCTCCATCTCTGGAGATATTTCAGAGTAGGTTAGATAAATGTCTATCAGGGATGGTCTAGACAGTATTTGGTCCTGCCATGAGGGCAGGGGACTGGACTCGATGACCTCTCGAGGTCCCTTCCAGTCCTAGAATCTATGAATCTATGAATCAGCAACCAAGGCTCCCGCAGGCGAGGGAAGAAGGGACCCGTGGGGGGCACTGTGGAAGCTTTTAGAAGGGCCCCAAAGAAAGGGATTAAACGTCCCCTACATACTTAGGACCCGGTGCAACCATAGACACTTACTGGAGACACTTACATCTGGTTAAAGGGCCCTTTCCCTCTCCTACGCTCCTCCTGCAGCGAAGTCCCATGTCTGAGTTTGTGCTGTCACACAGCATCATCAGTACAGCATCATGGGCCATCAATTCATTATGCTGAGCCGCCCAGTGATTTTGATGGGCATTTCTCTGTGTGGATAGCAAAATATGACCTGATACCTTCCTGGGGGGAAGCAGAGCCGTGAGAGAGGAAGCCCTTATTTAACACTAGAAGTGAGCAACCGTATTAGGAATAAATATACCAGAAGGACGGCTGGGAAGTAAATGTCTGTTTATATCTGTAGCTGTATTCCCTGAAAGCACAGGCTTTCTTAAAGCAGCCAAGGCCTTTTCTTGCCAATTTAGGACCCTATCAATCCCCTCCCATTCCAGTACGTGGGTGAAAACCAGAGAGAGTCCTTTTCCCAGGCCCTTGAATAGGTGCATGGAAAAGCGGAGAGCAAGATCCCAGAACTAATGTATGGAGGAGGCCGCCGGGGTGCGCTGAGCCCAGTTTTGCTGGGTTTGGTACAGTTAATGAGCAGTCAGGGCTGCGGGACTCTGGTCCTCAGAGGGAGGAGGTGGAACCAGTTTTCTGTCAGGAGTTTCTCTGCTGGGTCACCCCTGAGCTGAGCGGTGCTTTTGGGTGATGTCCCCTGGTCAGAGTGGTCTAGCAGACAGAACACTGAGCTGGAACTCAAGAGACAGCTGGTTTCAGTTCATGGGTCTGCCACAGACGATGTGTTTGACCTGGGACAAAAAGCAACCTCTACCCCAGGGGAAGGCAACCTATGGCACGCGTGCCGAAGGCAGCACGCGAGCTGATTTTCAGAGGCACTCACACTGCCCAGGTCCTGGCCACCAGTCCGGGGGGCTCTGCATTTTAATTTAATTTTAAATGAAGCTTCTTAAACATTTAAAAAACCTTATTTACTTTACATACAACAATAGTTTAGTTCTATATTATAGACTTCTAGAAAGAGACCTTCTAAAAACGTTAAAATGTATTACTGGCACACGAAACCTTACATTAGAGTGAATAAATGAAGACTCGGCACCCCACTTCTGAAAGGTTGCCGACCCCTGCTCTACCTCTGCCTCTGTTCCCCGCCTGTAGAGGTGGGGTGATGGGAAGGGCCTCTGACATCACGGAGAGGAGAGCCACATAAATACAAATACTTGTTTGTATCCTCAGGTGCTTGGTGAGACTTGATTGAATGACGCTCTCGATGCATTCAGAGCACAGCTAAGCTTTCTACCCGGGTGTGTCCTGTGGTTGGTCCCTACCCAGGGGGTAGATTCAGTTCTCATAGTTGGCTTCACATCAGGTCCTCATGCAAATTCAGGGTTCCTAAGAAAACACTTTTCCCCGTTGTCGGTGAAGGTTAGTTCATTCAGATTCCAACTTGCAGGTTGCATGTTTACTTTAGCGAGTTGATCAGACAGGTTTTTCCATTCCTTGTGCCATTTGCAGGGTGGTTTTTTTTTAATTGAGATCAGTGTGAAAGGAAACAGATTTCAGAGTAGCAGCCGTGTTAGTCTGTATCCGCAAAAAGAACAGGAGTACTTGTGGCACCTTAGAGACTAACAAATTTATTAGAGCATAAGCTTTCGTGGGCTACAACCCACTTCTTCGGATGCATATAGAGTGAAACATATATTGAGGAGATATATATACACACATACAGAGAGCATGAACAGGTGGGAGTTGTCTTACCAACTCTGAGAGGCCAATTAAGTAAGAGAAAAAAACTTTTGAAGTGATAATCAAGATAGCTCAGTACAGACAGTTTGATAAGAAGCAAGTGTGAAAATACTTACAAGGGGAGATAGATTCAATGTTTGTAATGGCTCAGCCATTCCAAGTCTTTATTTAATCCTGAGTTGATTGTGTCTAGTTTGCATATCAATTCCAGCTCAGCAGTCTCTCGTTGGAGTCTGTTTTTGAAGTTTTTCTGTTTTAAAATAGCCACTCGCAGGTCTATCCCACCATCAACCTCAGCCTAGATCAATCCACACAAGCGGTCCATTTCCTGGACACTACTGTGCTAATAAGCGATGGTCACATAAATACCACCCTATACCGGAAACCTACTGACCGCTACACTTACCTACATGCCTCCAGCTTCCATCCAGGACACACCACACGATCCATTGTCTACAGCCAAGCTCTAAGATATAACCGCATTTGCTCCAATCCCTCAGATAGAGACAAGCACCTACAAGATCTCTATCAAGCATTCTTAAAACTACAATACCCACCTGCTGAAGTGAAAAAACAGATTGACAGAGCCAGACGAGTACCCAGAAGTCACCTCCTACAAGACAGGGCCAACAAAGAAAATAACAGAACACCACTAGCTGTCACCTTCAGCCCCCAACTAAAACCTCTCCAGCGCATCATCAGAGATCTACAACCTATCCTGAAAGATGATCCTTTACTCTCACAGATCTTGGGAGACAGACCTGTCCTCGCTTACAGACAACCCCCCAACCTAAAGCAAATACCCACCAGCAACCACACATCACTGAAGAAAAACACTGACCCAGGAACCTATCCTTGTAACAAAGCCCGATGCCAACTCTGTCCACATATCTATTCAAGTGACATCATCATAGGGCCTAATCACATCAGCCATACCATCAGGGGCTCGTTCACCTGTACATCTACCAATGTGATATATGCCATCATGTGCCAGCAATGCCCCTCTGCCATGTACATTGGCCAAACCGGACAGTCTCTACGCAAAAGAATTAATGGACACAAATCTGACATCAGGAATCATAATACTCAAAAACCAGTGGGAGAACACTTTAACCTGTCTGGCCATTCTATGACAGACCTGCGGGTGGCAATCTTAAAACAGAAAAACTTCAAAAACCGACTCCAACGAGAGACTGCTGAGCTGGAATTGATATGCAAACTAGACACAATCAACTCAGGGCTAAATAGGGATTGGGAATGGCTGAGCCATTACAAACATTGAATCTATCTCCCCTTGTAAGTATTCTCACACTTGCTTCTTATCAAACTGTCTGTACTTGGCTACCTTGATTATCACTTCAAAAGTTTTTTTTTTTCTCTTACTTAATTGGCCTCTCAGAGTTGGTAAGACAACTCCCACCTGTTCATGCTCTCTGTATGTTTGTATATATATCTCCTCAATATATGTTTCACTCTATATGCATCCAAAGAAGTGGGCTGTAGCCCACGAAAGCTTATGCTCTAATAAATTTGTTAGTCTCTAAGGTGCCACAAGTACTCCTGTTCTTTTTAAAGGAAACAGACTGGTTTCCAAATTCAATTTCCTGCAGTTTCCTGCTTTCTTTAGGGCTAATTTCTCTGTCTTCGAAACACAGCTCTTTGACAATATATAGCATTGGGGGGGTATTCTTTTGGGGTTTTACTTTCAGGATGCTATGAGCTTTTCTAATTAAAAAAAAAGAGTGTTGGAGCTCGTACAGAGCTTAGCGCGTGATCAGTAATTTCTGGATCGATAGTATGAAGTCAGCAGGTGTAGCTCCATTGAAATCAAAGGAAAATCATTCCCACCTCCTGCATGACAGCTGGGTGGAGGGGAGCGTATGCTCTGCCAGAAGCAGCTTCTGACAACGCTGTTTCCATGTGTGTGGATGGGAGCGTTGTTCATCTGCTGCGTAAGCCAAGAGCTTGGATGGTGGGGCCACAGTACCCATCTGCTGGGGGGCACCCCAGCCAGGTTTCAGAATCCCAACAGGGCATCTTGGGATTGTCCTATGGAGAGACCAAAACAGAATTCCCAGAATTCAATGGGATGTGGGTATCCCAGCCATATGCATCCCAGCTGATCCAGTAAACAGACCTATATTGTATGTGTCAGAAACTGTACCACTGGAAACAATTCAGAGAAGAAGGAGGATGGTCCAATGGTTAGGGATTTTGTCTAGGAGGTGAAGACCTACAGTCAGTTCCCTGCTCTGCCACAGACTTTCTGTGTGACCTTGGGCTTACTCAGTGACTTACTCAGCCTCGATCTGTGCCTCAGTTTCCCATCTGCGCACTATGGAGAGTAATGCCCTCCCTCAAGCAGAAGTTTTACCCTGAAAAGGGAGCAGTGCCAGAAATTTTGCTATTGTTGTTGATTTTACATGGAAGGTGCTCAGATACAGCAGTGACAGGTGGTAGGATAAAACTAAAAGCTAGAAACATAGACAGATAATAGTTCCCTATTTCACGGGGGTGGTTTGAGGTTCCCAGATACCATGATGATGGGCTCTATAGAAAGCACCTCACCACAATATATCTCCTATGTCCACCCCCTTGTTTGATTCAAGACTCCAACCCCAATATTCCAAAAAGTCCCCAGGGGTTGAGACAAGTCATTCAGAACACTTGTCCCCTGGAAATCTCTACCAGGAGCCATAGAGCTCAAGGAGCAGGAACTGGTCACATGGGTCCTTTGGAGAACCCCACTGTGAGCCACCTCTCTCCTCTGCCCCACAGGGGGTAGAACCACCTCCCCCCATACCCCACAGGGGGTAGAACCACCTCCCCCAATAGCCTACAGGGGGTAGAATCACCTCCCCCCATACCCAACAGGGGGTAGAACAATCTCCCCCCATAGCCTACAGGAGGTAGAACCACCTCCCCTATACCGAGGGCCCTACCAAATTCATGGTCCATTTTTGTCAATTTCACAGGTCATCGGATTTAAAAATCGTAAATTTCATGATTTCAGCTATTTAAATCTGACATTTCAGGTGTTGTAATTGTAGGGGTCCTGAACCAAAAAGGAGTTGTGGGGGGGTCGCAAGGTTATTGTAGGGGGGGTTGTGGTGCTGCTACCCTTACTTCTGCACTGCTGCTGGCGGCAGCGCTGCCTTCACAGCTGGGGGCCCGGCCAACAGCCGCCGCTCTTTGGCTGCCCAGCTCTGAAGGCAGCGCAATAGTAAGGGTGGCAATACCGCGACCCCCCCTTAAAATAATGTTGTGACCCCCGTGCAACTCCCTTTCGGGTCAGGACCCCCAATTTGAGAAACCATGGTCTCCCCCCGTGAAATCTGTATAGTATAGGGTAAAACATACACAAAAGACCAGTTTTTACAGGGGAGAGACCAGATTTCACGGTCGGTGACATGTTTTTCATGGCCAAGAATTTGATAGGGCCCTATTTCTGAAGCCGAGTGGCTTTATGGGTGCATAGGGGCATGGGGAGTGTGCAAGGAGTCCTCTCTCCTACACAGCAGCCAGACTCAGGCTAAGTTCCCTTTAAGCTGTGCGGCTGTGTGGCCGGGCAGCAGCCCCTATTAAGCACCATGCAGGTGCTCAGGGCTGTGGTGAGGAGAGATACCTCTCCCTCAGCCCCGGACCTGCTACAGCCAGTGGAGAGGCGCCCATCCTGCGGCCCCAGCCCCAAAGCTGCCACGGCGGGGAGAGGTGCCCCACATCATCTCCATATTGGTGCACATAACAAAATTCATTCCGCACATGGGTGGGAAAAATTAGAGGGAGCACTGGACTCGGGGGCTGTCTCTGCATCCCCCTGGTTGAGCAGGACATCTGGAAGGGGATGGGAAGGAGGTGGACCCTGCCCTCCACACACTGGACAGCTGAGCTACTTAGGTACACCGTAGGGAAAGTGTATGCTGCACTACCAGAGAGGGGTAGGGGTAGGTAAGCCCTTTCTGTGAGCTCTGGGAGGAATCTCCCCCACTCTACCCCATGGCACAGCCCCGCTCGACCCTGGCACCCACACAGGAGTGAAAAGTCTTGGGAGTAGCACTGTGCACATCCAGAGCTAGATTTTCAACCCGCAGCCTCTCCCTGTGCTTATTCACGTGCTTTCCCCTGCCCTCGGCGGGCGCAAATAACTGCATGTGCCTGCCCTTTAACGAGTCTAATGCTTGTGCACACACCGGAGTCAGGCTAGGGACAGGGCGTATGCGAGCGTTAGAGTTTCCAGCTGGCGTTTGCCCCTGCCAATGTTGCCTGCCCACAAAGTGGAGGGAGAGTAGAAACCCCGATGAAACCTGCACCGAAGTCACTAGTTATCGCTGAATGTGTGCTCACGGGTTCCTAGCAAGTAGCTTACGGTTAGAAGCATCGTGTGTAAATTGACGCGATGCAGTGGTTTCCTTCTTCTCTTTACAGGCATTGGAAATACAGGTGGAGCCCTGTTAGGTAAGGGATTTTCCTGGAATTGTCCCGCATTTGGGGGATCCTCTGGCTGAGCTGACATTACAGGACGATGACCTGGCCTAGTTCTATTTGAATCATTTCTGCTCTCTCCCTATACACAGGTGTTTGTGTGTCTTTAGCCCGGCATCTTATTGAAACCACTGGTTCCTGGGTTTCTGTTTTCAACCTTGTTGCTACAGTTCATGCCCTGGGGCTCTGTACGATCCTGATCTTCGGAGAGGCCCAAAGGGTGGAGACAGCCTCTGCATACATAGATCTATAGTCGCTGTAAAGATGAAATCTTTTGAAGGGTTTAGGACTGTAATTTCTATTGATAGCTGTTGTGCAAATGGTTATTTGCGGAAGAAAATATTGTTATATTGTAGAATTTAAATAGAAAAAATCTATTGAGAGAATATTACGGGCCTGAACTAAACCCAGAGGAGGGAGGAAATCCAGAGTTAGAACTTTGCTCAGAGGATGGCTGGTGGGTTATAGAGCCTTTCAGGTCTAGGTCACCAGTTTGAATGTGAATTCACTAGAGACTGAACGAAGCAGCTGATGGCTTATCTGAAGTCAGTTGGTGGCTCTAGTCCAGTTCCTAGTGCAGAAATATCCTCATGGCAGGAAATGCCATCCCAGTTGACACTAAGTGGTACCTTAGCTGGGAGTCTCAGCAGAGATGCCAAGGACCGAACGGCTCAGTGAAAGTGAACGCCTCTTTCATCCTGAGAGATGCTCCCTCCGGGACAGAGATGAGGCATCTCAGCAGTGCAGGAATCATTCATTGCAGGTGTCCATGTTCTACCTGCTCTGTGGCTGAGAAGATCACTCCCGGCTCCGGGGCTGTCAACCAGTTCCTTTCATCGACACTAAATGAACTGAATAATACCAAGGACTGTCCTTAACCTGCCCTTGTGTGCCTCAGTAGTGCCATAAATATAGAGCCCTACTAAATTCATGACAGATTTCAGAGTAGCAGCCATGTTAGTCTGTATCCGCAAAATGAACAGGAGTACTTGTGGCACCTTAGAGACTAACACATTTATTTGAGCATAAGCTTTCGTGGGCTACAGCCCACTTCATCAGATGCATAGGTCCATTATGGTCAATTTCATGGGCATGGGATTTGAAAATTGGTAAATTTCACGTTTTGAAGCTGAAATTTCAGGGTGTTGTAACCGTGGGGGTCCTGACCCAAAATGGGATTGTGTGTGGGGGGCACACCCAGCAGCACAGGAAGATCGGATCCAACTCCACAAGTCTCCTCCAGCTGCAGGAACCTCTGGGGCTGCTGCACAGTCCCAGAGAGTGTCCTGCAGCAGGGGGACGGGGGAGGCACCTGGAGATGGGTCTTGTCTCCCCCTGCCCCAGAGCAGCTGTGCAGGGGATGGCTAAGTCTGGTCCCTTCCCAGCCCAGCCGGAGATAGGAGCCCCCTTTGCTGGGGCGCTCCTAGGAACATCAGATTTCAGGGGAAGGGCTTATTTCATGGTCCATGTGACGTTTTTCATGGCCATGAAATTGGTAGGGCCCTACCTTTACCCCGCAAGTGGTAGAACCGCCTCCCCCTATACCCCACATGGGTAGAACCACCTCCTCTCATACCCCATGGGGGGTAGAACCACCTCCTCCATGCCCCACAGGGGATAGAACCACCTCCCCGTATACCCCACATGGGTAGAACCACCTCCCCCCTACCCCACAGGGGGTAGAAATACCTCCCCCTATACCCCACATGGGTAGAACCACCTCCTCTCATACCCCATGGGGGGTAGAACCGCCTCCTCCATGCCCCACATGGGTAGAACCACCTCCTCTCATACCCCACGGGGGGTAGAACCACCACCCCCTATACCCCATGAAGGGTAGAACCACCTCCCCCATACCCCACAGGGGGTAGAATCACCTCCCCCTATACCCCACATGGGTAGAACCACCTCTCCCCATACCCCACAGGGGGTAGAACCACCTCCCCCATACCCCACATG
>NW_020664409.1:109519796-109549034 GCF_002925995.2 Terrapene triunguis | reverse complement strand
AGGGGGTAGAACCACCTCCCCCATACCCCACATGGGTAGAACCACCTTCACACACTTTGGGACAGTTTGTTACTCTCAACCAGGGCCCCAGGGCCCAGAGTCGCGCTCCTTCCATTTCTGTCAGGTGCGGGGGATGCCCAGGAGGCAGGCAGGAGTTGGCTCAGCAATTGTTCCAGTGAACACATTACAATGGCACAGCCCAATGATGTTGTGCGGATCCCATTGCAGGTTCAGAGCCCAAAGCGGTCCTGGGAGATGGGGACTTGGGGCCAGGTCCCCAGATGGCATCAACTGGCTGCTCTCCATTGACTCGGACAGAGCTGCTGTGATCTCTGGCTCTCCATGTTCAGTCAACTCTCTACATATGCATATAAGAACATAAGAACAGCCATACTGGGTCAGACCAAAGGTCCATCTAGCCCAGTATCCTGTCTGCCGACAGCGGCCAATGCCAGGTGCCCCAGAGGAAATGAACAGAATAGGTAATCATCAAGTGATCCATCCCCTGTCGCTCATTCCCAGTTTCTGGAAAACAGAGGCTAGGGACACCATCCCTGCCCATCCTGGCTAATAGCCATTGATGGGCCTATCCTCCATGAACTTATCTAGTTCTTTTTTGAACCCTCTTATAGTCTTGGCCTTCACAACATCCTCTGGCAAGGAGTTCCACAGGTTGACTGTGCGTTGTGTGAAGAAATACTTCCTTCTGTTTGTTTTAAACCGGCTGCCTATTCATTTCATTTGATGACCCCTAGTGTGAAGCTGTATGGAATTGTGAGACACTTTGAATTATTATTATTATTATTATTATTATTATTACTACCAATATTATAAAATTGCAATGTATCGTGCCAGATATGCCGTGTGAGGTAGCTGCGAAAATGTTATAATTTGCGTCAGGTATGATAATCTTGTTTATATGTGTGTATCACTTTGTATTGTGAGTTATAGGTATGTAGGGGATATTTGTATTTCCAAACTTGTATTAGGTTTCTGGGTGACACCCACAGACAGCTTGGCATCAGCACTGCCTAACCTGTTTGATGAACCCATTGAGAGGAGCCAGGGGATACACGTTATGAGTCAGCAAGACATGTAGGGGCAGGCTTATGGACAGAACTCTAAGGCTTTTTCACGCCGTGTGCTGTGAAGCTTGTGTTTGGGACAAAGGAAGTACCAGCCACATGGCAAAAGAATATAAAAGACAGCGGCATCATCTCCAGTTTGTCTTCAATCCTGTGGGGATCACAGAAACTTGGCTTGTCTGCTTCACACACAGGTATATTAACTCTGTGCTTGTCCTCAGAGAGTCTCTATCCGAGCCTGGGCCCAGTTTCTCATTTGGAAGAGGAGCCGGGTAATGGTGCAAAAGGGCCAACTCATGAGCCACTAAAAGATTCTACTCAGGCCATGAATTTGGTTTTCCTCTGTTCACCCAGTTCTCTGAGTACAGTATTGCTATTATTTTTTATTTGTATTACAGCAGCACCCTGAGTTTTCAGCTGAGATCAGGACCCCATTGTGCTAGGAGCTGGATATGCATAGAGCAAGAGACTGCCCTTGAGCTTACGAAGTAAATGGGAAAGCCAAGCAAAGGATGGGAGCAAGGAAATATATTTATTCTTGTGTTGCGGAGGGAGAACAGAGGAACAGAGAGAGTACGTGACTTGTTCACAGTCACGCAGGCAGTCTGCGGCAGAGCCGGGAAATGATTTCTAGTCCAGTGCTTTACCCATAGGGCCACCCTTCCTCGCTGCCTTTTTCAGTAAGGGCTCCTCTACGGCTGAAGTACAAGCTGAGGCGTGAATCGATGGTGTGCTGGTTGGCCGCACAGCAACATCCTGGGTGGACACTGCTACAGCGCACGAAAAGTTCTGCAATGTGTTTGAAACGGGAGTATGGCAAAGCGCACCCTGGCTTGCCACGCATGAATGTCCCGTGTAGACAAGCCCTGAGACTGCCATCAACGATCCGTCCTGCAGACGCTACGGATGATGCCTGGACGTTGTCCAGCTTGCTCACTGACCCATGTTTCCTTAGCGTGTGACCTCAGATGGGATTGCAGCCCAAGGTGGAATGGGCTGCAGGTTCTGGGGGAAAAATAAATACAGGATATAGCAAAAAGAAAAGTAGCAAGATCTCAATACCTGTAGCGGGGCCAGGTTCTGTAGGACATGGTTAACTGTCTGCAAGAGTTTGGAAGGTGGGAACACTAAGGAGACAAGAGCAATGTTTCAGCTAGGACTATGAGTAAGGGGGAGAAAAATGAGCAAAGGGAACGTATGTTAGAATTGAAATACTAGCTCTGATGTAAAGTTAATATTAAAATATTACAATCTGGCTGACTATTAGCAAACATTCCCTAACCGTGAGGGCTCTTAGGGTATGTCTCCACTGCAATCCCAGGTCTGACTGCAGCACCATACCCATCCTGGCACAGCTGAAAATAGCAGGGCAGATGAAACCGGATGGGCTTCAGCACGAGCTATACAAGCAGGCCAGGCAGGATGGGTTACCCAGTTCCCGTGAAAACCTAGGCATTTCTGTACCTTTGAGGCATGAATCACTCCTAATGGTACTTTGAATATATGTGCAATTCCGGCTCAGTTCCTGAAGATGGCAAACATGCACCATTTTAGATACCAGCAGGTAGCATTAACATGCAGCCATACATGTGTGAGTATGTGTGCATGCATTTTATTCCCCCCTGTATTTTAAAATCACAAGTCCACTTAACTGTGCATAATATATGGCCGTCTATTTCTCCTGAGGATCTAGGAAGATCTACAAATCACTTGGGGTTTGCTTTTGTGTCAGTACAAAGTCTCGATAGAAATATATCCTGGTGTCTTTCCATTGAAGGTATAGTTTATTCTCCAGATAATACATGGGCACCTGGCATTGCCCTTTAAATGTCAGGCTTCAGTAGCTTGGTGTTTCATGGTGTGATGTCACTGGTTACAATGACATGGTATATCGCTGCAGAAGATGTCACATGAAGACATGTCACATGAATCATAGATTATTAGGGTTGGAAGGGACCTCAGGAGATCATTTAGTCCAACCCCCTGCTCAAAGCAGGATCAATCCCCAACTAAATCCCCAAATGGCCCCCTCAAGGATTGAACTCACAACCCTGGGTTTAAGCAGGCCAACACTCAAACCACTGAGCTATCCGTCTCCCCCATGCAGAAGTCTTAGGCCATCAAAGACAGTAGGTGAGCCGTTGCACCAGGAAATTTGGGGTATCACAGGTGTGTATCAATGAAAGAAACTTGCTTAGCATTCCAAGGTTGTAGTAACCATTAGCGCAGGTGGTTTGAAGGTACTGCAGCAAGGTGGGCCAGATGGCAGAGAGAAATGTCTATGACTTCAGGAACAGCCTGGTTTCGTTGGAATGTCTCTAGAAGTGCAGAAAAATAACAAGGGGGAATTCTGAATTAAGTTCTACACACTGATCTCAGGGTTCTGACTGGCTCACAGACCTGGAAAGGGAAAGTCATTAGGGGAACCCTGAGGTGCCGGCATATCCCAATAGCTGTACAGATGTGCAGTGTTCTCACATTGCTTCCAAGCCCAGCAGTGTACACTGGGCATCCCCTTTTCTTTAAAGCTTGAAGTCAGACCAGATCTTTGACACTGGTGCATGGGGTAGGAACAGCCCCTCTGGGAGAGCTCCCAGTGTTCTCTGCCTCCAGGTCCGCACAAACCTCTGACTCTCTTTATGGGTAACACATTTTATGGCTAAGAGACAGGAAATCTGGATTGTGCTCCAAACTCTGCTGCTCACATTCTGCGACCTGTGGCAATTCCCAGAACCTCTTTGCACCTCAGTAAATAAATAAAATAAATTAATGGCTATATCCTATCTCCTAGAACTGGAAGGGACCTTGAAAGGTCATCTAGTCCAGCCCTCTGCCTTCACTAGCAGGACCAAGTACTGATTTTGCCCCAGATCCCTAAGTAGCCCCCTCAAGGATTGAACTCACAACCCTGGGTTTAGTAGGCCAATGCTCAAACCACTGAGCTATCCCTCCCCCAAAGTTTTCTTGGCAGCGGTGGGATAGCTCAGTGGTTTGAGCGTTGGCCTGCTAAACCCAGGGTTGTGAGTTCAATCCTTGAGGGGGCCATTTGGGGATTTAGTTGGGGATTGATCCTGCTTTGAGCAGGGGGTTGGACTAGATGATCTCCTGAGGTTCCTTCCAACCCTAATAATCTATGATTCTATGAAATATGTAAAAATGGAGATGATCGTCTTCATCCAGTTTTGCCAAATCCTTTGGGATCTAAGGATGGAAAGGATAAGTGCTGAGTTTCTCATCCGTCTAGAAAACAAATTCTACTGGACAAATTCATAGCCAGCAGGGACCACTGTGGTCATCTAGCCTGACCTCCAATGACTTGGTTGGTTACTTTCTTGATTCAAATCCCGCTTCGTATTTCCCTTCCTTGAAATAAACGATCGCATTATTGCTACAGCTGTCTAGTTTGCTGGCAATTATTTCACATTAAAGGCCACTCATTTTCTGTCCTGCCGTGGCAATAAAGATCACTGGGATGCTCTGGCTGCCAGTTCCTAAGCATTTTCAGGGGAGGAAGGATGGTCCAGTGGTTAGTGCTCTAACAGAAGACTTGTATTGAAATCCCTGCAAATCACCAAATTTCAGTTTCCCATCTGTACAGTGGGGATAACAGCACTTCCTGCCTCCTGGGCGCATTGTAAAACTCACCGCACTAAAGCCGGTGTAACAAATGTGTGCCAACAGACCTTTCCCTATGACTTCAGCAGCCAATGTGCCTTTTGAAACAGTCTCCTCCACTCCTGCGAAATAGGCAGCTGGGTTTGAGCCCTGAGTGCTTAGTGAACAACCCTGTCATTGAGGCAGTCACATTTGGGCGTCCACATCAACCCTGGTAATTGGGTCGGCAAGGAAATGAGGGGGAGTGATTCCTTGACCCAGCCGTTTCTTCAGTGTTACCTCGTCCGTGCGGGGGGGGGGGGTCTCTTTCTAACGGCTGAGGATTTGCCCTTTCAATGGATAATCGGGCTGCTTATTTAAGCCCCTAAAGTTGGATTGAGGTGTCCAAATTTAGGTCCCATGTCTCAGGCTAGGTCTACACTACAGGGGGGGGTCGACCTAAGATACGCAACTTCAGTTACGTGAATAGCGTAGCTGAAGTGGCGTATTTTAGGTCGACTTACCTGGCTGTGAGGACGGCGGCGAGTCGACCGCTGCCGCGCCGCTGTTGACTCCGCTTCCGCCTCTTGCTGCGGTGGATTTCCGGAGTCGACGGAAGAGCCATTGGGGATCGATTTTATCGCGTCTTCACTAGACGTGATAAGTCGATCCCCAATAGATCGATTGCTACCCGCCGATTTGGCGGGTAGTGAAGACATGCCCTCAGTATAGAGTTCACTATCACTTGAATTATTTCTGAAAACTTATGTCCTCTCTAAAAGCCTCGTTTCCTTTTCTTTGAATAGCTGACTAGCTCCTTTCATACAAAGCCATTGTTATTTATGAATGTTGCCAACTCGTGCACTTTTAACATGGCTCTCAGGCTATTTGGTGAGTTTCTTAAAGCCCCAGCTTCTGGAGTCAGGTGAATAGGTGAGTCTCAGTTTTCTTTTTTTTTTAAAGTATGTTTCCAGTCCTCATGGTTGTGAAGAAAACCCTGAAAACGTGACCCAAACTCCCCATAACAGCTCAAGAACCAGAAGAAAAATAAAAAGAACCCAAATTTATGTATGTATTTATTTATTTAAAGATCATGATTTTTAAGCCAGTCTTTTGATTCAGGGGATGGGCTGACTCATGATTTTTAAATGGTCAGCGATTCTGTATATAGTTCCTAGGCAAGGTCCTTAGCTAGTTGGTGTAAATTGGCCTAGCTCCGCTGAAGCCAGTGTGCTGCAAGTTAATGGGGCTAGACTGATTCACTCCCATTGAGGATCTGGCTTGTGGTGTCTTTATTTTAAATGTTGTCTGAGGGTTTTGAACCTTTTCCTTAGAAACATGATTGCACCCCAGTCAATTAAATAATCCCTGCAAGAAACCCTACTCCTGGGTATTTGTAAAGGGATTCCCCCCTTGGGCCCCTAGGTACAATATCACACAATGAGCTAGGTGCATTGTGGGAATTTTCAGCTTCCTCTGAATATCTGGCATATAAACTACAGTGGGAGGCAGGATAATGGGCTATATGGAATAAACTGGACTAGCTGACCTCTTGAGGCCCCTTCCAGTCCAACGATTCCATGATTCCATGTTCTACCACTAGCTGTCAGTATAGCCAGTCACGTTATACTATTCTTACACCGTTGTTTGTAAGGAGAGAAGGGCCGGATGACAAGCTCTGGATTTTGAATGGCTCACTTGTCATAACTACATATTTGCCATCATTAGTGAGGAGTTTTAGTCCTGCTCGGGAGTTGGGCAAACATGACATTACCCCATCCTCCACAGCATTCATTTTGATGCATGAGAAAAGTTAAAACGAAACTGTTTCCCTATAGTACAACCCACGCAGGAGGTACTCAATTAATACAGTAATGTAAAAATATTAGCTAGATCAGGAGCGATGTACATAATCGGTAGGAAGGCCCACCATTCTATAACTGCATGTGTTAGTAAGTTTCGACTTTTCCACTATGAGCACACTCTTGTGGCTGAAGGAAAGAATGCCTGAGCTGTCTCGGGCAACGAACGGTTTCAGCCAATGCTTCCAGCTACTCTCCAGGCTTGTTGTTTTGTGGCTCAGAAGAGAAAATTCAGACCTGGCATCCGCAGCTGCAACGCCCATGGGATTTGATAGGAATGACACCTGCTTACACCAGGGCTGAACTCGCTCAGACGTTAGACTCATAGACTATAAGGTCAGAAGGGACCATTATGATCATCTAGTCTGACCTCCTGCACAACGCAGGCCACAGAATCTCACCCACCCACTCCTGTAACAAACCCCTAACCTAAGCCTGAGTTATTGAAGTCCTCAAATCTTGGTTTAAAGACCTCAAGGTGCAGAGAATCCTCCAGCAAGTGACCCGTGCCCCACGCTGCAGAGGACACGGTGTTGAATTTGGAGCCAGATCCAGAGGTGTTTGCATCTGCGGGGCTGGCTCAGATCTTGATAAAGATTGGGGCAATTTGTGAAATTTGGATCCTGATTTGAGCTTAGCTTTAGAACACCCCTGAGTCTGGAGGTACTTTGAGGTCAGGCCGGCCTAGAGAGAACCTCCAGGATCTGCCAAGATGGAGCTGCCCTAATGATCTGGATTAAACTAAAGGATAGAGCACTGGTCCGAGACTCAGAAGGACTGGGTTGCATCCTGGCTCTGTCACTTGCTTGCTGGGTGCCTCTTCGTCTCTATCTTTAAAAGAGGGATAAAGATACTGACCTCCTTGGCAGAGCACTTTGAGATCTATGGAGGAAAAAGGCTGTAGAAGGGCTATCCGAGTTCATTAAACAAGAAACCTGTTTGATCTTGAACGTTTCTAGAAGGGTCAAGGGAGAGACCGACATTCCCAACCAGGAACCCGTGTCGTCTGTACATGAGTTCTCTAGCCAGCCCGATCGGCTTGGAAGGAGAATTCCCCGCTACCTCACACATGGTCTTGCTGGAAACCAGGAAATCAATATAGCACCACAATTTAATGCTAATTGTGGCTGGTGGCTAGCACATAGCTAGATTGATTTTGGAGGGCTGCAGGTCCTGGAAGCTTTCCAGAAGGTGGCATTGTTGCACCACCATTCATGCCCAGGTGGTTTTGTGGGGAGGCGTAGCCCAGACTGTTGGTTCAAAATCCCAGCAACTCCAGCGCATCAAAAATGCATCTGACATTTTTTGTCATTTTGCTAATTGCTGCGCTCGTTTGGTTGTAAAAAGATTCCGTGTGTGGGATCCCTGCCAGCGGCTGCAGGAGGAGCCTAGCGCGTCTCCGTGCTGTTTGCAGGAGATGGGAATGGACTTTCTTTCTCGGAGCTTTGCTGTTGGGGAAAACAGCTCAATGCAGGAATTCAGACCAGCTACCTGGGTTCTCAAAGCGCTATACAGGCCTGGGCAATGTGCCTCTGAGGCAGGTCCCTGTTTTTTAAAGAGGGCAACCAAGAGCAGAAATGACTGGCCCAAGGTCACACGGTGGCTGAGCTGGGAACGGAATCTGGAAACCTGGGCACTCTCCTGTGTTCTAACCAGTAGGACGCCCCCTACCAGTGCAGGGCTAGTGACATTTGATGAGTCAACCCAGGCTCAGAGCAGATTGGGTGGGGTTTGGGAATGACTGGGCAGATTTTGTGGGAAAGACCCTAAGATTACTTCAGCATGGAAGAGAGAGTGAGGACCAGGGAGATCTCACTCATGGGACAGCCAGAATACCATTGCTGGGCCAGGGGCGTGAGCATCCACACCCCATAGAGGGTGTGGCTGCGTTGGGGTGTGGCCAGCCAAGGCTCCTCCCCCTTGGTTCGGGCTGATGGTCTGAGGCTGGTGCTGGGAGGTAGTACATGTTACACCTCTTAAGGCCGGGGCCAAACCTAGACCACTGTATGACAATGCATGGGCGGCTACTGTTAAAGGGGCAGACCTCTTAAAGCTATCACTGCTAGCAGTGGTGGAGTCAAGAGTGCCTACAAAACTGGGTAGATGCCTATGTAACCTATCCGTGATGCCAGTTCTGCTCTTCAGAAGGAAGTGCTCTCCCCGTCTCTCAGGGGCCCCCCACCTGCCTTAGTCCTCTGGAGAGAGAATCCCTTTGGAACGACACAGCTCTGTGACTCAGCCGTCTATGTCTCTGCTGTTAGAGTCACACCTAAATCTGGAGTTCTCTGGGTCTCTGCTCTCCTGCCATTACAGGGTTGGCAACTCAGCTCTCCTAGCATGGGATGGCTCTGCAGGCACTCCAGCCTCGGTTTCCCCTTCTCGGGGCTCCTCAAGAATCTCTCTCCAACACTCTGAGGCTGATAATACCCGTGTGGTGGGGTAATGTATTAATATGGACACATCCACTCACAAATAACTCACAAGGATCAGGCTCTGCTGCCTTCTTTGACTCCAGGCTCGTCATCGGTCTTCATCATCCTTCAGTCTGGAGGGCTCTCAGGCTTACCCCCTCTCTGCCCCTTGCCTGACTCCCCCAGCACCTCTCCCCCATTCTAGGATCTAGGTGCCTTCTCTTGCAGCCCAACTGGGGATCAGCTGACCAGTCACAGGAACACTGGCCAATTCCCGTCTTAAAGAGCCAGCGGCACCCTGTGACACATGGGTCCTTTTGGTGATTTTCAGCAGAGAGTTTGCCTGGTGCTTTAGAACCAGTGTGAAACTCATAAGAACATAAAAATGGCCATACTGGGTCAGACCAAACTTTCATCTAGCCCAGTATCCTGTCTTCCGACAGTGGCCAATGCCACTCCAGACATTTGTATCACAATGAACGCAAAAATCATCCTCCCAGGAGTGCTTGTGCACCCGATGTGGCTGACGTTTTGGCGTTTCCACCCTCTGTGAATTTTTGTGAGCGCATGGCACAGCTTTCAAGACCAAACAGTGGGTTTCCACCCTCTGGGAAATGCCTGTTTTTTTTTGATGCATGAGAAAATCAGCCAGGTGCAAGAATGTTAAGCATGCTCTGTTTTTTGTGCACTGGGGAAAAGATTTTTCCTCCATCTTTTTGTCCTATGCTGCATGCGTTATCATATACTATGATGATGGGGGCGGTCTGATAACGTAGATAGAATAGACGATAAGAATTCCAATTAATATCTGCATTTCCTTCTGCTACAAATATTTTGCTGCAAAACCTATTAGAAAACCCCACACTTTCTCAGAGCTGTTATGCAAATGGAAGTGATGCTGGCTAATACCCATATGAAAGAGTTCCCATTGTGCACATGGGGAAGGTTTGATTCTAGCGACCTCTGCTATTCTATTTATTTATTCTCCAGTAGCAGCAATGTGAATATGCATTAGCATGGCAAAGGATATGCACTGAGGGTAAAATCCTGGCCCCAGTGAAGACAATGGGAGTTTTGCTGTTGACTTCAATAGGGTCAGGAGCTCCCCCGAAATATGTGATTTTTCAAAACCAACTCAGTGTTGGCCTAACTCTGTCACTATTGATTTCAATAGCGAACTCCCTTGAACATCAGTAGGGGCAGGGATCAGCTAACAGTGAATACTTTCTGAGCTTGAGACATTGTGCACTGGAGTTAATGGGCAGCTTTCCCAAGGACTTGAATGGGATTTGAATTGGTTCTTAAGAGCTGGATTCCACATCTCTTTTCTAAGTTGAACAGTCCCTGTCTTTTTTATCTCTCCTCACATGGAAGCTGTTCTATGCCCCTCTTTATTTTTGTTGCTCTCTTCTGTACCTTTTCCAGTTCGAATAGACCTTTTGTGGTGGTTAACCGGTGGCTGTGGAATGCCGTTGTGCCAGGTGTACGGGTGCCTGTCACTTTCAGAATGAAACAAACCCCACTCTCCTCCCACAAGAAGGATCTTAAAGAATGGCTCAGCGTCATGTGCCTGAAGATAACGTCTGATATAATAATATCATACTAAGTCAATATCCTGCCACCGCAGGGGCTTCGGGCACTGGTGCACTTAAGTCCATCCTATTGTCTGCTGGTGGCACACAATAGTTTGGTCTCCTGAAGGCTGTAACACTTTGGTCTAATTCCGGCTGTCGGGTTTAGTGGGCAGTTGTGCTGTAATATACAGGATCTCGGATTCGATGATCTAATGATCCTTTCTTGAAGTAAACTCTCTAAATAATCATTAGAGATGCTCAAATAAAGATAAGTGGAACATTTCAGAAAAAAAATAATATTTGTTTCATTTGGTTTGACATTTTTGGTGTTTTTTAAATGTTGTTTCATTTCAATGGGGGAGGGTGGGAGGAAATCCCCTCAATTTCTCTCTCGCTTTTTAATTTTTTTCCACTGGAGAAAAGCAAGAGGGGAAGTAAAAAAGGAGAGAAGAGTGGGGTTTTTTTGCCCACCAAAACATTTGGAAAAAATGGCAGCATTTCATTGTTTTGAATTTTTTTGCTAAGAAACAAAACATTTTGACCCAAACCAAAATTTTGGGTGGAAATGTTCCTTCGGGTCAAAATGGCATTTTCTGTTGAAAAAAAAAACGTGGCAATGGAAATTATTTGACTCTTATCATAACAATATCATATGTTCACCAACACGCTCCCTGGATATTATGTGGGATGGGTGAGACAAAACAGACTTTCTGTGTCTTTGATTTATGTACTTATGTTGAAGCTCTGATATCATGGCAATGGGTGTGTTAGAAATTGATGGATGAGTCTTAACATCCTGGCCCGGGTAAAAGAGAGTAGAATCAATGAGATGGTCGATTTCAACTTCCGTTTGACCCAGCCGTGTTCTCGGTGGCCACATGCATCCCGTTAACGAAGGCCCACGGGTCTCTTTGTGATCAGCTGATCTGTGCTGCCAAAAACAGCTTTGCAACTGAAAAAGAAGCTGCCCCGGCGAGAAGATGAAAGGATTCATTGGACAAATTAATCATGTGTCGTCAGGGATTATGGGCCTTGTTCTGAGTGGATGTAGGAAGGAGAATCCTAAGGGCTGGTTGCCCCACAGATTATCTTCCAACTTCCTTTGCATGACGAATCAGGCTATATATATTTATAGACCCTTCTGCTGCCCGCGTAATGACATTTGATATAAAGTGCTCATTTTATGTTAACTATGGGCAGATTCTGATAGCCTTGCACACGTTGAGTGAGACCCTGCTCCACGAGTCATACCATTTCAGTTGGTGCCTCTAGGTGGCACCGTAATATCCATCATCATACCACAAAGGCAGGGGTTAATCTCTTATACAGCACTCTTTGTGACGATGCTCGCTCAATCGAAACCTGGAATTTGAACACCCGTGAACTTCGAAAGTGATCGCAATCTGGATCTAGACCAGAGTTTGCCATCTTCTAATAACAGCGTCACCTGGCTCTTATGTAGAACGTTTCACCTGTAGCGCTCAAAGCGCTTTACAAAGGAGCTCAGTAACATTATCCCATTTTAAATACGGGGAGGTGCCATGATTTGCCCAAAGGTATCCAGGAGACTAATGACAGAGCCAGGAATAGAATTTGGTCAACTGAGTTCCAGTCCGCTGCTCTATCCACTAGACCACACTGCCCCATGGACAACTGTCGGACTATTTGTAGTAAGGGTCTATTCAGGCATATGGTCTAGTGGAAAGGCCCCCGGACTTGGAATCCGGAGACGTGGGCATTATTTCCAACTCTGCCCCTGCCCTGCTGTGTGACCGTCACTGAGCTTGTCTCTTCCGCTCCCACCCATTGTCTGTTTAGTTTGTAAACTCTTTGGGGGCAGGAATTGTTTTTTTCCCCCTACAAGCACAATGGCGTCCTGACCACAGTTGGCACCGCTGGGCATTACTGCAATGCAAAATAACAATGATTCACCATGAATAATAGGAGCAAAATTTGGCCCTAAAATAGTGGAGCTTCAATATGGGAGAGAGGCAGTGGGACTCTGTTGAGAATACTAGAAACGATGAAATGAGAGTGCTTTTCTGTGATCAGCAAGAGTTAGTGCAACACCTGCTTCTTTCACCTGGCCTTCCCATAACAACACAGCAAGAGACAAACCCTTCCACTGAAAATACTGCGCAGTCCCAGCCAACTGCAAAGAGAGAAAGAGGCCACCAAATGAAATTAATGGGCAGCAGGTTTAAAACAAATAAAAGGAAGTTCTTCTTCACACGCACACAGTCAACCTGTGGAACTCCTTGCCTGAGGAGGTTGTGAAGGCTAGGACTATAACAGGGTTTAAAAGAGAACTAGATAAATTCATGGAGGTTAAATCAATTAATGGCTATTAGCCAGGATGGGTAAGGTATGGTGACCCTAGACTCTGTTTGTCAGAGGGTGGAGATGGATGGCAGGAGAGAGATCACTTGATCATTACCTGTTAGGTTCACTCCCTCTGGGGCACCTGGCATTGGCCACTGTCAGTAGACAGGATACGGGGCTGGATGGACTTTTGGTCTGACCCAGTAGGGCCATTCTTATGTTTTTATGTTCTTAACGTATCATTCCGTGGCGCTTTATAATTGTGGGGGGTTCTTGGACACCAAGAAGATGGTAGGAAATGGTTGGGAAATGGATTTTATTTCCCATGGAATAGTTAAAAAAAAATGAAAAATTTACATTTCCCCCCAATTTTTAGGGGGATTTTCACTGAAAAACTGAAACCCCCAAACCCAAATATTTCGAGGGGAGTTGAAAAATGAAAAAAGGGGCTTTCACGATAGATAGATAGATAGATAGATAGATAGATAGATGTGTATGAATAGAGATAGACGGATGGGTACCAGTAGGGAGGAATGGATGGATGGATAGATGGGTGGATAGATGGGTATCAATAAGGATAGATGGATATCAATAGGGCTGGTTGGCTGGATAGATCGGTATCAATAGAGTTGGCTGGCTGGGTATCAATAGGGATGGATGGATGAATGGGTATCATTAGGAATGGAGGGATGGATGGACAGATATCAGTAGGGACGGATGGATGGTTGGATAGGTGGATGTGTATATAAATGGCTAGATAGATATGTAGTCTTTTCATAACTGCAGATATTTAGTACGTTTCTTTCCTGTACTATAATTATAAATTGTGTGGACTCTCTACTCATTTTCATAACATACTGAAGCACATGCCATACTTTGAGCATTGGATAATAAGAACTGGCATGCCAGTGGGACACTTATAATCTTTAATCACCTCAGAGCACAGGCAAGGCCTGCCTTGAGGTTGCTTTTCCAAGAAAGGTCTCATTAGAAAGAGCGCCTGACAATAGGCTGCCCAGCATTGAATGTATTTATCTCTGAACGATGAAAAGCTGAGTTGACTCTGCCAGGCATAAACCTGGAGGTCCGGGGAATGTAAATATGTCTAATCAAAGCTATCCCCTCCACGCTGATTTCCCTTCAAAGAACTCTCCCTAGAGCTCGGTTTCGGAAAGGAAACGTAGCATCATTAGAATCAGAGTGTTCACTGAAGCACCAGGCAGTGCGAAGACCGGGTGTCCACCTCCTGTGACACTGCCCTTTCTCCCGTTTGTTCCTGGAGAAAGTTACAGCCCATTCTCTACAATCACTCAGACAAAATGAGCAGCCCGTAGGCCTATATTATCATTCGGCTCGGTCAGCGACAGCTAACTAATTGGGGAGGCCACTCGAGATGGAGAGATGAATAAGATAACAGCTACTCAAATTGCTTTACAGAAGCGGAGAGGCCCTTCCCGGCTACACAATGACGGCTGGAGGCATTCCAGCCCAGCGAGGTACGTATCCGAGAGGATTCACGCTCCCAAATGTAGCATGACGGAGCCTTTTCTCAGCATCTGGAGTTTAGTGAGTAACAGTTGGAGTGAAAACGAGTCAGAGGCTATTTGACATATTGAATATTTGATTCTAGAGTCATGGAATTGCCTTCGCTGGAGGTTTTCAAAAGGAGGCTGGAGCCATCTGTCTTGGATGGTTTAGACACAACAAATCCTGCATCTTGGCAGGGGGTTAGACTAGACCCTTGTGGTCCCTTCTAACTCTATGGTTCTATGGTTCTATGATTCCATGATGTGCGTAAATAGATGTGTTTTGATATCATATCTAGTGCATGTACTTGGTTCTGTCTCTACTAGTACTTGTATTGATCCCTCCGTAGGTGTTGATCTAGAGGCCACTGAAGTCAGTGGAAAAGCTCCCATTGACTCCACTGGACTTTGGTTCAGGCCAAATGAGCAATGGCTAAGACACATGGGCTGTAGAGGTGGGGGTGTGACAGGCTACAAGGGAAGGCTGTCAAATGGCTATGGACAATATATTATGGGGTAATGTGTCCTTGTACCACATTCCAGCAATGAATAGAGCGCTCTGTCAATGAGGTCTGTACATCACCTGGAGGATGGATATCACCAGGGGCTTCTACCTCCAAGCCTACCAAGAACCCCATCCCCAAACCTTCTTCGCTTTGAAATTCTCAAATGGACGTTTGCTAAAGGATGCATCGCAGATCTGGGGAATGGGATTCCTCCAGCCAGGCCAGTCAGACTATCCGCAAGATGATTACAGGTGCTCACTAAATATCCTGCCTTTCAAGCAAAGAACAAAATATACGGTTATTACTTTATCCACTACTGAAACACAGCCACTTCTGGGGTGGAACATCTCAGTTGTTTTCTATGCACATAGCCACACAGCACAACAGCTGAGGACAGAAAGTAAGGAAGTACAGCATATCAATTAAAACGACAGGGGAATTTCAGGTGGGCAGGATGCAATTTTCTGATTTGGAACTTGGCCAGGACACCGGATTAACATGCCTTCTTTAACAACCACACATATTTTACATCTCATCGGTAGGCTGGTATCTTCCAGAAAACAGCGGCCTCTGGCAATAGTCTGGGGCATTGGTTCAATAGATTTCCACCTATTCTGCAAATCACTTAAGCAAGTGCTTAACTTTAAGTTCATGCTTAAGTCCAGTTGACTTCAGTGGAGCGACACCTGACATCAGATGAGGACCTGGCTCAGAATCTTGCTCCATTCAAGCTGCCCACTCAAAAGAGGGATTCAGCCGAACCTCACAGATGCACTTGCATTGATTGTTATTATTTATTTCTGTCTAATAAAGTCATTTCTGCACCTTTCTGATGCTGGGGTACCTGTGTGCTGGCCCAGCCGCTCGGCAGCTAGATAGCCGAGACCCTGGTTTGGCTCAAAGGCCCGGGATGCCGTGTACCATTTGTTTTTGTAGGTCTCTGTGTGAAGCTGTGGGGTTTTGTTAAGATTTCCTATTTTCAGGCACCCGCGCTGGTTGGTGATTACGCTGTCTTTGAGAAAATTTCTATTAAACACATCTTGCAACTACCTCGCTGGCTCTGATGGCCTGTGATTTATCATAACGGTTCGTGGAGCCTGCACTTTCTCTCTTCTGCATAGAAGAAAAGGAAACAAGCAAGGGGAATTGTAATTTTAGTCTAAGCACACTATTAAGCACTGTTTCTCTGTTTGTTTTCTCCCCTCCGCAGCAGAGGAGGTTTTAATGTTAAACCAGCTGCTGATGCTGAACATAAGCAAACAACCTTTTACTAGAGCGAGATATTTTATCTCCTGGCTTTTGTGCATATGGACTAAGCTCCGGGAAGCTTTTCAAGGACCTGTAAGGTTTGCTTAATGTTATTCCCAGTCAGTTCCTAGACCTCTATAAAGCACTTAGGTCTTGACCCGGCTTCTATTGAAGTCAATGGCACAGACCCCGTTCAATGGTGTAAGGTCAGGTTTTCAGTCTTTGGTATTGCAAACACTCACATATATCCTCAATTTTAATCATGTTAGTAGCTCCATTAAAGTCAATGGAACTATCCATGTTCTGTACGTTAAGTTGCTGGATCAGGGCCATAAGCACTTGCCTAAATTTAAACACACATTTGAAGTCAATGCTTATAATTAAGTATATGTGTGAATGCTTTGCTGAACAGAGATGAGGTTACTCGTGTGCTTAGCTGATTCAGGAATTTCAATCTGTACTCTGCTAGTTAGGAATATAGAGGTTGCCAGATTGGATCAGACCCAAGGTCCATCTAGCCCAGTATCCTGGCTCTGACAGTGACCAGAACCAGATGCTCCAAAGGAAGGTATCACAACGCACAGTGCAGAGCACAGTCAACCTGTGGAACTACTTGCCAGAAGATGATGTGAAGGCCAAGACTATAACAGGATTCAAAAAAGAATTAGATAAGTTCATGGAGGATAGGTCCATCAATGGCTATTAGCCAAGATGGGCAGGGATGGTGTCTCTAGCCTCTGTTTGCCAGGAGCTAGACATGGGCGACGTGAGATGGATCATTTGCTGATTTCCTGTTCTGTTCATTGCCTCGGAAGCACCCAGCATTGGCCACTATCGGAAGACAGGATACTGGGCTAGATGACCCATTGGTCTGGCCCAGTAAGGCCGTTCTTATGTTCTTAAGGTGTAAGATGTGACCATCCCAGCATTTGTGGGAAAATCTGCCCTTCACATTAGGTGTCCTCTCGATTTCTGGTTTTAAGGCCTGAAGGTTTAGTATCTCTTCCAAAATATTTGTTAGCGTTAATAATGATCACTCTGCATATTCTTGTTATCTACAGGAATATCCAGTCCCTTTTTGAATCTTGTTACATTCTTGGCTTCAAGTTGAGGGTTTGTAGGTGTTAGATTTCCTTCTATCTTCCTGTAGTATCTCAGTCTGGACTGTTCATGTGCCATTTCCTGAAGTTGTCCTAGGAGCAGCAATTTTCAGTTGTTTGAAGCAGACAAATATGTCTGTAAAAAGCACAATGTGGCCCTGATCCGGACAAGCGTCTGTGGTTGCTAAAGAAATAGACATTAATACATTATGATAATAATAATTTCTAAATTACAGCTGTATCCACTCCACTACAGCTGTCCCAACAATATTGGAGTGATATTGATGCAGCTAATCTAAATAGTTCATATGTGCAAATTTTCTATGGCAATTGTCCTCCAAAATTCAAGGAAGATTTCATGGATTTGTTTGGGTTTTGCTTTTCAACCAACCGTGGAGCTGTGACACATTTTGAGATTATTCCTTCCCCTGTGTGAACAAGAGCAGAGAGAGGCCCACAGAGCATGAAGAGGTGTAAATCAGCATCCATTCAAGTCAGTTGTGTTGATTTACACAAGCTGAGGTTCTGGCTCAGACCGAGTCATAGCTCTAGTAGATTTCATCCACAGCAAGTGGCAGTTGCTGGGAAGGAAGAAAGCAAGTTAGATAGGGTTACCATACGTCCAGATTTCCCGGGACATGTCCGGCTTTTTGGTACTCAAAACCCTGTCCGGGGGGAATTTTCAAAAAGCTGGACATGTCCGGGGAAATAGGGAGGCATAAGCCAGGGTCCGCCTGGCCCCAGCACGACCGGTTGGGTCCGCAGCGCAGTCCAGCTGCCCCGGCTACATTGTGGCGAGCTCAGGCGGGGGAAGGGGGGGGCGCAGCCGCAGCTGCAGAAGGCGGCGGAGGGGCCGCTGCTGCCCCTGGAGGCCGGGCGGACTGCGTGCCCCAGCCGAGCCCGCAGGACCATGGGGAGGCCGGGCCCAGCCAGCGGCTTGGGCTTCCCTCGCGGGCGGGGACCCCCCGGCCACTGGGGGACCCTTCCTGCGGCCCCGGCGCCCCGCGCGGCTAGAACCCGGCGCCGCGGGAGCTGTTTCCAGCGGGGAACGTGCTTGGCGGTGGCAGGAAGGAGGCTGCGGTGCGGGGCGGGGAGTGCCGGGGCTGCAGGGACCCACGCCGCCCCGGTTGCCGCTGAGTGTCCGAAGCCCCCGCCAGGCAGAGGCTGCCGGGGGAGCGGGGGAGCAGGGCAGGTGGGGGGCGCAGAGGCTGCAGGGTGAGGAGGAGCAGGGCAGGCAGGGGCATAGAGGCTGCAGGGGCAGGGGGGTGCAGGGGCAGGGCAGGCGGGGGGCGCAGAGGTTGCAGGGGTGGGGGTGTGCAGGGGCTGCAGGGTGAGTGGGGAGCAGGGTCACAGAGGCTGCAGGGCAAGGGGGGGGTGCAGAGGCTGCAGGGTGAGTGGGGAGCAGGGAAGCACTTAGCAACCCCCAACCAAGATCAGAGCGGGAGGGAGATGGGGGAATGCGGGGTGCTCAGTGGAGGGGGCAGAGTTGGGGCAGGGACTTTGGGGAAGAGGTTGGAATGGGGGTGGGGAAGGGGCGGGGTTGGGGCGGGGTCGGGGGTGGGGAAGGGGCGGAGTGGGGGCAGGGCCAGGGCCCCCGTGGAGTGTCCTCTTTTTTCAGTGTTGAAATGTGGTAACCCTAAAGTTAGAAAAAGAATAGTGCAAATCTGCAAGAGAAAAGATGTTGTTTGTTGCCTTTAAAGTGAGCTGGGGAAGAAGCAGAACTGGTGTGTTTGGCATTCACAAGAAGAGCAAAAAAATGATGAAGGGTTTGGACCGGCTCTCATGTGAGGAGAGATTAAAAAGACCGGGACTGTTCAGCTTAGTAAAGAGACGACTAAGGGATTTTTTTAGTGAGCTGTATAAAATCATGACTGCTGTAGAGGAATCGACTAAAAAAATGTTATTTACCTCTTCACTTAACACAAGAACCAGAGGTCTCCCAATGATATTAACAGGCAGCAGGTTTAAAACAAACAGAAGGAAGTATTTCTTCACACAAAGCACAGTCAACCTGTGGAATTCATTGCCAGAGGATGTTGTGAAGGCCAAAAGTATAACTGGGTTCAGAAAAGATTTAGATAAGTTCCTGGAGGATAGGACCATCAATAGCTATTAGCCAGGATGGGCAGGGATGCAAAACCATGCTCCTGGTGGCCTTAAACCTCTGACTGCCAAAAGCTGGGACTGGACAACAGAGGATGGATCACTCAAAATTGCCCTGTTTGGTTTATTCCCTCTGAAGCATTTGGTACTGTCAGAGAAAGCATACTGGGCTAGACGGACCATTGGTTTCTCACAGTATGGCTATTCTTATGTTCTAATTTGTTACTGTGTGTTGGAATACAGTAGCAAGTGCATAGAAATGAGTGTTTGTTTGTACCAGCTGTGCCTCATGCCATATGCACCGTACTCTGGCATCACAGCTGGTTCCCGCTCGGCTACGCCTTTGTCCTTCTCCATTGTGCTTTCTGCCAGGAAGACATTAGCATCGACACATATGTTTTCAGGTGGAAAATTGCTCCCGATTGACGCGGCTCATTGAGGTGTGCTGGGTTTTTCTTTAGAGTCTGAGTTCATGCCACTGCAATGTCTGTTCAGACGCTTCGCTGCAATGACAAATACAGGGAGCAAAGCGTCAAAGCCTCTCCTCTTGGTGGCTGAAAACCCACAAGAGCAACAGCCATTAAGGAGCTTTCTAATTTCATGGGCCAATCAGCTTTTAATGGCAACTTTATTATTAATTTATTATTTCTTAAGCACTGATGATGGGTAATGAAAACAATTTGCATGGTCACATTGCCTGGCCTGTGAAGATCTGCAGCTACCAACCGTCTCTCTCTCTCTCCTCTTATTAATGACTTTTCAGCAGTTTTTAGGCACCGTCTTGGGAGGCCCTTTCATGGTAAGCACACGCCTCCTGAGAATCGGGCTTTTTTAAGGTGTCTCAAATCAGGCATCCAAAAATGGAGGCACCCCAATCACTTTCTACATTTTTAGCTCATCTCCTTTTGGCTTGTCAGGTTCAGAAGATTTTCTTCTTACCTGCGTGATCAGTGGGAGATGCTCCAGGGTTGGGAGAGGTACAAAATCCTTATAGAGATGAATTTTGGAGATCATTATTATCTAGCTGTCATATTCCTAGCCCGAATGCTATCCCCGATGCTTTGTAGAAAGAATAAAGACAACGTCCCTGCCCTTGGGAGCTTACAATCTAGGTTAGATATAACGTGACATGATGTAAGGTCCAAAGACATCAGGCAAGGGAGGGACATTTCCACAAAGATCATGCTGAAGTTCGCTGGCATGTATCTGTTAGTCCTAGGTACCTGTATGGCCCCACAGATGTCATACCTGACTGCTTCACAGTCTTCTGTGGAGGGATAGCTCAGTGGTTTGAGCTAAACCCAGGGTTGTGAATTCAATCCTTGAGGGGGCCTTTTAGGGATCTGGGGTAACAACAACAACAACAACAACAAAAAACCCACAACCAGCTGTCAGGGAGAGTACTTGGTCCTGCTAGTGAAGGCAGAGAACTGGACTTGACTCAATGACCTTTGGTCCCTTCCAGTTCTATGAGATAGGTATACCTCCATATTTAAATTACATTTTTTTAAACTCCCCTGTGTGGTAGGGAAGGCCTGTCACTGAGGTATCAACACCACTCTAGGGATCTTTACTTAATTAAGAGCTCTCTCTCTCTCCACACACACACACAAAACTCTGGGGACCTTTGCCTAATTAAGAGCTAATATATATATAAAGAGAGTGCTCAAGTTCTGTGTATCCAAAGAGAGCGAGAGACAGATATACATGCATGCAAACATTTGCAACCTCTACTGTAGTTCCTTTAGCATGGCTGCCTATAAAACCCTTCAAAGATCCCTTTCACGTTCCCAGCCAGCACTGCGGCTCAACCAAACCCTTTGTCTCTGAGTTTGGCTTTTGGAATAGCTTCCATCTTGTTCTATCTCCACCCTGGACTCCAGGCAACCTGGGAACCAGACTCCTGACCCTCTACTGCCAGTGGGTCTCAACATCTTTGGGCTCAGGACCCATTTGTAAATGTTTATGGCCTGTTGTGACTGAGTAAATAGTCAGGGGTGGAGGCCCTGGGGTGGTTTTGGTAGGGTCCTGCCCCACAAGGGGTTGGGTCCTGCCTGGCACTCACCCCACAGTGCTGATTCCTGCAGCTCTGGGGCTGTGGGGCTGGCTGGGCTTGGCTTGGCTCTCTGCTCTGTATTACAACCTCTGTACTGCAACCTTTGATAAATTCATGGAGGTTAAGTCCATTAATGGCTATTAGCCAGGATGGGTAAGGAATGGTGTCCCTAGACTCTGTTTGTCAGAGGGTGGATGGAGATGGATGGCAGGAGAGAGATCACTTGATCATTACCTGTTAGGTTCACTCCTTCTGGGCACCTGACATTGGCCACTGTCAGAAGACAGGATACTGGGCTAGATGGACCTTTGGTCTGACCCAGTACGGCCGTTCTTATGTTCTTATGTGCTCAGGTTTGGCCCCGCCCCCTGATTGGATTGGATTTGTGTGAGTGGAGATGTGACCTGGCTCATGGAGTTACAGAGCCACTCACTCAAATCTGGCCTACCCAGACTCCTGTCGTCATGATGGCTGGGCCAAACCTGAGTGGCGCTGGGACCCCAGAGGTTGAAGTGCCAGGAGCAGGGAGGCGAGCACAGCCGGCCCCGTGGGACAGGAGCTGCCACGCGACCCTTTGAAACACTCTGACGGCCCAATTTTGGGTCCCGACCCACGGGTTGAGAAACCCTGCTGTAGAGCGTGGGTGAGTCCCCTAGAGGCTCAGTGTGGTAGTTCAGGAGAACTCCCGCAAGGGGCTTATACCCGCCTAAGCGCTGAGCAGATTGTTCACCCAAGCAGCACTTTAAGCCGTGCAAATGGAATGGGCATGAAAGGCTGGTCCGAGACTATAGTCCGTTCCCTAACAGACCCACGGGGAGGGGCCCCTATAGGAAATTATATGTTACGTGCTTGTGCAGGTGGGCACCTTAATTAACGTTTGCACAAGAGAATGTAGCCAGCGATTTCACTCCGATTAGCCTCTTGTGACTGTAAAATGTGGCTTGAGTGACATTAAAGGTTCCCAGTTCATTCATCACTAGTTTTCCTGCTGAGAGCAAACGTTCCTCACTCAGCATGGATTTCTTTCCAGGGAACGTAGGCAGGAACTGACATACAGGGATGTGAAATAGCAACACCCCATGTAACATGCCAAGGCATTGACAGATAAACAAATTCATGCTGATGAGGGATAGGTATTAGTTAGAGCATTGTAACCCCTGACTAATGAAGCCTGCCAGCATCCTTGTGAAGCAGGGAAGTATCACCAGCCCTGTTTTAGAGATGGGGAAACTGAGGCACAGGAGGGCACAGAGCCTGATTTTCCGAGGTGCTGACCACGCCTAATTCCAGCCAGTCGGTGAGTGCCGCAGACGCGCAGTTCCTCTGAAAAAACCGGGTTCTCTGGCCTTGTCTAGACCAGACTCTGAAAACGTGCTAGTTACCACCACCTCTCCAAGGCCTAAGTGACTGGCTCGAAGTCTCATAGAGAATCAGCGGCAGAAGCCCTGACTTCCCAGCCCTTGCTCTAATCATGAAACCACAGCCCCCTTCCCAAAGCTGGACACAGAACCAGGAGTCCTGACCCCCAGCCCCCATGCTCTAACCACTAGGTAATTCTAAAACTATCCCAGGAGAACCAAAGTCTAGTCTAGACACAAGAAATCGATCCCTGAGCGCTCTCCCGTCGACTCCTGTACTCCAGCTCGGTGAGAGGCGCAGGCGGAGTCGATGGGGGAGCGTCAGCAGTCGACTCACCGCAGTGAAGACACCACAGTAAGTCGATCTAAGTACGTCGACTTCAGCTACGTTATTCACGTAGCTGAAGTTGCATAACTTAGGGTACGTCCACACTACCTGCCGGATCGGCGGGTAGCGATCGCTCTATCGGGGATCGATTTATCGCGTTTCGTCTAGATGCGATAAATCGATCCCCGACCGCGCTCCCCGTCGACTCCGGAACTCCACCAGGGAGAGAGGCGGAAGCGGAGTCGACGGGGGAGCCGCGGCCGTCGATCCCGCACCGTAAGGACGGGAGGTAAGTTGAAATAAGATACGTCGACTTCAGCTTTGCTATTCTCGTAGCTGATGTTGCGTATCTTACATCGACACCCCCCCCCCCCCAGTGTAGACCAGGGCTAAGAGAAGACAGGAAGCCCCGCTTTAGTTCTAAACTGAGGTGGGATTCCAAGGAATCTGAAGGCCTGGATGCATAAAAAGGAGCCTCAAAGCATCCTCTCCCCAGCATGTAGGATATTTTGGCCAGAAATCCAGGCCTGCTTGGACACAGTCTCAGCGCCCCCGCTGAAGCCAAGCTGGTCATTACGCATCTGCATTAACAGACACGGGACCAGCACGTTTTAGGCTGACGGGGGCATCTCAGTGGCTGGGTGACAAACTGATCACTGCTTCCTTACAGCTGGTCTGGAGAAACCTCACACTTCTGGTGCCCATCCGTAGACCGGAGGGAAGGGAGGGCTGGCTGCTCCCAGCCCAGCCCAGCCCAGGCCCAGCATGCATGGGACACAGGGAAGAGCCCCTTATGCTGCATCCCTGGCTTGCTGGCAGAAGGAGTACAGGCTCCAACAGCAGAACCCAAAGCCAGATGTTGCTGTGTTTGCCCTGTCCTGTTCCTAAAACTCATGTGCCAGGGTTTCAGTTGGCCCACAGTAGGGGTCAGGAAGGGATTTCTCCCCACCAATGTATTCTGTGTAGTGTTTTTAATCTTCTTCCTCTGAAGCATCAGGGATGTCCCTGGCTGGAGAAGGGACATTCAGCAGGGTGGGCCAGTGCTCTGAGGTGTCACCGAGCACCCTCTCTCTCCGGGGGTTGGCTGGCTGGTCCTTGCTCACACGCTCAGGGTCTAACTGATGGCCATATGTAGGGTCCGGAAGGAATTTCCCCCTGGGTCAGATGGGCAGGGACCTTGGGGAGGGTTTTCACCTTGCTCTGCAACGTGGGGTGCGGGTCACTTGCCGGGATTACCTGGGTGTATCTCAGTGAATCATTGTCCTGTCATTGCAGGAGCGTTGGGCACTGCTGCACCTCAGTCCCGCCTATTCTCTGACAGTGGCACATGACAGCCTACTCTCCTGTGGGCTGTGATCCTTTGGTCTCATTTCGGTTGTTGGGTTTAGTCTGTGGGGTGGCGTTGGCAGCCTGGTGGGGAGGGTCAGACTGGATGACCTAGTGGTCCCTTCTGTCCTTAAACTCTACGACTCTACGGTTACTAACACTAGAGAGGATAGGGTGCATCTGTGCAGAAGGAGCAGAAATGCTATGACGTCCCATCTCCCCAGGCCCTTTCCCTCTCAGGGCTTAACACACAGCCCACCCAGGCCCATCTCTTGCAGCCCGGTGCATGCATAGAGTCATAGACTTTAAGGTCAGAAGGGACCATTATGATCATCTTGTCTGACCTCCTGCACAACGCAGGCCACAGAATGTCACCCACCCGCTCCTGTAACAAACCTCTGAGCCACTGAAGTCCTCAAATCATGGTTTAAAAACTTCAAGGTGCAGAGAATCCTCCAGCAAGTGACCCCTGCCCCATGCTGCAGAGGAAGGGGAAAAACCCCCAGGGCAGGACTGATGGGTTCATGTCTTGTAGGACAGGCTTCTCGACAGCCCGCCTAAGGGCACGGCTGTGTCTAAGGGCTTGGCTACACTCAAAACTCCAAAGCGCTGCCGCGGGAGCGCTTCCGCGGCAGCGCTTTGAAGTGCGAGAGCTCTCCCAGCACTGCAGGTACTCCACCTCCCCGAGGGGATTAGCTGGGGCACTGTTTACACTGGCGCTTTACAGCGCTGTAACTTCCTGCGCTCGGGGGGGTGTTTTTTCACACCCCTGAGTGAGAAAGTTGCAGCGCTGTAAAGCACCAGTGTAGCCAAGGCCTAAGAGCGCAGTGCCTCAGAGTTCCCCGCTCCTCCCGTGCAGAGGTTATGTGATTGTCAGGTGGCCAGGCAGGAGGTTATTTTGGCAGCCAAACAGCAGGGGGCTGGATGAGACTCAGGGGCTAGTTCCCCCCATTTATTTGACTCTGTCTGTCCCCTGTTCTGAGGCTTCCGGGAAGATGAGACATGGATTCATGAGCATTTATCACTCATTATGGTGTTTTTCTTTGGCTCTAGTGATAACAGGAGAGAGTCAACAGTGTTACAGTACATATAATCCGCTGTCCCTATACACTTTCGCCTCCTGTTGCTTCCAGGATCAGCTGTTTTCTCACCTCTCTACAGCAGCAGCCTGTCCATGGCAATATATCCTGTATTTTTCTATTGCCTGTGAGAGGAAGGAATGGAAGCAGAGAGGAGAAAAGCAAGCAGGCAACTAAAAAAATGGCACGTCACAGGAGTTGTTACTTTTGCAGGTAAATAAATACACAACCATCTCTCTGGGGCTTGGCAGAACTGGGCACTGTCGGCCGTTTCCTTTTGGAAAACACCTGCAAACACATCACAGTTTCCACCGCATTCTTCATTTGCAATGACTCAGTCGATGTTTAATACCAATAGATTTCAGCCCACTGGCAGCTCCCAAGATGTTTGCTGAGGGTATTGCTTTGAGCAGCCGATATTGGAAATCCAAGCTGCTTGATTGGACACATCGGTCATGTGGTACGTTTCTGGTCCTGGATTGGGGGACCTAAGGTCACATGGTATGTTTCTGTTTCCGGACTGGATGAGTGTACTGCATAGCATCAGGTCTCCAGTGCAAAGCCATGCAATTGATTTATCCACAAGTGTTCTGCTAGGTGTATTTTTGCAAATGTTCCTGTCAGTAAAATGCTTTCCACAGAGGATGCTGCAAGGCATGCAAGCAAAATCAAAAATAGAAACATTTGTAAATAATTTTTGTGCTGCATTCACCCAGCTCTTGCTGTTACTGTCTTGTTGAGCCAGACATGCCGGTCTGCTTCAGCACAGATCCAGGGTCTGAACCACACGTCCCAAAGCTGCAGATTTAACTGAAAACCGCTTAAGAAGTGCTCCTGTCTCCAGCACCCAGACACCCAGCTCCCAATGGGATCCAAACCCCCAATGAATCTGTTTTACCCTGTATAAAGCTTAAAGAGAGTAAACTCATAAATTGTCTGCCCTCTATAACACTGATAGAGAGATATGCACAGCTATTTGCTCCCCCAGGTATTAATTACTTACTCTGGGTTAATTAATAAGCAAAAGTGATTTTATTAAGTATCAAAAGTAGGATTTAAGCAGTTCCAAGGAATAACAGACAGAACAAAGTAAATTACCAAGCAAAATAAAACAAAAACACACAAGTCTAAGCCTAATACAATAGGAAACTAAATGCAGGTAAATCTCGCCCTCAGAGATGTTTCAATAAGCTTCTTTCACAGACTAGACTTCTTCCTAGTCTGGGCCCAATCCTTTCCCCTGGTACAGTCCTTGTTGCAGCTCAGGTGGTAACTAGGGGATTTCTCATGACTGCAGCCTCCGTTGTTCTGTTTCACCCCCTTATATAGCTTTGGCACAAGGCAGGAATCTTTTGTCTCTCTGGGTCCCCCCCCATCTAAATGGAAAAGCACCAGGTTTAAGATGGATTCCAGTACCAGATGACATGGTCACATGTCCTGTGAGACCCCAAGCCTTCATTCTTCCTGGCCTTACTCACAGGAAGGCTTGCAAGTAAACAGAGCCATTTACAACCAATTGTTCTAGTCAATGGGAACCATCAAGATCCCAAACCACCATTAATGGCCCACACTTTGCATAATTACAATAGGACCTCAGAGTTATATTTCATATTTCTAGTTTCAGATACAAGAGTGGTACATTTACACAAATTGGATGACCACACTCAGTAGATTATAAGCTTTGGAATGATCCCTTACAAGAGACCTTTTGCATGAAGCATATTCCAGTTACATTATATTCACACTCATTAGCATATTTTCATTAAATCATATGGAGTGCAACGTCACAGGGATTACCCACCATGCCGACTGCCTGTGAGTCAGGCTTGCAACCCTGCTTGAAGGACCATCTGTGCAGAACCGCAAACCCTTTGTACTGGGGCAGATTCAGAGGAAGCAGACTTGCCCTCTAGCAGGTGGAGCGTATTAGGGCTACTAGCCGCCATTGCATTCGATTGTTTGGTCACTGGGTCTAGTTCCCCTATTCCACGCTATAGCAGAAACAGATCTCCAGCAGCCAGCCAGTGTGATGTGACCACCCAGGACATATAAGACAATATCCTGGACAAACCTTAAGTGAATGGAGCTTAAGTATCTTAGGAGCTCATTGTATCAAACATGCCAGTGTTTGTGTGTCTTTGTGGGAGTGCACGTAATATCTCCAGGGAGGAGAGCTGACTAATGTAAACCCTGGGCCGCATTCTGAGCTGCACAGGGCAATTTGAAACAATGTGACAGTTTAAAGTTGCGCTGGTTTCCCAGGAAATCGTTAGGGGGAAGGTGTATGCCGGTGAAACCCTCCAGTTACGCAGGAACTCAGCCTTTTGACGCTTCGCCCTGAGGGAGAGACCTTAGGTCGGCTGATCTCCTGTTCCATGAGGACAGATCAGAGACCCCAACCGTATAAAGAAATGACTCACAGGGATGCTTGTTCTAAGCCAAGGCAGGTAAGAACTTGAAACCATAGAATAAGCCCTGTGCGGGGGTTGGCAGGCCCGTTCACCGCAGAGCACTTGTTGGCGTTGGGGTGATCTCTAGTAAGCTGGTTACATGTGTGTAGGTTCTTCGATTGTTTGTAATATGTTTTCTCTGTGACGCTGTCATCTTAAGGATAAATGTGCTTGCTTAGGAAGTGCCATGTGTTAACTTAACAATGGGCAATTAGGCTGTTGAAGGAAGGAAGGAAGGCAAAGCAGGCCTGCTTAGGCTGTCTGCCTTGCTGGGGAACTCACAGTGTAGGCAGGGAACAGTGTAGCCTGGAAAAACCCCTGTCAGGAGGGAGAGAGACACTGGTCACCACCCAAGAGAGGTGATGGCTGGGGAGCCGGAATGTAAGATCGGCCATACAGGGTCAGACCAACGGTCCATCTAGCCCTGTACCCCGTCTGCTGATAACTTGGTGAGGCATGATTTCCCTTTACAAAATCCATGTTGACTCTTCCCCAACATATCATGTTCATCTACGTGTCTGATCATTCTGTTCTTTACCATAGTTTCAGTCAGTTTGCCTGGTACTGAAGTTAGGTTTGCTGGCCTGTAATTGCCAGGATCGCCTCTGGATCCCTTTTAAAAAAGTCAGCGTCGCATTAGCTATCTCCCAGTCATCTGGTGCAGAGGCGGGTTTCAGCGACAGGCTACACACCACAGTTAGTAGTTCTGCAATTTCACATTTGAGTTCCTTCAGAACTCTTGGGTGAATCCCATCTGGCCCTGGGGACTTAGTACTGTTTAGTTTATCACTCTGTGCCAAAATCTCCTCTGTTGACACCTCAATCTGGGGTAGTTCCTCAGAGACCTCTGCAGTGAAGACCGATGCAAAGAAATCATTTAGCTTCTCCACAATGGCTTACGAGTGGGTGCCCTCGCTGGCCCATGGAGGGGGAATACAGGTGCAGCCCTGTTTGTCAGCTGCAGCAGGGGATTTTATCAGGGCTGGGAGAACCGAGGAAGGAACTGAGCAGAGAAATGTCGCCTAGATAACAATCATAAATTGGCCTTTTCCATCCTGCAGAGGAACCCCCGAGAGGCTGGAGATTTCACCTTGGTCGTATGGTACAGCTTCCCGAGGCTCCATTTATGTCTCAGCTGTTCGCCTCTACCTGGAAATGATTTACACACCGAGGCTGTCATGAGAGCATGGGCTGGGGTGTGTGTGTGTTCCTCTCGTGGAAGGAATGTGTTATTCTCATCCCATGTAGGGTTACCATAGGTCTGGATTTTCCCGGACATGTCCGGCTTTTTGGGATTCAAATCCCCGTCC
>NW_020664409.1:109498007-109514796 GCF_002925995.2 Terrapene triunguis | reverse complement strand
GGGCTCGGCTCTCCCCCCGGCGGCCAGAGCGCCGGGGGCAGGGCGGCGAGAGGGCGGCGAGCCCCGGCCGGGGGGAGGGCGGCCAGAGCGCCGGGGGGAGGGCGGCGAACCCGGCTGTGGCCCCGCTCTCCCCGGGGGCCGGAGCGCCGCGCCGCCCCCCTCCAGGTGCCGCCCCAAGCACAAGCTTGGTGGGCTGGTGCCTGGAGCCGGCCCTGCACCCCTTCCATCTATTACAACATCACACAGGAAATGTGGGGTAGAGCAGGGAGTTGAACCTAGGTTCCCAACCACTGGCCCATCCGTCCCCTCTAGGGGCTGCAGTGACTCTGGCTCCTTCTTGTGGGTCTGCTCCTCCCCCTCACTCGTCTCCTGCTCTCATCATGACTTCTCTTCTGTGCCCAGAGCCTCCCTCTGCATGTCTCCCACAAGCATTCCCGCCAGCCGACTGCTCTGCGTGCACCTCGGTGGAAAAGGATCCCGAAAGGGGCGGGAGCAGACGGGAGGTGAATGCGTTTGGAAGGAGGGGTGAATACGGGTGGGGCTTTTCTGCAGCGTTTTTCCAGCTGTCTCTACAAAGCCCATTCGTGTTGTGTAGCGCTGCAGACGGTTGGAGCATCTGTCTCTGTATTCCCAGAGGCTTTCTAATGCCTAGGTTTTCCCCCGCCATGCTTGGTCCCTCCAGCTGCAGCAGAAGCATGGGCCAGATGTTTTAAAATTCAAACGAAGCAACTCTCCATTAGTTCTTCATACTGAGCTCAGCTTTGTACAGGCTGTACGGAGAAGGGGTGAGGTCGGGTTTTCCAGCTCATCCCTTTAATCACACAATTAGCCTCCGTGACCTTTTCTTCCTTCTCTCTTTTTGAGTGCGGCAGCGTAGGTTTGTCACTGTGCTGTCAGGAGCAGAAGAGAGCAGGGGCCCTTGAATCAAAGCATGTTCAAGATGCTGTCACAACTCCCCCACCTCAGAAGTCCTGCTAGGTGTTCAGAGGAACATGTTCTTCTCTTAAAGGGCTCATGCTTTATAAAGATCAGGCAAAGCCCACGTCAGCTCAGCAGCTGACCCTATGGAACCCAAAGGAAGAAGGAAAAGACCCCATGACCCAAAATGTTCTGACTTGGGTGTAAAAGTTCCCAAGACCGAAAAGCCTCAGACCCAGATTTACAGTTCCTGGGGCTGATTCACTGCTGTGTTACTCTACATTTCTTGCCCATGTAATTCTACTAAAACCAACGGCCTTACACTGGAGTAATGCAAGGTGAATCAGCACCAGTATTCTAGGAGAGGATTCCTGCCAGGAACGATCAAGGAAACAATGGGCAGACTTCCAGAGAGGGATTTCATAGCGTTTAAGGCCAGAAGGGACTATGAGAGATCTAGTCTGATGTCCACCCAGATACCCCTGTACTAAGACCAATGATGTTAGTTAGGCTAAAGATTTCAGGCCTCAAAAAACTAGCCTGTATGCCATAGGCAGAGAACAGGAGAGACCAAGAAGCCATCAATGGATAAAACAGAGCTGGACTCAAGAGTTTGCTGGCAGAAATGTCCATGGGAATAACACTGCCAGCAAGTCCCCTTTACATTAAAACATCAGACTCCCGTGGGAGCAGAGCTGCTCCAAACATGGGGAAAATGTCCATGGCAATGCTCCCGGGCTTCCATTTTTCATTCAACTTTTGAACTTTTCCAACAGGCCCAAGAGCATTTGGAATAACACCAGATTACACACGTTGTAGTGACATTTCACTTAACTCCTGTTATATGTAATACAACACCGCCCCAGCTTTTTCCAGCACACCGTGTAGGGTTCAGACTGTTTAGAATATATATATAGAGAGAGAGAGAGCGAGAGAGGGAGAGAGAGAGAAACACCTGATTTTTAAAAATTAACCCAGTAATCCAAAATACAGCATGTATAAAATGTCCTGCTGTGAAATCATGTATTAGCAATCAACTAACCTTGAAGCAATTCAAGCAAAGAGAAGAGCAATAATAGCTACTCTTAATGATATCACCTTGAGGCCTGCACTGAGGTTGGACCCAGTACTGTACATCGAGCCCATCATCTGAATAGACACACCAGGGAGGGGAAACAGAGGTGGGAAGCAACTTGCCTGAGAGTACACGGTAAGTCAGTACTGGGAATAGAACCCAGGTCTTTAGACGAGTGGGTATAGGGCCCATCAGCTAGAACACACAGCCTCCCCCTACTAGTTAGAAGGGCAGGTTGGCCAAAACAGTCTAAAATGGACACCTCATGAGAGACATGAGGGACAACAGTAGAGGACAGGGAGAGCGAGAAGAGGTGAATGGGGAAGATAGCAAGGAAAGAGGTGTCCTGGGAAGAAGTAGGTTTGAGAAGACAAGGGAAAGGTAGTGAGCTGCAGAGGCCTATGGCCTAGTGACTAGTGTACTTGACCGGGATGCAGGAGAACTGGGTTTTACTCTTGGCTCTGCCACTGGTTGGCTGGGTGACCTTGTGCAAGTCCCTTCAGCTCTCTCTGTGCCTCACTTTCCCCCTTTTATAGCACTTTGAGATCTTCAAGCACTAGGTGTAAGGGTGGAGGGCAGGAAGTGGGTTAGGAACTGTCCCAAATGTGGAGAGCCAGCATGATAGGAGGGTTAGAGCAGCGAGTGAGAGAAAGCCATCAAGAGTCAGATTCTGCCACCTTCGGTCAGGATGAGCTGCAGTTTCTCCCACTGATTCTAGCAAGGGTCCAGTGAAGTAAGGCAGAGTAAAGGAGGAGATGGGGAGGGAGATTAGATTGGCCTTTGTGCTTCCTAAACTACCTAGTATGGTTGTGAATCATCCTTTTGTCCTGTTTGCAAATGTTCTCGCCAGGGGGCTGAGGTGTGGCTGGCTGCAGAAGTGAAATCATCCCACACTGTGGCTCGAATCAGCATCAAGCGGAAATAGCTCAGTTCCCCCTGAAATTCCAGCCTTATATAGGTTGACCAGACAGCAAGTGTGAAAAATCGGGAAGGGGTGGGGAGTAATAGGAACCTATATAAGAAAAAGACCCCAAAATCGGGACTGTCCCTATAAAATCGGGACACCCTAGCCTTATACAAAGGGCCTTTTGCTAGCCTCTGGAGCGCTCTCTGTGACCTACTTTCCCTCTTTGGAACCAGTCAGAGAACTTTATATAAATGTCCTGATTTGCAAGTTTGAAAAAAAAAGAAAAAACAACCCCAAAACACCCAACCCTGCTTCCCTGCTTATTGCACATTGCATAAAGCATTAATGACAAGTAATAGCTTACACGGGTTTGATTTTATTACACTTAAATGGGTAATTCTCATCTCTCCAACTGTGCCCAAGAGAGCTGGAAGAGGACAAAAGTGACGGTGCCGGAGTTCAATTGGATCTCTGAATTCCTCTGTCATAGAATCCTACGGCCGGTGGTGTATTAAATAAGTCATACTCGGCATACGCAACCAAGAGGCCTGGACAAGATTCATTAATATTTGCGAGGCGCTATGGTTATGAGTGTGTTAGAAGAACATTGCAAAGAGAGAGACGAGCGGCTGGAAAAAAACACGTCAGCTTTGTTGAGATGGCCTCTTTCCCCCCTCCTCCCTGTAATTGTCAATGCACATTAAATTCACCACCAGCAACACTCCCTTGCCCTCAGCTGAAGAATCAGGTAAAAGCCAGTAGTAGTGGATGTGTGGGAGGTCAATGTTGCCCTCTAGTGGCGGGACTCAGGCAAACTAAGGGGTCTACTATTAGTAACAGCGCTACGCTCTCCCCCTTAGCTCAGAGCTCTGCAGGCCTGGATTTGAAGGTGTACGTTTCTAGTCCTGTCTTTGTGTGTGATTCCTATAGGAATGGGGTCTGCTACCTGCAGCCCATAGATTTCTCGCAGTGTGTCTCAAGCCAGTAGCACCTATTTCAGGGCTGCAACTAAACATCCAAACTGAAAGAGCAGCATGGAGTTAAAAGCCACCTGTGCTGGTGTGAGGGGCTTGCAAGCATCACCCACGTAATGCCCTTTTGCCGGTTGGGCTAGCGTGGCTGTTTTTGCAGTTGGCTGGCTAGTCTTGTGTCCAGGGCCGGCTCTGGCTTTTTGGCCGCCCCAAACAAAAAAAACAAAACAAAACAAAAAAACCGTGGCGGCCGGAGTGCGGGTCCATGGGGACCGGCTAGTGGGGGGGGGAGGGGGAGGGAGCGGGCGGGAGAGAGAGAGAGAGAAGCGGGGCGGCCAGGGCTACAGCAGGGCGCTGCCACGCGGCCCCTCCCGCCGTGCCCCCTGCCGGGAGGGCTCCATTCCAGTCGGCGGGGAGGGAAGGACGAGGACTGCCCTGCCGGGCTTGCTGCAGGGCGCTCCCGTCCTCCGCGCCGCCGCCCCCTACAGGGCGGCCGGAGTGGAACAAAACAAAAAAAAATTGGGCGGAATGCCGCCTCGTTCAATCTGCCGCCCCAAGCACCAGCTTGCTCGGCTGGTGCCTGGAGCCGGCCCTGCTTGTGTCCCAAGAGCTGACATTCACGAGCTGTATTCCTCCTTCCATAGCTCCCTTGCCGCGCCTAGACCTCTCCCTTTTCCATTTCAGCTTCTTGTTCCTGACTCTTACGCTCTGCCCCTCACTGCCTATCTACCGATGCCAGGCTCCAGAGCCTCGCTTATCCCGTTCTAGCAATGAGGCCAGCCTTGCCCTCCCATCTCTCAGCATCTCACCACCATGCCGAGCTCATCTGCAAGGTCTCTGCCCTGTGTACGTACAAGGGTCTCCTGAAGACCCACCTTTGTCACGAGGCTGTTAAGAAAGGTACAGAAACCCATCAGCAATAGGACGCTGGGCTAGACAGAGAAGGGGTACGAGCTAGCAGGGGACGCTGAGTGGTTCAGGGATGCTAGAATGGGCTATGAAGCCTTTCGTCGCTAAAACGGTGGTTTAAATCTGCCCTTGGTGGCAGCCACCATCTCTTAGGGTTGCAGGAGAGTTTAATCTCCACAGCCCTTTCAATCCTGAACTTTAAAACAAGGATGAGTCATGGTGTAGCTTAAGGTCCTTTTTACCAAAGAATTAACAGATGGTTTAATAAATGATTAATCAATTGTTACAGAGGTAGCTTATAACCCTCTCTATAACACCTTCTAATGAGATACCTATAATTACCTGTAGCACATTGGACCTGTGTCTGCAACATGCTTATCACATCCATTAATCACTTATTAACCCATTATAAATGGAAACAATATAAAGTGTCACAATAGCCGCTGAATACCGCTGAGCTAGCCGGGATTTAGGGTCAGTACCAAATACCAACTGACCTGGGTTGGATTCAAAGTTGTGACCTAGAAGTGAAAGGTTTTATTTTCCCACTACCCATCTCACCTGCCAGCCGTTCATCAAATGTTATTAATGGACAGTACAATTTCCTGCCCCTGACATTAAGCAATAAACTCCCTGGTATTAAGGCACCAATTGCGCCAAGAACTGTTATTGATTCTATCCAGCATCTACTAGTCCAATTACTTGTGCTTTTTCTCGCAGGGATCCTCATGGTTCTGCGTTCTGCAGCATTCAACCCTGAAATATTCCCACCTGAAAATCGATGCAGCTCTCAGGCAAAGGGGTGTGACTGTTATTCATATTATTGAACCGCCGAGTGACAGCAACAGCAGGACGCTTTCAGAAAAAGGCCCCGTGCCCAGTGGAAAAGCCGGTCAGTAAAAGCACAACTCCATCAAATATCCCTAAGCCATCTACTCACTGCATGTCCTTGTCTGTTTCCCTCTCTCCTGTCGGAAGGACACTTGTTGCGTGTGCGCTTAGAGCTGGAGGGATGCCACAGATATTGTCCACAAACGTTTTCAGATTTTTAAATGAATTTCATTCCGCCGGGTTCACAACCCTTTTGTGTTTACTTTCTGCGACGCGTCTACCGAAGGAGTTGGCTGGAGGGAATGTTCACAGGGCAAGCGGACGAGGTGGAAATCGAAAACTCCACATTCATAGCCATGAGGAGGGTGGGAAGCATGGTCTTGTGGCTGGAAAATTCACTGGGACACAAGAAACCTAGGGTCTATTCCTACCTTAGGCACAGAGTCCCCATCTGTGCCTCAGTTTCCCACCTCTAAAAATGGGGATAGTTCCTCTCTGCCTCACAGGAATGTCGATAGGATACAATCCATGAACGATTATGTGGTCTCAGATACTACAGTGATGAAGGCCAGATTAGTATCCCCATGGAGAGTATTTGTGCCGGACACAGAGGGTTGTTCTCATCCAATCAGAGAACAGAAATGTGTAACTAGCAAAGCTGTGCCATTCGTCCCCCTGTTCATTTGCGGCTGTGTTCATCCCAAATCCCCAACCTCCGCTCTGTGAGGCAGGCCCCCTTTTTGTTTATACAGCACCCGGCAGCACACTGGGTCTTATTGGCCCCTGACATGCTACTGTAATACATAACAGCAGTACTAATGCCATGGGTCCTGTGTATCCAGCGTGAATACCGAAAACGTGCAACAAAAACTGATCACAGACCGTCTACACAACCAAGAATTTTCTCTGCAGAGACTGGTGAATAAACTCAAAGAACAGAAGAACTCCTGGGTAGAAAGGGGCTATAAACCACTGGCCCAACCTGCTAGTATTAATGGCAGTTGACTCATGACACCTAAAAGGCGATATTCAGCACCAGCTTCAACCCTCTTTTTATCCAGAGATTATTCCGATGAGATGGCTCTGGTTGGCTCTAGGTTCGTTTTAACGTAGGCTGGGGGTGGGCTCGTTTCTTTTTCTGATTGCTGCTGTTTGAGCCACACGTCCCAGACTCCCTGCAATAGGCGGTGCTTGGCGTCCTTTCTTCTAAACTCGAGGGTAGAGACTTCACTCATTTAAGCAGGTTAAGTTACGCAGCAGCCTGGAAACTACAGTTCAGACAATGTGCTTTCCTGGACCGCAACGCAGTTTGCCTGCAGCGTTTCCAGCATCGGGGAAAGATGAACGAGCGCCTTCGGGGGCATTTGTCAGATTGCTCGAGTACGTATAATAAATGAATAAAGCCATGCATTGTTATTATTAACCATTATTATTATGAACGACCGAATACCTGGCATTCTTATCATATTTTCATCCAAGGGTCTCAAAGGACTTTACCAAAGTTGTTAACTCATTAATCAAGGCCCGTGGTAGGTAGGCAGAGGAAATATATGCAGCCCCTAGCACAATCAGACCCCGATCTCATTTGGGGTCTCTAAGCACTAGCGAAATATAAATAATCACTAACGGTCCACCCAAGAGGGATGCATTTCAATGATGGAAGAAGTGATTCCAATATGTATTGGGCCACTTCCTAAAGGTTTTATACAGTTTTCCTTTGGCCAAATTCCTACTGAAGTCAATGGGCCAAATCCTGAGGCTATTACTTAATTTTTACTTAGGTTAAATTCCCAGGGAAAAATGAAGGTTAATGGGACCTTGTCTGGACTGGAAACTGGATGTTGGGTCTCTTGTTTATAAATCCATGGAGGTACTCACAGGGCTTTCATCCGCATGGCATCCGAGGACCTCACAATCATTCATAGATATTTTATCCTCATAAATTAACTGAGCAGTGAAGCAATGTCTCCATTTTACCTAGCAGAGTAGGGGACTGGCCCATCTTCACAATAGAGGTCTGATAGAAATCAAACATGAGTTTCCTGTCTCTCTAGCCCATGCACTAACTACTAGACCATCTTTGCTACCACACTGTCCTTTCACTGCTCTTATAAACTGTTCTTCCTGCTGCACCACTCAAACCAACAGCCCAGTCGATGCATCCATCCATCATCTTAAGTATTAATAAAGAGCCTCATTCCAAAGCCCATTGTAGTCAATAGAAAGGCTTCTATTGGGTTCAATGGCCTTTGAAGGAGACTGATTCCAGTAGCCTCTGGCACACTGTCCTGTCACTGTAATCCAGCCATGACAGATATTAATGACAACAATCCAATGGCTCAGAGGAGAGACGCGGTCCTCAATGCACGTCACACATTAACGTGTTGGAGATGTTTGATGGGTTCCCACAGACCAGGGAAAGAAAACAAAAGGCCGATGGATTTCATCTTTCCGGCCCCCTCTTTCACAGCCTCTCTCGCTAGGTTGCCACAGCAACTCGTTTCTAGGCTGCTACCCTGACGACATCTACTGCATTTTTTAACAGCTCAGCGATTAATCATCATTTCACATGCTCTCCCCCCTCCTGAGCAAACAGATGGGATGGTCCTCAAACGACAGGGGATGCAAACACCCAGGTGCTGTCTGGTAATGTAGCCCACTGGTCAGTGTGCATTACTGGGCCTCTGATGTGCCCAATCCACAGTGGATATGAGTCAGTTACTGCCACACAGCTAGAAGGTTCACACTTAAGCTGTAGCAGCTCATGATTTTAGCTCTGGAGGTTCCCAGTTCAATCCCTGGTATGTCAGCAAAGATAGCGGCCATCTCTCAAATGCTCTTAACTCTCCTGTCGCTAACCTTCTGCCATGTATGATTCCATCTGCTCCGACTCGTGCATTTCATCCTGTCTATATTTGTATTGTCTTCATCCACATTACGCTGGGTAGCAGGGACCATCTCTCGCTGTTTGTACAGCACCATGCACACCCGTCAGTACGGGCTGCGCCATAATAAATCAGTAATCTCATGCTAGTAAAAGAGAATGGTTCCAGGGGACCTAGCAAAAGACTGGGCATTGGGATAGCTGAGATCTAGCTTGTCAGTGACTTGCTGAAGCTGGACACATCCCTGGACCTCTCTGGACCTCCAACCCCCCAGCTATACAACCGGGATAATAATACCTCTTCCACCTGCTGCCCGTATTGTGAGGATAAATTCCTCAATGTCAGGGTGGTGCTCAGATACTGCTTGAGCCTACACTCATTAAAACCGATGGCAAAGCTCCCACTGCCTGTAATGGCGCAAGAGCAGCACCGCACTGCGGTGATGGGAGCCAGTTAAGTATCTAAACAGATGTGGGATCCAGCATCCCACACAGTTTTGGTTTAGTTCATCTCAGAATTTAAGCCACGTTTCATGCCAGGGCAGTCAGGGCTGGCGAGACAGCTGCGAAAACGCTTCACCTGAGCTGCTAATTCTCCATAATGAAGCCAAATAATAACGAAACTTTCGATGCACTTATTATGTGACCCAAATAAAAGCAAAGCACTTTTATTTTGACAAGAAAAAGGTGCAAAACAGGCCCACGAACTCCAAGCTACATTTTTCCTTCCCTGTTATTTTTTTTTTAATTCCTAGTGATTTGTAAGCTGTTGGGGGGCAGGGACCATCTCTTTTTGCTCTGGGTATGTACAGCACCGAGCACCCTGAGTCCTGGTTAACACGTGGGGCTCCTACATGCTACTGCAATGCATCTAATAATGCTAGGAGACAGACTGCTGGCCAAGGAGGGACTGAAGATCTCTATTTATCCTTTGAACAGGTGCGTCTGGCACAGCTACCCACACAGGCATACTTCTAGGGTTCATTCCTAGACAACAGTAGCTAAACTCCCCCGGGCTTCTGCAAGGACACGTTCATGCCCATCACACCTGCTGGCATGCCTGGCTACTATTACAGAGAGGTATCCACCGTGGTGGGGTTTCTTTTATGCTCTGTCTCTTGGAGTGCCAACCTCTTATTGCCCCCACGGTAATTTGGGACTAGTCCCCTTGAGACGAAGGTCTCCCTATCCCATCACCACTGTCATGAGCCATCGGGCCCCCTCTTCCTTCCCTTTCCTCCTGATCTTTCTGGTCCAGACAAGGAGCCGTGAGGATGTGTTTTCGATGCCGGGAGGCAACGACAGACAAGAGCTAGCGTCTCTGAAATACACTGTGCATGTCCTCCTTCCCACTCCTCTGCTTAGAGTCAACCGCGGTACCGAGTGGCTCCGTGCGGTGATTTGATGGGAGGTGGCACTTGTGGGGGAGGGGAAACGGCTGCAAACATGCTGCTTAAATATGAAGGCCAAGAAAGTCTTTAAAAAACAACCCCTCCGACTCGCCGCCTGCTGTCCATGGGGTGGTGTGTGTGTGTGTGGGGGGGGGCGGGATCTGCTGCCTGACATTTCCAATTATCACATGGCGTAGGTGTGTCGAGGCTCCTGCGGAGAGCATCCCGCGCTGTACCGGTGTGAATGACTAACGAGCGGTCGCGTCGGCTGGTGCGCTCCTCCAGCCTTAGCCGCTCTGAGATGACAGCTCGGCCTCAGCCGCAGGGTCTGCAATCTCTCCTGGCTATATAGCAGGAAGGGGAGGATGGCCCAATGGGCAGAGCACTAGAGCACGGCTCAGGAGAACTGGTTTCAATTGTCAGCTCTGCTACAGACGCTCTGCGTGACCTTGGGAGAGTCACATAATCTTCCCTGTGCCTCGGTTTCCCACTTGTAAAATGGGGGTGCCAGTTCTCTACCCTCGCAGGGGTGTGGTGAAGCTAAACTCTGTTAATGATGCTGGGGTGCCCAGGTACTGAGATGAGGAGGGTCAGGGGAGTACGGGGTGGAAGGCTGGAGTGCTCAAGATGACCTGTATCAATCACCAGGCCTATCCAGGCACTGTCTTTAAGGACAGTGACTGCACAGAAAGCACCATCCACCTTGGCTCCTGAAACCAATCAGTGTCCCGACTGTGCATGCCTGCCCTGTGCTGCACCCGCGAAACAGGGAACGGTGGGTCACATCTTTGCTGGTCTTCCAAGGCAGAAAGTAGCCATGCCCCTCTGTGTTTTAATTGACGGCGTCGGTCCAGCTCCTAACGGTGCGGTGTTTGCTTCACGGCAGATTTCTCTGGCAACTGGTACTGACGGGAGCTCCTGCGTCGCCCTCCCAGCAAAGAAGCCAGAGTTAAGGCTTGGGCCGACGAAGGCCGAACTGCTCTTTGACCCCAGGAAGCTGTCCTGCCGGCACATGGCATTGGAGGGGAGGGATAGCTCAGTGGTTTGAGTATTGGCCTGCTAAACCCAGGGTTGTGAGTTCAGTCCTTGAGGGGGCCACTTAGGGATCTGGGGTAAAAATCTGTCTGGGGATTGGTCCTGCTTTGAGCAGGAGGTTGGACTAGATGACCTCCTGAGGTCCCTTCCAACCCTATGATTCTATGGAGCTGGAGGTATAAGCAGTGTGGGGAAAGCCTCCAGACGTGGCTTCAAACCAGCAAAGTCAGCAACAGACTTCCCGTTGACTTCCAGGGGCTTTGGACCAGCCCCATAATACGTACTGCACAGCTAGGGGGCTTTGGTTTATACCCGCTGGGCACTTTTCATCAGCCCTATACCCCACTTTGTGTGTTTTAAAGACAATTGCTCAGGTGGCAAAGGCAGAGATGAGGCCACACTTCCCTGATATTAAAGGAAACTTCCAGTGCGTCAGAATGTGAGCTCCCATCCGTTTTTATAGTGAGCGCTAAATAAGCGAACAGAATGGTGAGCCACTTGGTCATTTTTTTTCTGATTGCTGGCGCTTGTCTCTTTTCTGTGGTCGGTTTTCATTATTGAAATTGTTGCTGTGGGAGGCTTGAAAAGTCACATGCTTTTTCTGCACAGTTTTAAAAGAAGGATCAGCTACCACTGGTTTGGAGTGGCACCCTCTCAAGTCCATTTTTTGTTGGTCTTGCAGCAAGATTTCATTAAACCTAGGACATACCTAGTCTCTCTCACTGTGTCTCTCTCTCGCCTGCTCCCCATGGGCTGTGAAAGAAGAAGAAAAGAAACCATCACATGCGTATTGGTAAAGAATTGATGAGCTTGGAGCACATGGGAAATCATCTCTCTTTTGGATATTGCTACATTCCTCTTTCCCATCTAACCTATAAGAATGAAAGACTCAGGTCTCCTCCTCGAACTAAATCGTATGGAGGCATGAAATAATATGCAAAGCCACCTTGGTTTCCTTAATGGCTCACATATTATGGACCGAGGGCCATATAAGTACCTAGGCAGAGACAATATTAGACCAATATAGATCTGCTCCATTGATTTAAAAGCTTAAGTCACTGACCACACACAGTTTATCCAGCAACCAGTTCTGTGTTTACTGAATGTGATTTGAATTTTGATTCTGAGAGTAAAAGCACCTCTTGGCACTAGGAAAATGCCAATGGATTATTTTTTATCTTCTTTTCTCACCTATTCCGTCTCTTACTGGCCTTTGTTTCCCCCCTTTCCTATTAATTGCTTCCTGATTATCACTACTATTTAATCAGTGTGTGAAATTCTCTGGCCTGGGCTATGCTACTGATGACTATTTAAATAGCCATTGGGCCAGAGACAAGGAGAGTGAGAATGACTCTGTAGTCCAGTGCTTAGGGCACCTACCTAGGTGGGAGACCCAGCGTCCCCACTGTGATGCTGGCAGACCAGGTGCCAGCTCATGCCACGGCCCAGGACCTCACTGTCAAATGCCCAGTTGGAAACCAGCCTGGCTCACCGGTGGGTTAGTATTGTTAAAATAGATCGCAGTGTTATAGGAATGTGCTTAGAGTTTACGGAATGCTGGTAGGATGCTGCGGGCATTAATCCTACGTCTAGTATCTGTATCCCATGGTATAAAGCTATGAGTGTTTGCATTGTAAACCTCTGTAATGGTGTAACTCACCAAACAGGAAAAGAAGCATTAATTCAGGTAAAATGCTCGCCCTGCACACAAGATGGCCCATGGAAGGCAAATGAGGCATCGTGTAGCATCAGCAGACAGAGACCTTGTTGACTGCATTCCTCACTCCCTCCAGGAAGGGGAGGCCTGCACGTGAATTCATCCCATCAGCTTGGATTCTGGGGTGAAGGGGATAAAAATCCCTGACAAGGAGATTTTTCTGGGATCTTTCTGCTGTCTGGACTCTGAGGGGCAAAGATTCCTCAGCATAAGCAAGAGATCCCCATGTTGCTTGGCGTGGGGCAGCCCTAAAGGATAGAGCTGCATCTTCTAGAAGCTGATATTACCTCTTTAAATCTAAGACGGTAACTCATTTGTGCGTGTTTGTTTCCTGTTTTAACCTTGCAAATCACTCGCACTTCTTTTGTTACTTTAATAAATCGTTAGTTAGTTTATTACAGGATTGGCTACAGGCATTGTCTTTGGTTTGAGATTGGAGTAAAATTGGCCTGGCTAAGTGACTGGTCCTTTGGGATTGGGAATATCCTGAATATTATTGTGATTTTTGGTGTAAAGTGACCCTCTATCACATAGTCATACATTGCCTCGGGAGGTTGTGGAATCTCCATCACTGGAGATTTTTAAGAGCAGGTCAGACAAACACCTGTCAGGGATGGTCTAGATAATACTTAGTCCTGCCGTGAGAGCAGGGGACTGGACTAGATGACCTCTCGAGGTCCCTTCCAGTCCTATGATAGTCCAGCTTGCATGGCTGGCAAGATAGATTGGAATGCCCAAGGGGACTGTCTATGACTCCATGGTAAGACTGTTATAGTGCGTTAAGAGTTCATATTTATTAGTGGGTTGTTGAAATCTGATTACAGAAAATACAGCCAGGTTGGGGTGTCTGCCCTGATTTTTGACAGTCTGCCCTGAGGTTGGCACTCCTGGTCATGAGCCATTCCAGACAGCGTGACACCCATGCCTACCAGATTGAGCCCTGCATGTGATTTAGGGTTTAGGCAGGAGATAGGTGTCCGGACACCTAGAAGGAAGCAGTAGTGCATGTGCCCAGAAGCAGAAACATAGGCATCTAGGGAGCTTTTACCCTGAAAACGTAGGTGCTGCATGAGTTTAGGTGCCTACGCCCTTTGGTGGGAGTTCTGTGGGTCATGGTGGAGCCTAAAACTAGGATTAAGGCTCTTACATTTCACGCAGAGAGATTAAATGATTTGCCCAAGGTCACAGGGAATTTATGGCAGCACCGGCATTTGAACGCAGATTTTCTGAGTGCCAATGTGGCTGTGTCTCATCCCTTTCTAAGAACAAAGCTACAGCCCAGGAAGTGGTCAGATCTCTTGATAATTTTGTTTTTTAATCTGCAACATTAAAAAACCTGACTATCAAATAATGGGATTTATTCAGCAATCTACTCCACCATCATCTTCTTTTACCAATCAGTTGTCCATTCCCTTTAACGTGAGCATTGTTACTCCCATGCTTCTAGACCAGATAATCCCTTAAGAAGATTTCTGCATTGTGTTGTTTAATTAACTTGGATGTTTAATATATTATCGTGCTTTCCATGCTTCATTCAAAATAAAGAGCACATCAAGGGAAGACACACCCACATGAAGACACGCTCAAATACAGACAGACACGCACGGGCCCCCAGCTACAGAACAGACTCGCTTTGGAGACACGCTCGCAGAACTATTTTCGTTGAAGGTCTCTTTTGCCGTGAGACAAGTCGCACAGTGAATTTCCGGACTTCATCAGCCCAAAGGTTAAACAACTTGTAAAAAAAAAAAAGAGAGAGAGATTGAGAGGAGAAAAAAGATAAGTACCTCTAGGAAATCCAACATAGTCAGGTAGGAGCCAAGCAATTAAGTGAAACCAAGTGACAGGGCAAGCCGAGCTGCCCAGAGCCGGGAGGGAAATTAACAAAGGCTAGAGAGCTGAAGTAGCCATGGTGCTAAATCATTATGCTGACCTGCTTGTGGCTGGTAGAAACGGATCCAGCTAGGAGCTCTAAACCGCAGAGGAATGAAAGTGCGATTGCGATCCCGTTTACACTAGTGACTTCAGCAGAGACACCCCAGTTGGTGAGAGGGGAATCAGGCCCACATTTCCCAGGCTCCTGGTGGAATGGGGATGGTATCGGCTGATGGCCGTGACACCGTGGTTGATCTGACAGAGCGGATTGCGGCTGGCAGCCCAGGTGAAATGTGGGTAACGGGCAGGGAAGGAGTCTCTCTCCTTCTTTTTTTACCCTTTCTGCCAATCTGGCAGTGTGCCCAAGTGCTCACCCACCAGGCTTGCTTTGCAGAAGGAAGAAGCAGTGGGTTAAATAAATAAATTAAAGGAGATATCCTATCTCCTAGAACTGGAAGGGACCTTGAAAGGTCATTGACTCCAGCACCCTACCTTCACTAGCAGGACCAAGTACTGATTTTGCTGCAAATCCCTAAGTAGCCCCCTCAATGATTGAACTCACAACCCTGGGTTTAGCAGGCCAATGCTCAGACCACTGAGCTATCCCTCCCCCCACTAACCAGCCTTTTCACCTTTCATTAAACCTCAGGCTGTGTAGGAGGTGAGGAGAGCAGGGACTCTTGTAATTAGGGCTATTGGCTCGTTAGGGGGCTGGGGGTGGGGTCACAGATTTTCGGATTCCTCTGGTGCTGAAGAGGCATCTGGGCAGAGCTGCTGCTCCTGGTGCTTTTGCAGAGACCGGGGAAGGAAGAAGAGAGGGGCAAGCACCCCCACACTGCGCTGCTGCTGCAGGAAGGCTCAACTGGGCACCGGGGTAGGACTATTTGGGGGCCCTCAGTTGCTACAATGATAGAAAGGTTGTTCTGTGATTAAAGCTGTAGCCCAAGTGACCAGGGGCAGCTCAGCCACAGAGAAACTCTGCGGCCTTGGTCATGTCACTTCAGCTACCTCTCTCTTTAAGGATCACTAGCCTTATTTAAACCCTTTGTCTACTTAGATGTTAAGCCTCTCAGAGCAGAGATCTCTCTCCCTATGTGTCCATACAATGTCTAGCACAATGGTGCAGGGATCTCGGTTGGGGTCTTTAAGTACTATCATAATACAAACAATGGGCAGTCATGGGCCGGTCACTAAGAGGGCCCGTTGTATGCATTGAGATGGAATTCATGGGCCAATGGGGTTAACATAACCCAGTCATTGTCCCACATTGAACAGTGTTAAAGGAGTTCCGGGGCTTGGCATACAGAGCCCTCAGCCTGCTTAGCACCATGGCAAACCCACCGTTAACCATCCTTTTCACCTTTCATTAAAGATAAAGGATAGAAGGAAAACCAGCTAAAGCATTTGACATGTCAAGTATCATATAAGGCTTCCATTTTAACATCACCCCTTGTCTGACAGTTTCTGTGATGGTATCGAAGTTGGTAATAACCGTCTGTAGTGAAGCGGCCTGGCTCCCGACGGCCCCTGAGAAGGAGGAGCCAGAAAAGGCACCCAAGTGGGCGGAGCCACCGCCACCTGTTCCCGCCCCCCGGAAGTCAAGGGGCGGGACAGGAAGTATAAAAGCCAGGCCCCAGCGCTCAGTTGGAGCCAAGCGGCCGGAGAGAACAGACGCTCCTGCTCGGGCTCCTGCTGGAACGAGCCTCCCCAGAGCCACGTACCCCGAGGCGGACTGGCCGAGCCTCCCCAGAGCCACGTACCCCGAAGCGGACTGGCCGAGCCTGCCCCGAGTGCGGTATCCCGAGGAGCGACCCGAGAGTTCCCCTGCCCCGAGACCGGAGGAGCGGCCTGACCGAGACAGCCCTCAGCAAACCAAGGAGCCCATGGTGTGGGACCCCGTTGCCGAGCCCGGCGAGGAACAGGTACCAATGGAGGAGGAGGAGATGGGAAGTGGCCCGGGGATAGCCGACCCCGAACCCATGTCAGTGTGTTGCGGTCAGGATCCCCACTGACCCCGTGGCAGACGGACTGCTGCGGATAGGGCCCCGGGCTGGAACACAGTGGAGTGGGTGGGCCTGTGTTCCCCCCTGCCACCCCACGTCGGGTGGCAGCCTCTCCTCCTCCCTGCCTAGGGCCAGGACTGCCCCAAAGCGCTCAGCTCCTGCTACAAGGGCCTGAGCCCCCTTGAACTATTGTTTGCTGCCCCGCCCTGACTGAGGTCCTGGGCTTCCTGACTTTGTTGACGGCCCCGCCCTGACTAAGGGCCTGGGCTACCT
>NW_020664409.1:109479640-109497997 GCF_002925995.2 Terrapene triunguis | reverse complement strand
GTTGACGGCCCCGCCCTGACTAAGGGCCTGGGCTACCTGACTTTGTTTGCTGCCCCGCCCTGACTGAGGGCCTGGGCTGCCTGACTTTGTTTGCTGCCCCGCCCTGACTGAGGGCCTGGGCTGCCTGACTTTGTTTGGGCTCAGCTCCTACGGCAAGGACCTGAGCCCCTTGGCCTGGTTTATTGCCCGCCCGGACCAAGGGCCTGGGCTTCCCCCCGATTGCCTTACTACTGCTCAGCTCCTGAGGCAAGGACTGAGATCAGAGATTAGTGTTCTTGCCCAACCCTGAGGCAAGGACTGGCGCCCAAAAATCCCTAACCCTAAGTGTTAGGTGCCCCGCCCTGAATGAGGGCCGGGGCTTAGCTATTAGCGGTATTGGCCCCGCCTGTAGGAAGGTTCTGAGCCCCTCGGATCCTTGTGTGTGGCCCCGCCCTGAGCTAGCGTTTGGGCCTATCTAACCTTGTGCTTTTGTTTAGCCCCTGCCTGAGGGGCGGAACCCCCGAGTCTTTCGGAACCCGAGGACCGATTCGGGGCCGTGCAGTGAGGCGGCCTGGCTCCCGACGGCCCCTGAGAGGGCCCAGCTCCCACTCCGGACTATTACACCGTCCTTCTGGGTAAAAGAGAAGAAGTTAGTTGAGATGAGCTGGAGATGTTGCAGCTACTTTTGTTAAAGTCCAACCTTATTTCATCCCAGGTGGTGGTTGGCATTCAGCTGATGCCGGTAGAGATGTCAACATTATTTGGGTCCCTCTCTCTGGCCCCGTCTAGTCAGGACATCTCTCAGGATGGGGATGACAAAGGATCCCAGGAGATGGCGGGGGTGGCAACAATGAGGGTGAAGTTCACCCCAGTAGCATCCATCTGTTCTTCCATAGTTTCCTCCCAAAGTCTCTTTCTTTAAGGACCCACAAAGGGAGTGATGGGTGGAACAGCCCATCACCTCATTATTTTGTCCTCCAATTAGGCCTAATATTTGACACACCAATTTTGGTTAGTTAATTTTTGGTTTCACATCTTCTGTTCTTATCAAGCATGATTTTAACATAGTCCTTGAACCATATCAGTAGGCCCTTTTGTTTAGACTAAATTTAGTTCTTCCGTCGCCTTTTCATACCTTTCTCCATCAATTCTTGTTGTTCCAGGTTATTGTGACATCTCATGAACTTCCAGAGACTTCTTTACCATCGAGCTCACAATTAAGATACATTTGTCATCCTGGTTAGCACAACTGGCCCTCTCTCCTGCACATGCTCATGCAGCCCTGAGCCTGACAGTGTCATTATCCCTGGTCACGCAGTGTGAGATGGTCCCTCCAGGGGACATGGGCCAGTGCTCCATAAGGTGCTGCAGACGAGGGCAAAGCCATTGAGTTTGATCCATATTCATTGAGGACTCAGCGTCGAGAGCAGAATGCGGCTGGGCTCTTGGAGGCTTGTCTTGCTGTTGTGCTCTGAACCAGCGGCAGTGGTTTAATTCCTAGGCCCAGAGCATTGCTGTTATCAAGCCTGGAGGTCATGGATATGTAGGTCAGCATGATGGAGACTGAATCTCAGAGGATGGGGCCGCTGCAGGTGAGAGAGGGCGATTTTTACACATGCGGCTACTTGGGTACCCAGAAGCAGTCAGGAGTGCGCGGGAGCTCTGAAGCTGTGGGTCATCTTATCAATGTGAGGACAGACCTCCTCCATTCGGTGATGTATTATCGGGGCTTCCTTTTCCCCCTTGGCCTCACATCAGCCTCTTCTGGATACAGCTTCACCCCGGTTACTGATTTCCAGCAGTCCTTTGGGTAGCTGTCAAATGATGCTGTTAAGCCTTAATACAACGGTGATATGGAGCTGGATGTTGCCACCATCTTGCTGGCCTTCTAGCCCATGCTGTTGCTCTGACTCTCCCGGGGGATTTGCCTAGATGCTGAACGGCATGGGGACAAGATGGATCCCTGTGGAACTGCACAAGTGACGGGTCTAGGAGATGAAGAGCAGGTGCTCTGCATGGCTGCGTGAGAGGAAGAATGACTGAAGCCATCTTGGACTAATCCACCCCCCCCACCATGCCTCTGAGGCGGGACAGCAGGTCCTATGGCCGACCCTCTAAGATGCTGCAGAGAGGTCTGACGATATATACCTGGATGGATGGTCTTCATCTATGGCTGAGCGATCACTCATCAGTAGTCCCAGCATTGTCTCTGCTCTTGTGTCCCAGCCTGAAACCTGACTGGGCGGGGGCCAAGACACCAGCAGAAAGTAGGCCAAGTTGCCCCCACCATCCATTGCCTTCCTTGACCTGCCTTCTCTTCTCTCTAGGATGCCTTTGTTAGCCAACTGGAGCTGGCATTGCTCTAAATCTTCGCAGGGATCCCTCAGAAGCTCTTCCATCCACGCCAGTTCCGGGACTCCTTGTGGTTTGACCTGGCTTCCTGGAGTGACGTTGCCATGGATTCTTCTGCCCCCAGAGTCCCCCAGCACGGACAGGGGACCCATAGGGCATGATACAGTGGTGCTCCAGAAGGTGGGGAGGGAGAGACATGTCCCTGTTAGTCCCATCATGGTCCTTGTGCACCAGTCTTTTCCTTGCTGTAGGCGGTGCCCTAGTCTAATGGTGGCTGTTGTGTGGGGCCTGGGGAAAGAAGATGGTACCATGGAGACAGCTGGTGCCAATCTCTGTGTGGCAGGGAGGACTGGTCCCTCCCTTACCTAGTCCTCTCTCAGGCTAAGCACATAGTCACACAGACAGGGGCTGGCTCTCCCGCTTCAGTCCCGATTTCCAAGTGAGACAGGTCAGGAGAGGCCTGTATGCATCTCTGCACGTGGTGCCCTTGTGAAGACCCGGCAGACATATGAGCCATGCCAAGTGCTTGCATCAGCTACCTTTCAGCCACCTGAATTCTGCTGTACTGACCCCATTAAGCAATCGCGCTTAGCTCAAGGAACAGCTTGTTAAGTGGTGTGGGTGAGTCACACTGCAGAGAAACAAGGTGCTGTAAAATGACCCTATTATCATTAGCTGAATGGCTCCTGGGAACTCAGGGTTTTCCCTGCTGCAGGATTAGGAATGTAGGAATTGCTGGAGTGGGCCAGACTATGGGTCCATCTGGTTCAGTACCCTCTCTCCAGCGGCGGCCAGCACCAGCTGCATCAGAGGAAGGTGCAAGAAACCCCCTCATGGGCAATTATTTCATAACCTACCCATAGGGAAATTTCCTTCCTCACCCCTATCAGTTTGAGGTAGGTTGATTCCCTGAAGCAGGAGGGGTCCCTAGCCCTCATAGATCTTAAAAAATGAGATCTAATGACACTTTGGATGTTCTCGTTATCCATATAAATGTCAGATCCCACCCGTTTTCAAATTCTCCTAGCCTCAGTGATATCTTGTGGCTGGGAGTTCCATAGGCTAATTATGTGGCATGTAATAGAAGGGTTTTCCTTCTACCATTTTAAAATCTGCTGCCTTTTCAATGTCATTGAATGTCCCTTTGTTCTTGTAGTGTGAGACAGGTTAATGGAAAATGCAAATTGGTAACTTCTATCTCATCCATTATTTTACATACCTCTTCCATGTGCTCTCTTCTCCATCTCCTCTCTGAGCTAAATTGCCCCAATCTTTTCAATCATATTTCATACAAAGCTTTCCCAGCCCTCAAATCATTTTTTCCCCTTATCTTTACATCCTTATCATAGAATCATAGAATAGCAGGGTTGGAAGGGACCTCAGGAGGTCATCTAGTCCAACCCCCTGCTCAAAGCAGGACCAATTCCCAACTAAATCATCCCAGCCAGGGCTTTGTCAAGCCAGGCCTTAAAAACCTCTAAGGATGGAGATTCCACCACCTCCCTAGGGAACCCCTTCCAGTGCTTCACCACCCTCCTAGTGAAATAGCTTTTCCTAATATCCAACCTAAACCTCCCCCTTCTATTTCTGCTCTCTCTTTTTTTTGAGATAGCACAACCAGGCCTGAATGCACTACTCCCAGCAACAGCATTCCATTGATTTATAACACAGCATTGTAATAATCTCAGTATTGTCCTGGGTCTTAAGTACAACAGACAAGAACAAGGGTAGTGATGCTTGACCCTTCCCCTGTTTACATATCTAAGGATCATGTTGACAGTTACGTTTTGAGACCAATCAGTTTTAATCCATGTGAAGTGGGCTATATTGATTGTGGAGAGTGCTCACTTTTAATCAGTGTCTCAACCCTCCCTTGTATACACTCCCCTGGACTGAAGTACCCTGTCCCCACACGATTCACTGGGGGTACCTGGGGTGTTGAGGTAGGAAAATTTGGCAGAAAGGATGCTGGAATTGGAGCTGTAGGTGACTTTGGGGGAGGGGAAGGATAGCTCAGTGGTTTGAGCCTTGGCCTGCTAAACCCAGGGTTGTGAGTTCAATCCTGGAGGGAGCCATTTAGGGATCTGGGGCAAAAATCTGGGATTGGTCCTCCTCTGAGCAGGGGGTTGGACTAGATGACCTCCTGAGGTCCCTTTCAACCCTGATATTCTATGATTCATAATCCAGTGGTCAGTTGCATGTCCCCTCTGTGCCTCAGCCAGTCTCGTACAGCTCTTAGCTACACAACTTGGCTCAAACTACAGCAACTCCTGTTTCTCCCCCAGGAGGGCGCTGGTTTGGTTCCTTGCCCAAGATGATGGCTGCACCAGCAATAACCATTGTGTTATAGGCTGTTAAGTGGCTTCCAGCAGGGAGCTGGTGCCGAACTTTGTGACTTGGACTCCTAGCCAACGCTCTACCTTGCATCTTTCCATGCAGGCTGCTGCTGACCTGTCCCCTCAACCCAGGAAGTACTGACGCTACCCTGACTGCTTCAAACCCTTTATCTCAGGCCTTTAGATTTCATTCTTTCATGGTCCCCCAAATTCCACTGCTCAAACCTGTCCCTTCCCCTCACCCAGAGGGTTCCTTGCCACAGCTCTTCCCCCAGTCCTCCTGCCGCCCAGATGGCTAGCAGTCAACCCAGATTCAGGGCCCTCCACAAGAGTCATAGAATCTCAGGGTTGGAAGGGACCTTAGGAGGTATCTAGTCCAATCCCCTGCTCAAAGCAGGACCAATCCCCAACTAAATCATCCCAGCCAGGCCTTTGTCAAGCCTGACCTTAAAAACCTCTAAGGAAGGAGATTCCACCACCTCCCTAGGGAACCCATTCCAGTGCTTCACCACCCTCCTAGTGAAACCTACTTTCTACAGCATCCTTGGACCTCGCACTCCCTGCAACTTTACAGTCTAGCTGAGCTGCTCACTGGCTTTTATAATCACCTGATTCCCAGCTGATCAGTCGAGGGTTGCCAATTTTGGTTGGGTGTATTTCTGGCGATTTCATCACCTGACAATCTTTAATTCCTGGAGACTCCAGGCCAATCCTGGAGGGTTGGCAACCCTAGATCAGTCTCAGCTGGGAGGCGGCTGATCTGTCAAAGGTGAGGCTGGGCCCAACTCCCCTTAAAGGGCCAGCTACCCTGTGACTCCCCCCCATCTGCATCTTTTACAAACATTTTTGAATCTGTGCCGGTTTGCTTGGAAAACCTTTACCTCTGCTACACGCATCAGGCATCTTCCCCTCATGCTGCGGCCAGCATCTCTGCAGCTAGCCATTTGCTGAAGCCAGCGGAGGGGCAGCTGTGCCATGCATCCAGAATCAAGGGCTCGCACTCCCTGGTGAGAGCCCTCTGCGAGATTCGACTGGGGTGCATCTCACCGGAAGGACCGTCGCTGGGCAGTCAGCCCCATCTCAGAGTGAGCCAGCTCTGCTCTGGGGGATGTGCTGCCAGATGTGGGCACTGGGTATTTTCTTTTATTTCTCTTTTTTTTTTCTTGATGTGGTTATCAACGGGGAGGGTTTAAAATTGTTTAAAAAGTGAGTCATTCCTCTGTAGGTGTGAAAAGGAGCATTATGCACTGCTGGGCGATATCATTTGTGACTCATGTTACTGTGGGCTCTGTGCTTTTTGAGTGATAATTAAAAGGAGGGGGCTGGAGCCAGCTGGGGGCTAGGTAAGAATGCAACGGAGGTCAGAATAAAAGAGCTTTATCCTTCCATTAAGCAAATGACAGAGACGGGGAAGGGCAGGTGAATATGAAAGGTGCAAGTCCAATTAAAGGCTGGCTTTTAACTTTTTAAACCCCGCCTGCTTCTATTGGGTCAGCAGCATGCTCTCGGGAATGCTCAATTACTCACGCTAATTACAGCTGTGAAAAATTCCAACAGCTCCTGGGAGATATGTGTGAAGGAGGAGAAAGGGGGAAAAGGGGACTTGGGCCTTACAAAACTCTTTCAGCCGGTATCCAGGTCAGCCCCCAAGCCAGAAGCTGACTTCGCAACCAGAATAACATCCCTCTTCAAAGGGTCAGCTGGGGGTACGGTTGTCAACCCCCCCACAATTGTCCTGGAGTCTCCAGGAATTAAAGATTAATTTTTAATGAAAGATTATGTGATGTGATGAAACCTCCAGGAATACAGCCAACCAAAATTGGCAAGCCTAGCTGGGTGGACACCAGCCAATTAATTGTGGACATGCTGGGTCCAAAGTCCCTGCTTGCCCAGGACCTTTAAATGTGGTCTGATCAGTCCATGAATACAGAGGAAGGCTCTTTAAAATAATTTCCCTTCTGTTTCCCTTTCTTATGAAAATCTGTGTCTAGAGAGATGGTGGCAGATGAGACACACAGCTGGAGGAGCACCTCCTAGTTCCGTGGGCTGCTGCTAATTGGTTTTACTCACAAAGAAATACAGAAATAAAGGCTGGGAAAGTCCTGTTCGGTCATTCAATCCCTCTCTGCCGCCAGATCAGTATTGTTCCCTCCATTATATCTGGGAAAGGATAGCTCAGTGGTTTGAGCATTGGCTTGTTAAACCCAGGGCTGTAAGTTCAATCCTTTAGGGGGTCTGGGGCAAAAATCAGTACTTGGTCCTGCTAGTAAAGGCAGGGGGCTGGACTTGATGACTTTTCAGGGTCCCTTCCAGTTCTATGCAATAGGTATATCTCCATATATATATATAGAGAGAGAGAGTGGGCTTTGCAATGACTTGAACGATGGGGCTTGTATCAAATTCTTCACCCAGCTGACAGCCATTTCCAAGAGGTAGAACAGCCCAGGTGCTATGCTGGAACTTGGGGAGATCCTGGTTGAAGCCCCCTCTTCTGCTACAAACCTTTTGTGTGACCTGGGGGGAGGAGGGGAGGGCAAAGTCACTTAGTTTCTCTGTAAAGTAAGGCTAAAATACCATACCTTGAGCAGAGTTTGACCCTGCACAGGGAGAAGCACTGGAAACTGTATGAAGTCCACCAGGAATGTTGCTACTGATTTCACATGGAAGATGCTAAATCTTACAATGATAAACCTGTAAGAGAAATAATATTTCCCTACTTCACAAAGGGGACGAGAGCCGCCCAGATGTTACAGTGATGGCCTCTAAAGGAAGCACCTAGATAAAATAAGAATTTTTGTTCAGTTTCAGCCTGTCATTCCTAATTTCAACACCTCTTCTTCCTTTATATTATGCAACCAACCTCCCCAAAGACTAGTAGGAGAACTTGAACCAGGGACCTTTTGTACCAGTTAAGACCACTCAAGTACCAGGAGCAGTTTCATAGGTGGCCAACTCAGGGAAACGTTAGTCTCAGCTGGTGTGTGCAGGGCACATGACTTGAACATTTAACAGCAAGACCACGCTCACAATAGACCTTACTGTGGGCAGATTCAGCAGAGTGGCTGAAGGGTGAATGGGGCCATGGCGACTGACCTCCTGTGACATTCCCTTGTGTTATCTGGACCGGTGATCTGCTAGGTCACTCCAATCCTTGACTCTGGGAGCCAGCCTTACTCTGCTCTGCTGTGAGAACCCCCATTCCCGGGCTTTTCACGCACAGTCTCTAGCATGTAAGCTGCTCCCAGCTATGTGAGTGAGCACTCTTGGCCAGTCGCTGCTTGGATTGTGCAACCGACTGACACTAGCCAATATCTCCGGTCCCAGACACAACCCTAGGAACCTCCGTCTTGCAGTGTCCAGTTGTGCCTGCTGGACGCTGCAAGCTTATATGAGTTTGTCAATTTAACAAAAAAATTGATATGTACCAGGCTTGTCATCCCAAGGGGCGTCTCGGACACGCTTGAAACCAAACGCACTGCTTCAGGTAGAATAAACAAACAAATGTATTAATTACCAAAGATAGATTTTAAGTGATTATAAGTCAAAGCACAACAAGTCAGATTTGGTCAAATGAAATAAAAGCAAAACACATTCTAAGCTGATCTTAGCACTTTCAGTGCCCTTACAAACTTAGATGCTTCTCATCACAGGCTGGCTGGCTGCCCTTCAGCCAGGCTCTCCCTTTTGATCAGTGCTTCAGTCGCTTGGTGGTGGTGTCTGTAGATGGAGGTGGAAGGGAGAGGAAGAGCATGACAAATGTCTCTCCCTTTTATCATGTCCTTTCTTCCCTCTTGGCTTTGCCTCCCCCCTTCAGAGTCAGGTGGGCATTACCTCATCGTAGTCCCAAACTGACCAAAGGAAGGGGGGTGGACTCACTGGAGAGTCCAACAGATGCTTTGTTGCTGCCTAGCCAGTGTCCTTGGTTCCTGTGAGGCTGGGCTGGGTTTGTCCCATACATGCCCTGATGAGGTGTGAACTGCCCCTCTGCTCCTGGAGAGTTTTTCCTGGGCTTGTTTTAAGCCATGAGGACACATTTTCAGCCTCATAACTGTATATACGACATTGCAACCTATAACATCACTATAACAACAATGCTCAGTGCATCATGAGCCTTCCGAAGACACCCGACATGACAAACTTTGCATTGGATACCACACAATCATATTATAAGGATGAACATGGGGATGCAGAGTGTTCCCCCGAGATACAGAGTGCCACACCTCCTTTCTGAGCCCTAGAGATGGACCCTGCAGGTAAGATGGAGGCACATTGGCAGGTGTGGATTTTAAGCTCAGACGACTGCTTCCCAAAGTGCGCCTGGAAAAACAGCAAAGAGTCCTGTGGCACCTTATAGACTAACAGACGTATTGGAGCATGAGCTTTCGTGGGTGAATACCCACTTCGTCGGATGTATTCACCCACGAAAGCTCATGCTCCAATACGTCTGTTAGTCTATAAGGTGCCACAGGACTCTTTGCTGCTTTTACAGATCCAGACTAACACGGCTACCCCTCTGATAGCTACTGGAAAAACAGAAGGCTTCATTCGCCAGGGCCATCAACCTGCTACCTTTGAGCAGCAGAAAATTCACTTGAACCAACCAAAGACTAGTTCAGGCATTGTGCACAGCTGAGTCCTGCATTCCACTGGCTAGTTCCCGTCTTTCCTCGGCAGTGCCTTAAAAAACCCTCTGTGGAGAGCGATAAATAACCATATAAAAAGAAAACAAACCCAACCCAATGACTGATTTGTTTCTTTTTATCCAACTTGCAATTTACTGGCTCTCCAGCGGCTCTGTATTTTAAAAGAACAATGATTTTCAGCTTGAGCTACTCACAGCAACTCTGCCAGTAAGTCCCAGCGGAGGGCAAGTAGCTCTCAGATCAGAGCACTGAGCTATTACCTCAGCTCAGGTGACTACCGCCAGTTCATTTGAGTAGTTTGACACGCTGAAAAATGCATTAAAAGCTTCGAATGAATGGACGTCTTGGGCTCTGAAGCCAGCCTGAGATACTTTGCGCCGATCCTACAATGATGAACATTGTATAAAAGGCTAGAAAGATGGATAGACGAGATACAGAGATAGAACCTCTTACCGCTGCTCTGTTTAGCTCCTCCACTATCAAAAACTCAAGGAGGGAAAAGCCGGGTTTCCTCTCTGTTCAGTGGGAAGTGTCCTAGAAGAGCTTATGCCGCGTTCAAGGGTCACTGTCTATCTGCCAAATGGGATCCAATATTTTGACACATATGTTTGTGCACGCAGGTTGTATGCATGCACAACCACATATCGTACACACACACGTGCGTACATGTTCCTGTACACGTCTGATTAGCACCATGTTTGGTCTCCATCTTCCAAAGACAGTTTTCTGCTGTTGAAAAAATAAACGAAAGTGTGTGAAGTTCGGGCCAGCCTTCTATTGGACGGGTATATGACATACCGGAACTGCATGTGACTGTTGTTAGATTCTTGTTTGGAATGCTGTGTGTAGGACTTTTCGCCTTGGCTAGGGTGCACTTGTCCAGCTATAATAGGTTAAGAATTGCAGCTCCAGATCATACTTTATTTTGTACAAGCGAGATAAGTAAAGGCTCTTTGTACCCACTTCTGAAACCCAAGAGCAAATCTGTTGTGGTCAGAGATAACTCATCCAGTTACTTTATCTGAGACCCTCATGATTTACGGAGGCAGTGTGGCCTAGCAGAGAGGGCACTGAACTGGGTCTCAGGAGACCTGGCTTCTATTTCCACCTCTGCCACTGGCCAGTTGGGTGACCTTTCTCAAGTCACTTCACCTCCTTATGCCACATTCCCTATCTGTAAAATGGGGATAACGATACTCACTTCCCTTGCAACCTACTGGTGAAATGTGCTATAGAAGAGAGGGGTATTATTAAGAGCAGTGCTATTATCCCATTATACAGAGGGGGAACTGAGGCACAGAGAGATAGACTAAGTGATTTGCCCAAGATCACACAGGGGAGGTCCCCTGAGTCCCAGTCCAGTGCCCTAATCATTAGACAATCCTACCAAACAAAAGTCTTCCTTTTGGGAAAAGAGGGAAAGAGACAATCTAGAGATAACATGGACCATAATTATCCCTCCCAAACAAAGAACTCTGTGTGACTCTCCGCTAGTTGAAGTAGCTGAAAAGCACCGCTAACTCCTCGGGGAATGATATGAACAATATATCACCGGCATGGCCCGAAATGGAGCTTTTAGGTCTTTGGAGTCCCTCGCTGTCATTGATTGGGGGATTGATGAGGCCTAATTTGCATTTGGAAATGACCTTTTCAGGCAAACTAGGCTCAATTTTTCTGGCTGCAACATGGTGGGGGTTTATTATTCCTACTAGTCTCGCTTGTCCTTCCCTGCAAGCAGAGAGTCAGAGACCAGGATCCGGACCAGCTGTGCCCCCAAAAGTCTGGCCCAACCCTTCAAATCAGACCAGACCCACATCCCTCCCCAGAACGACTCCCCCTCTCCCCCCGCAACTGGATCAAACCCACATCCCTCCCCAGACCAAACTGGACCAGACCCACATCCTTCCCCAGACCCAAACCCCCAAACTGGACCAGATCCACATCCTTCCCCGGACCCAAACCCCCAAACTGGACCAGATCCACATCCTTCCCCGGACCCAAACCCCCAAACTGGACCAGATCCATATCCTTCCCTGGACCCAAATCCCGAAACTGGACCAGACCCTCTTCCAGCCCAAACAGGATCAGACCCCTCTATGAACTGACCCCTCTCGACTTGAACCTCCTCACTGCCTACCAGAAGAGGGCGACTTCCTAACCTCTAGTCCTGAACCAGACCCCCCCCACTAAAAATCCCTAGCCAGATGGCAATTGGGCACCCCACTCTGGAGCCACCCCTGCTGTCGATCCGCCCTATTCTCCTCCAAACTGGGCCGGACCTCACCTGGCTGCAGCTTGGCCAGGTGCAGGTCTCTGCCAGGCCTGGAGCACAGGTGAGCCAGGGGAGCTGTAGGGGGCAGGGGCACAAGCCTCCCACAGGGCATCTGGTGGGGGGATGGGACAGGGGAGCTGGGAGAGGTCCAGTCTCCCCTGGGGGCGCTGGTGGGGTGCTGGGGCTCCAGCTGCTCCATGGGGCCCAGGCCAAGGGGGATTACCTGGTGCAACGAGCACCCACTGGTCAGGGTGCACATCAGCCAGGTACTGCCTCCCGCCCAGCATGGTCCTGGACCCCCACACTCCCCACCACCTGGCTTGGCAGGTGTATTCGAATAACAGCGGGGTCGGGGTGGGTGCACGGGGAGGGGGAGCCACATGCACAGTGCCCTCCTGCCAATGCTGCCCCAAGCCCGGGGGGGGCAGCCATCCCCTAGCTCCCCCGCCCCTCCCAGACTCTCCCCTGCTGCCCTCACCACACACCTGACCCGATCTGCCTCTTCTACCTCCCAACCCCAGGGAGAGCCGCCAGTAGGAAGGGGAAGGATTATGGGCCCCTTCCCGAGCGTGGGCCTGGCTCCAGGGTGCCAGTGTAAACCCGGTACTGTGCCAAGTCTAATAAGGTGTAAGATTTCGACTGAGTGCTTACCTTTTATTCTCTTGGGTAACTACCTCTGACCTATTAGCATCCCTTAAAATCGATCTTTCCGTCATTAATAAACCTGGATTATATTTTACTGAAAACAGCGTGTTTGGGTCGAAGTGCTTGGGACGCCTCAGCGCAGTTTACAAAGGCTGGTGCGTGTCCTCTCCACAGTGAGGGAGGGGCGGACTGGGTAATAAACGTACACTGGTCAGGCTTCTGACCGGGGCAAGACGGTATATTCCAGGACTGCAAGGGTGGGGGCTTGGGAGATTGGCTGGTGCCTTTCTCTGTGGGATGTGTGAGTGGCTCTGGGGGCATTCTTGCAATCTAGCTGGGTGTGGGCAGGACGGGTGCAAGGATGTTTCGCGCCTTAGGCAAAACTTCCACCTTGCGCCCCCCCCCCCCCCCAGCCCCGTGGCAGCCCCCCGCCCCCCCCCCCCCACCCCCCTTAATACACCCCCCCCCCCCTGCCCGGGGGCCCCCCCCCCACGGCAGCTTCCCCCTGGCCCAGGGAGCCGTGCGGCAGCTCCTCGCCCCAGCTCACCTCTGCTCCACCTCCTCCCCGAGCACGCCGTCGCTGCTCCACTTCTCCCGCCTCCCAGGCTTGCGGCGCCAATCAGCTGTTTGGCGCCGCAAGCCTGGGAGGGAGAGAAGCAGAGCGGGGCAGCGTGCTCAGGGGAGGAGGCGGAGCAGAGGTGAGCTGGGGCGGGGAGTTCCCCTGCGTGCCGCCCGCCCCCCTTACTTGCTGCAGGCGGCCCTCCCCGCGCCCCCCTGCCCCAGCTCCCTCTGCCTAAATGCTGACGACGACCGGGGCAGCCGAAGATCCGGCCAACCGCGGTCACCGCCAAAGGACCCGAAATGCCGCCCCCCAAACGTTAGTGCCCTAGGCGACCGCCTAGGTCGCCTAATGGGTTGCACCGGCCCTGGGTGTGGGGCTGCACATGCTGTTGTGCTGAGTGATAGCAGGGCCTGGAGGGGTTTGCTGCTTGTCACTAGCAAAGCATTGTGAGAGACAGCCCAGGCTGGAGAGTTAAGGGGGACAGCGGTACCCCAGTTCCAGGTTGTACTCTAGGGGTTCCGTCACAGGACCCTAAGGACCTAGGTCTTGTGTTCAGAGGAAGGCACTGAGGTAGCAAGAAATCAGTGCAAAACGACATCTGGGATGTTCAAAAAAGCCAGGTACCTGACTCCCATTGAATTTCAAAACCTAGGAATATGTCTGAGAGCTAGGGGGAGCTGATCAAGGAGACACCATTGACACTAACAACTCTCAACAGAGAGGCCAAGGAAGGGATGGAGCACGGAGAAGGAAATACCTTCTTTGTCCTTGAGGTGGTCTCTCCAGGTTCAGTGCTGAGTGGGACTTTGTAGCGGCAGCATGGGGAGCAGTTGCACTGTTACCCCCTGGGCTGTACCTGCTCTGTGCACCAAGCTTATCAATCTGATGCCTTTCGCCAGCACGAAATTCACATGTCAAACAGAAGAATGAGACCAATCCACTTCCCTTGGCTTGTGGAATTGACTCCTGGTGGAGTGATTTCTAAAGGAAAGGAGCTGTTTAGGCGGATCCCAGCTTGGACTGACAGACGGTCCATCTGCATCAGTCATCTCAAAGAGATTTGCTTCTGACTCGTGCTGTAATCACGGCAGAGAATGCCCAGCAAGGCGTTAGCAGGATCGAAAAGCAGGCGAGGTTACGGCATCTCCTTGTAGTTGGAAAGAAGCCTCCCCTCTCTTAGTTATACTGGACGCTGAGAAAATACAAACGAGCGGCGGAGAAAACGGATTTCTTTACAACTCTCTCCCTGGAGATATGAGCATGTATAACCCTTCTAGCTGCTCTGAAAAGAATTCCAGACCTTGGCTCTGGGTCTCAGGTCTAAATGTACAAAAAAAGTCTGTTCTCCAAGGGTGACTGTTATTATTATTTTTTGTTTGTTTGCCCTGCCTGGGTTGTGACCTGATCTTACTTAATACAAGACGTGCGAGCTGAAAAATCAATAGAACAGCCAAAGAGCCACTTAGACAGAGTTTTCCTAGAGAGAGCTTATTAATTCCTAACACTGCCGGCTTCCATCTGAAAAGGAAAGGAACGCTGGCTCCAGTCCCTTATTCCGATTTACCCTTTGGTTTCTGTGATGCTGGCAAACCAAGCACCAGCTCTTGCCAAGAATGCAGGCATTAGCTAAGAACTGACAAACTCATAGCTGGACACCAGACCAGTTCATCTGCATGTTAGTTTTGCTCAAAATAGGTATTAGTCTTACAAGAATGTATTTAGTGTTTAGACTCCATGAAATGCTTGTAAGTTGCTGCGTGCATTAATCTCACTTGTAATGTGGGTATCCCATGCTGTAAGGAAATATGTAAGATTTGCTTTATAACTTTGAAAATGTTTGCTCAGAACTTGTGAACCCAGGCACAGGAACTGTCCCTTCCACCCATCTAGAAGGACTATGAAAATCAGATGGGCCATCAAGGAACATCGCTAAGGTCCTTCCACTATGGTGCCTGAACATCAGGTAGTACTAAATAACATCTAAAAACTAATTCTGCTCTTTTCTTATCCATGATCCCAGACTTCTGTATTTAAATTCCTTCTTCCTTCTCCCTCCTTCTTTAGTCTCTTCCTCATCATTCAAGGGAAGTCCTGCAGGTAGAAGTGAACATCCACTGGTAGAGTTCTCTAGCTTCTGTTATACAGGAGGCCAGACATGATGATCATAGAATCATAGAAGACTAGGGTTGGAAGAGACCTCAGGAGGTCATCTAGTCCAAGTCCCTGCTCAAAGCAGGACCAACTCCAACTAAATCATCCCAGCCAAGGCTTTGTCAAGCCAGGCCTTAAAAACCTCTAAGGATGGAGATTCCACCACTTCCCTAGGTAACCCATTCCAGTGCTTCACCACCCTCCTAGTGAAATAGTGTTTCCTAATAGTTTTTCCAACCCAGACCTCCCCAACTGCAACTTGAGACCATTGCTCCTTGTTCTGTCATCTGCCACCACTGAGAACAGCTGAGCTCCACCCTCTTTGGAACCCCCCTTCTGGTAGTTGAAGGCTGCTATCAAATCCCCCCTCATTCTTCTCTTCTGCAGACTAAAGAAGCCCAGTTCCCTCAGCCTCTCCTCGTAAGTCATGTGGCCCCAGCCCCCTAATTATTTTTGTTGCCCTCCGCTGGACTCTCTCCAATTTGTCCAATCCTTTCTGTAGTGGGGGTCCCAAAACTGGACGCAATACTCCAGATGTGGCCTCACCAGTGCCGAATAGTAGGGAATAATCACTTCCCTCGATCTGCTGGCAATGCCCCTACTTATACAGCCCAAAATGCCGTTAGCCTTCTTGGCAACAAGAGCACACTGTTGACTCATATCCAGCTTCTCGTCCACTGTGACCCCTAGGTCCTTTTCTGCAGAACTGCTGCTTAGTCAGTCGGTCTCCAGCCTGTAGCGGTGCATGGGATTCTTCCTTTCTAAGTGCAGGACTCTGCACTTGACCTTGTTGAACCTCACGAGATTTCTTTTGTCCCAATCGTCCAATTTGTCTAGGTCACTCTGGACCCTATCCCTACCCTCAAGCGCATCTATCTCTCCCCCCAGCTTAGTGTCATCCATGAACTTGCTGAGGGTGCAATCCATCCCATCATCCAGATCATTAATGAAGATGTTCATAGAATCATAGAATCATAGAATATGAGAGTTGGAAGGGACCTCAGGAGGTCATCTAGTCCAACCCCCTGCTCAAAGCAGGACCAATTCCCAACTAAATCATCCCAGCCAGGGCTTTGTCAAGCCGGGCCTTAAAAACCTCTAAGGAAGGAGATTCCACCACCTCCCTAGGTAACGCATTCCAGTGCTTCACCACCCTCCTAGTGAAATAGTGTTTCCTAATATCCAACCTAGACCTCCCCCACTGCAACTTGAGACCATTGCTCCTTGTTCTGTCATCTGCCACCACTGAGAACAGCCGAGCTCCATCCTCTTTGGAACCCCCTTTCAGGTAGTTGAAAGCAGCTATCAAATCCCCCCTCATTCTTCTCTTCTGGAGACTAAACAATCCCAGTTCCCTCAGCCTGTCCTCATAAGTCATGTGCTCCAGACCCCTAATCATTTTTGTTGCCCTCCGCTGGACTCTTTCCAATTTTTCCACACCCTTCTTGTAGTGTGGGGCCCAAAACTGGACACAGTACTCCAGATGAGGCCTCACCAATGTCGAATAAAGGGGAACGATCACGTCCCTCGATCTGCTGGCAATGCCCCTACTTATACAGCCCAAAATGCCATTAGCCTTCTTGGCAACAAGAGCACACTGTTGACTCATATCCAGCTTCTCGTCCACTGTGACCCCTAGGTCCTTTTCTGCAGAACTGCTACCTAGCCATTCGGTCCCTAGTCTGTAGCAGTGCATAGGATTCTTCCGTCCTAAGAGCAGGACTCTGCACTTGTCCTTGTTGAACCTCATCAGTTTTTTTTTGGCCCAATCCTCTAATTTGTCTAGGTCCCTGTGTATCCGATCCCTACCCTCTAGTGTATCTACCATGCCTCCTAGTTTAGTGTCATCTGCAAACTTGCTGAGAGTGCAGTCCACACCATCCTCCAGATCCTTAATAAAGATATTAAACAAAACCGGCCCCAGGACCGACCCTTGGGGCACTCCGCTTGAAACCGGTTGCCAACTAGACATGGAGCCATTGATCACTACCCGTTGAGCCCGACGATCTAGCCAGCTTTCTATCCACCTTACAGTCCATTCATCCAGCCCATACTTCTTTAACTTGGCGGCAAGAATACTGTGGGAGACCGTATCAAAAGCTTTGCTAAAGTCAAGGAATAACACATCCACTGCTTTCCCCTCATCCACAGAGCCAGTTATCTCATCATAGAAGGCAATTAGGTTAGTCAGGCACGACTTCCCCTTGGTGAATCCATGCTGACTGTTCCTGATCACTTTCCTCTCCTCTAAGTGTTTCATAATTGATTCCTTGAGGACCTGCTCCATGATTTTTCCAGGGACTGAGGTGAGGCTGACTGGCCTGTAGTTCCCCGGATCCTCCTTCTTCCCTTTTTTAAAGATGGGCACTACATTAGCCTTTTTCCAGTCATCCGGGACCTCCCCCGGTCGCCATGAGTTTTCAAAGATGATGGCCAATGGCTCCGCAATCACATCCGCCAACTCCTTTAGCACCCTCGGATGCAGCGCATCCGGCCCCATGGACCTGTGCTCGTCCAGTTTTTCTAAATAGTCCCGAACCACTTCTTTCTCCACAGAGGGCTGGTCACCTTCTCCCCATACTGTGCTGCCCAGTCCAGCAGTCTGGGAGCTGACCTTGTTTGTGAAGACAGAGGCAAACAAAGCATTGAGTACATTAGCTTTTTCCACATCCTCTGTCACTAGGTTGCCTCCCTCATTCAGTAAGGGGCCCACACTTTCCTTGACTTTCTTCTTGTTGCTAACATACCTGAAGAAACCCTTCTTGTTACTCTTAACATCTCTTGCTAGCTGCAACTCCAAGTGCGATTTGGCCTTCCTGATTTCACTCTTGCATGCCTGAGCAATATTTTTATACTCCTCCCTGGTCATTTGTCCAATCTTCCACTTCTTGTAAGCTTCTTTTTTGCGTTTAAGGTCAGCAAGGATTTCACTGTTTAGCCAAGCTGGTCGCCTGCCATATTTACTATTCTTTCTACACATCGGGATGGTTTGTTCCTGCAACCTCAATAAGGATTCTTTAAAATACAGCCAGCTCTCCTGGACTCCTTTCCCCCTCATGTTATTCTCCCAGGGGATCCTGCCCATCTGTTCCCTGAGGGAGTCAAAGTCTGCTTTTCTGAAGTCCAGGGTCCATATTCTGCTGCTCTCCTTTCTTCCTTGTGTCAGGATCCTGAACTCAACCATCTCATGGTCACTGCCTCCCAGGTTCCCATCCACTTTTGCTTCCCCTACCAATTCTTCCCTGTTTGTGAGCAGCAGGTCAAGAAAAGCTCTGCCCCTAGTTGGTTCCTCCAGCACTTGCACCAGGAAATTGTCCCCTACACTTTCCAAAAACTTCCTGGATTGTCTGTTGAACAAAAGCAGCCCCAGGATAGACCCCGGGACACTCCGCTTGATACTGGCTGCCAACTAGACAT
>NW_020664409.1:109413940-109479630 GCF_002925995.2 Terrapene triunguis | reverse complement strand
AATTATATTCGCCTCTATTAAGTAGAGCATTCACCTCTAGCTGTTGTGTGTTTCATCAATCCCACACTCCACAACAATCTTCTGTGTAGCCCTTTGCGAAGAACCGGTGGTAATTAAACGTATAACTTGCTATTAACATAATTCACCGGGCTATAAAATGTAGGATATAATCTGACAGGCCAGCCATAAAAATGCTATTATGCCCTTTAGCAGATTGGAGAGTAACATACCGATGGCAAGATCACCACTGGTGTAAATAAAGGGGAACATAGAATTGGAAGTCAGCATAGCTGCACATGTCTAAGCCAGAGGGAATTTGGCATGCCCGTAATGCGGCCCCCCCCCCCAGCCTTTTATCACTTTCTGTTTAATCCAGCCGCGGGCAAACATGGCCTTCGAGGTACAATTTAATTCACCTGAACCTAAAGAAAACAACACTGAGCCAACCTCATCTTCCAGCACCAGATCCGGCTGTGCAGCTAGGCTGAATTCACCTTTGGGCAGGAGGCCAATGTAAGGCAATACACCACCTGGGTCCCACTTATGTCCTCAAAATATGGCTAATTATAACACATCAAAAGCATGTAGGCCTCATGCTGGTCCCCAGGGAATTTTGTCCACTGGAAAGAAGTATTTATGGCCCTTATGGCTTTTTTCAGCATGCAGGGACACACTGTCTCTGCAGACACACTTACGCTCTGCCTTGCCCAGCCACACGCTGTAGGGAATGCTGCTTTGCAGTGTTTCTAACAGACCTGTTCAATGACAGATTCTTGCATTCGGAGATTCATAGGTTCTAAGGCCAGAAGGGAACATTGTGATCATCTTGTCTGACCTCCTATGTAACAGAGGCCAGAGAACATCCCTAAAACAATTCCTAGAGCAAGTCTTTTAGAAAAAATACATTGAATCTTAATTTAAAAATTGACAGTGATGAAGGCTCCACCATGTCCCTTGGTAAATTGGTCCAATGGTTAATTACGCTTGCTGTTAAAAATGTACAACTTCTTTCTAGTCTGACTTTGTCTAGCTCAACTTCCAGCCATTGGATCGTGTTGCATCTTTCTCTGCTAGATCGAAGAGCCCATTAGTAAATATTTGTTCCCCCGTAGATACTTATAGACTGTAATCAAATCACCCGTTAACCATCTACATAGATTGAGCTCCTTGGGTCTATCACGATAAGGCAGGTTTTCTAATTCTGTAATCATTCTCCTGGCTCTTTTCTGAACCCTCTCCAATTTATCAACATCCTTCCTGAATTGTCGACACCGGAATTGGACACAGGATTCCAGCAGTGATTGGACGAATGGCCAATAGAGGTAAAATAACCTCTCTACTCTATCCCAAGAGGTGTGAGGGATAGCTCAGTGGTTTGAGCATTGGCCTGCTAAATCCAAGGTTGTGAATTCAATCCTCAAGGGGGCCATTTAGGGATCTAGGGCAAAACATCTGTCAGGGACAGTACTTGGTCCTGCTGTGAAGACAGGGGACTAGACTCAATGACCTTTCAAGGTCCCCTCCAGCTCTAAGAGACAGGTATATCTCCATGTTGATGCATCCTAGGATTGTATTAGCCCTTTTGGCCACAGTCTCACACTGGTAGCTCCTGTTCAGCTGATTAGCCACCACTGACCACGACCCCCGAGCCTTTTTCAAAGTCACTGCTTCCCGGGCTAGAGGTCCCCATCCTGTAAGTATGGCTGATGTTCTTTATTCCTAGATGTACACATTTACAAACCTGACATTTACATGTAGCTGTCTTAAAACATATTGGTTGCTTGTGCCCAGCTTTCCAAGTACTCCTGATGGCTGGAGATCAGTGCCCTGTCCTCTTCATTATTTACCACTCCCCCCCCCAATTTTTGTGTCATCTGCAAATGTTATCAGTGAGGATTTTATCTTTTCTAGGTCTAGGTACTTGTACTAGATACGACCAAACAACTCATGTCAAAGACCTGCTCCTAGACCCCGTCGTAGGGACCAAGTCAAGGTTGCCCAGAGCTGGGGGGATGGAGCTCGGCTGTTCTCAGTGGTGGCAGATGACAGAACAAGGAGCAATGGTCTCAAGTTGCAGTGGGGGAGGTCTAGGTTGGATATTAGGAAACACTATTTCACTAGGAGGGTGGTGAAGCACTGGAATGATTTACCTAGGGAGGTGGTGGAATCTCCTTCCTTGGAGGTTTTTAAGGCACGGCTTGACAAAGCCCTGGCTGGGATGATTTAGTTGGGGTTGGCCCTGCTTTGAGCAGGGGGTTGGACTAGATGACCTCCTGAGGTCCCTTCCAACCCTGATATTCTATGATTCTATGATTGTGCTGGAGCTCATCTCTGATTCCCAGGGCCCATCAGTAGCCACAGGATATTGCGTGTAAAGTAAAACAGCCCTGAGCCTGCTGTAACTGACCCCAGGGGCCAGGGAAGCCCCACACAGCCCAAGAACATAGCGGGTGCAACGGCCGGTGGCTTGACAGCACTCCTCTGCCAGCACAGCGATGGAGTAACTCAGAACCAGGCCCTGTGCCTTGTGCCTGCTGTGCTGCACTTGATCACGCATCAACCATGCTGGGATCCCAAGGGAAATCAGCTGCAACCCCTCGCACACCTTCTCGGTAGCCCGTGTGCGCTTTTCTGGGTCTCAGGCAATATCTCCCAGGCTTGCAGCCGAGCCGTTCTCCGGCTGAGAGAGGCTGCGGAATGGGTTTATAATGAGTGGCTGTGGGCACTGAAACAAATTAGGAAGAATTACCCTGCCTGCAGGCTCGTTAACTGGAGACCCTGTGATTGGAACTCACTCATACCGGCGCTCCAGCCCCACTGGCAACACTTCCCTGGCAGTGTATTTACCTTGCACAATGGAGGGCCAATGCCGCTGGAGATGTTAATTGCACGGTGCATTACGAGTTGGACGATGCTGCCTGATGTCTCCTCCCCACATGGCTGGTGCAGAACACACCCTGACCATGACACAGATTTTATTTTCAATTATAGCCACACAGGGGTTACCCCCTCGCTGCTTCCCTCCTCCCCAGGGAAAATCCATTTCGCACTGAAGGCGGCAAAGCAGTAAACTGTTCTCAACTAATCGGAAAGAGACATTAGAAGGCTCGGATCTGGAAAGGCTGATAACAAATGCATGCTGGAGTCAGCTCGCAAGCAGCGTCTGGGGACGGTGTTTGCTGGGAAGCAGAAAGGCCGTCTCTCTGGGATGGCTGCAGCACAGGGAAGAGCTTAATTTCCCCCTTGCTTTAGCCCTATATTTCCTGACTTGACTGCCAGGAGGCAGGTGGTTAAAGCAGGAGGCGGAGAGTCAGGACTCCTGGGTTCTGTTCCTGACTCTACCAGTGGTTTTCAGGGGAACCTCAGGAAAATCATGTTATTATTTACCACTGTAGCGCCTAGGAGCCCCCGTTGCGCTAGGGACTGGCCAAACACAAACAAAAAGATGATCCCTGCCCCAAAGAGCTTACACTCGATGCAATAATTTTTCTGTGCCTTAGTTGACCCAAACTGAGATGCCCCAGGCACAAGCATGAGGACAAACTCCCATTTCCAAATCTCAAAAGTTTCCAGGTGAGAGTCTCAGAAGTGCCTATGGGATTTATGCGCCCCGATTCCCAATGAATTTCAATGGGCGTTGAGTGTCTAATTCTCTTAGGCACCCATGAAACTCTCCCCTTTGATGCTTATCCAAATCCTCTCTGAACTCCTCACAGCTTCAGTCAATAAATATCGGGGCTGGACCCTTTGGAGACTGAGTTTTCTCTTGACACGCCCTACCCCCTTGTGTTCAGATAGCCTGGAGACCTTGTGGGAATATCTGCCATCCCGGCATCAGAGCTGCCTGTCTCCAGCACTGTTAGCAGGTGAATTGTGGGAGGCGGAACCAGGGCGCCTCTCACTCCTCACCCATTTCTGCCTACGCCCCACCCAGGATTCTGCAGCTCCTGCTCTCTCAATCGGTGTCACCACCTCAGCAGCGCAGCAAGGTGGTGGCGGGACTTTGTCTTCTGTGGAAGGGTTTTCACATCCCAGGCATGCCCTCTCATGACTGGGCATGGCATAGCAGCTCTGGCGTCCCCCATTGATGGTCGTTCCGGCCCCTGCCTCTTCTCACGACTCTACATTTGAGTTCCCGTCCTTCCGGGGTAACAGAGAGTCCAACACAACCAACGGCCAGGCCGACATCCTTCCGCCGGGTCTCCAGCCTCTGGCTCTGGGCCCTGCGGTACTTACACCCTTGTCTCAGGGCTTTCAGAAGTTCCCATCCCCTTATGTCAGGTGCTTCATGCCCCCTTCCCCGGTGGCTGGCTGGGGCAACCCAGGCCCTGCTGTTACACTGGGTTCCAGACCAGGGACCCGTCAGACTCTTTGTTGCTGCCTCCCTGGACTTCTGCCTACTGTGGGGGTCAGCAAGCCTCTCACACAGCCTCTCTAAGCTCCCCCTTCTCTCTGGCCCAGGACACCCAGGGCTCTCCCCTGGCATCCCCCCCCAACAAATCCCACACTAAAAGTACCAACTCCTGCCCTCTTCAGGCTTGACCTCTCTTCCCTGTGAAGTTCCCTTGCTCTGTTCTTCCACTGAGTGCCTCTCTCCCCAGATCCCACCCTTTTATCACAGCTCACCCCCAGCAACTGCTCTGGGTCTCTCCGGGCCTCCTGCCAGACTTCTCTACTCGGAAGCGGTTCCCAGGGCCTCCTCTTTGACCCTGCCAGGCTCACCACGCTCTAGGGATACGAGAGGGATGGCAGAACTCTCCCATCTCCCTGCAGCCTCCTTCTAATCTGTGCTTCCTTTCTTTGTAGTCACCCCCCCCCGGGCTCCTTCCTCAGCTGGGCTTCATCTTGAATTAAGCCTGGCCCACCCTCCAGGTGCAGCCAGGTAGCGTAAGTGGCCTTAGACCCGCTCCATTTAATTCTTTCAGAGCCAGGAGGGAGTATAAATCCCATCCCATCTTCCTATTCAGGGGCAGGGCCGCCCAGAGGATTCAGGGGGCCTGGGGTCTTTGGCGGCGGGGGTCCTTCTGCTCTGGGTCTTCAGGGCACTTTGGCGGCGGGTCCTGGAGTGAAGGACCCGCCGCTGAACTGCCACCAAAGACCCGGAGCGGAAGGAGCCCTCGCCGCCGAATTACCGCCGAAGACCTGGAGCGGAAGAAGTTCCGGGTCTTTGGCAGCGGGTCCTTCACTCGCTCCGGGTGTGTTCGGCGGCACTGAAGGACCTGCCGCCGAAGACCCGCCAAATACTCTCATGGGGGCCCCGGAAAACTCTCGTGGGGCCCGGGGCCTGGGGCAAATTGCCCCACTTGCCCCCCACTCTGGGCGGCCCTGTTCAGGGGTTCAAATAAGGGAGCTCACCGTCCCGTCCTTGTCTTGGGTAAGCGCAGTCCCATCCTCCTTGGCTGGCATGTTGAGATCTGTCCTCCTGTTCCACCCTGCATGACCTGATGATCTACCCTAAGGGAAAGGGACCAAACTGGCCTGGATTTCATATGATGGCTTAGGAAACTCCGTGTGAGTTCCCCCTGTTTCTCCTACATGCCACATGCACTGTAACCAATCTGTAAAGGAGGGCAGAACGGGTGATCTCAGTGGTCTCCTCAGACAGCTCAGGAGCTCAGTCCCTACCCTGTGAAGGCAACAGATCCTTCTGGGCCTGATAGCCACAAAAGGAAAAAAGCGTGCCTTGCTCCGACACACGGCCCTCAGCATGGCCCCAGGCACTGCAGAGAAATGTGCCCCTCTCTCTGGGCTCTGGTTGGTCTCATTAGAGATTCCCTGACGATGGACCGTGCTGGCAGAGATGGATGGGAAGGAGAAAATTAGACTTTAAATTTTAATCATTTCATTATTATTCAATTAATCTCTCCCTTCACAGTAGCGTTTGCAAAGCCACTGAAAGGATTATAATAAACCCGTGGGAAGGCGGGGGGGAAAGGGTGATGTTCTGGCCAGGGAAGGAAATCTAGGAAGGATGATGGTCTTTAGGAAGTATCTGAGTGGTATAGAAGGAATAATGGCCCTTCGAAACACCTAGGGTGACCAGAGAGCAAGTGTGAAAAATCGGGACACTTTTTTTTTTCCAGGGAGAGGGGAAGGTGGCATCGCTGCGTACATAAGACAAAGCCCCTAATAGGTCTGGTCACCCTAGAAAACCCCTAGCAAAAATCACTACACCACACTGTACATGTTTTTATACAGTGCCTATGAGAACACTTTATAAGCCATCTTCAACCCTGAAACTACAGGCACGAGTGCACTGATGATCAGAAAATGAGGTGCGTGCAGTATACAGCCCTTTTATGAAGTGACTGCCACTTGCCCTCTGATGGATAAACTCAAAACTGCTCCGCTGTTGCCATGTGCCCCGCACAGCTAATGGTTAATGGAGATTCTCTTTAAGTTAAAAAAAATGTTCTTGCTAATTATTTCTATTACTGTATAGTGTTAAACCAGGAATGAGGCACCAGAGTGCTAGGTGCTGTACAAGCACAGAGCAAGAACCCGTCCCTGTCCGAAAGAGCTTATGGTCTAAATCAGTGGTTTTCAAACTAGGGCCGCTGCTTGTTCAGGGAAAGCCCCTGGCGGGCCGGGCCGGTTTGTTTACTTGCCGTGTCCGCAGGTTCGGCCGATCGCGGCTCCCACTGGCCGCGGTTTGCCGCTCCAGGCCAATGGGGGCTGCAGGAAGGGCGGCCAGTACGTCCCTCGGCCCTCGGCCCGTGCCGCTTCCTGCAGCCCCCATTGGCCTGGAGCAGCGAACCGCGGCCAGTGGGAGCTGCAATCGGCAGGTAAATAAACCGGCCTGGCCCGCTACGGGCTTTCCCTGAACAAGCGGCGGCCCTAGTTTGAGAACCACTGGTCTAAATAGTGAAACCAGACAAAGGGTGGAGGAGAAATAGAAGTACAGAGAGAGGAAGTGAGTTGCAGTCAGAAAAGGGACTACACCTCCGAGTGCCAGACCACTGAGAAGTCCTAGGAGGCCCCAAATTTGTGACGGCAGCGTGTGTACTGAGCCCAGGATCTGACGGACCACGCAGCATAGGGAGTGTGTGGGATGATGGCTGATGTTTAGAGCCTCAGAAACCCATGCCAAGGTAGCAGTAATATCTCCGTATGTACGGGGTATCTAGAGCCAGCATGATACTCAGAGAATACCATCCCCTCCAACTGAGGGGAGCTGGGAAGGGACTTCCCCTATGGGAGGATTAGTCCATAACTGCCCACCTTCCGCACTCATAGACAAGATGCGGCACTAGCTGGATCTTGGGCCAGAGCTGACCTGGCCCTTCCTGTGTTCTTTGAACTCGATTCTCCTCTCACTCACAGCAGAGTTACACGAGTGCAGCTGGCTCTCTGTGTGTGCGAGAACCTCCATCGCTCACCATAACAGCCCAGTCTGTAGGCAGTGTGCCTACGGATCCTGGGGGCTCTAGCAAAGAGACTGTGAGCTGCAAGTGGCTCATTAACGTGTCTCCTGCAGCTCTTCGCAGCACACGATATTAAAACCCGGTGTGATTTAATTATTAACCAATCTAAGTTATTAACCAATCAGGATGCTTTTACCATGTTATTAACCCATTAAGTTATCAATTTGCACTAAATTATGAACTTATTTGCTGTGATAATTATATAGATATATAACTCAATATTACCCCTGTCATAGTGTTTAAATATGAATAGTGCCATAGTCAGTGAAACGATGAGTTCACACGACTGTGGCTCTTTTGGGGAATGTTGATCGCTAATTTGGCTCCGGAAGCACTGAGGTCTGAGTATCCCTGGTTTCCATGTAAGAAGCGTATGCTGTGGGAAAGTGTAGTTGTCTGAGATTTGAGGCATGCTACAGTGTCCACAGAAGCACACATGGAAAATAGAGGTGGGAGCGACATGACTTGGAGGGCCACCACTCAATAACGTATCTGTCATCAGCACTTAAAGGGCATGACGGAGCCCATCCAATATTTTCACCAGGAAAATGCACTAGCTCCGACTGAAGCCCAAGGAAAGTTAAGGGCTGAGAGGATAGAGAAGTGTATTATGGGATGCAGGGAGTATTTCTAACGTTGCATGGGAAGCTACGGCAGACTTTCTATTTTGAACGTGTATTACTTGTAGGTCTGAAAATCAGGCCACTTATTTAGTGTGTAAATATGGATTTAGATTCTAACTGTAGGGACACAAGTTTTAAAATGTTAGCCATTGGCCTGAACCCCTCTGTAACCCCGTTTCCACCCCAGTGGAAAGGGGGCAATACTGTTTTCTGATTGGTCACAGGGCCAGGTAACTAAATCCTCAGCACTCACACATGGGGTCAGCTTTTCCAATGTCTCAGTGCCCACCAGCTCCCATTGTGACTCTTAGGGCTAGAATTTCAGAAACGCGCAGCAGCCACAGTGCAGAGGGTTTTATTGAAAAAACAGACTCTCAATAGACTTAAGTGCTTGGAGATCCGCAAATCACGGGCTCTGATTCCATGAGCTTCCTTTGCTCAAAGCTCCAATCAAAGTCAAGGGAGGTTCTGAGACAGATGTGCTTGCAGCCTGGGGCCCTAAACCCTGCCCTGGGGTTGGGCGGGCGAGACTCACGGTGAGAAAGGCAGCGTCTCTGCTTTGAGAAATGCCTCACTCATAGAACTCTTGTTGGATAACGTTATTTTGCACAAGCGCTAGGGATGAAATGGTGCATCGGTGATCCCCCCTCCCTCCAGCAAAACTATGCAGGAGCCAGGGCTTGACTGATCAGGAGAGTGTAAGGAATCACCCAACTCACAGACTGAAGTTCCAGGGGAAGCCCTTTGCCTGGTTCTGATCATGCAGGGCATGAGCCAAAGCTCCTTGAAGTCAGTGGGAGTCTTTCCACTGACTTAGAAGAATCATAGAACCATAGAAGATTAGGGTTGGAAGAGACGTCAGGAGGTCATCTAGTCCAACCCCCGGCTCAAAGCAGGACTAATCCCCAACTAAATCATCCCAGCCAGGGCTTTGTCAAGCCTGACCTTAAAAACCTCTAAGGATGGAGATTCCACCACCTCCCTAGGTAAATCATTCCAGTGCTTCACCACCCTCCTAGTGAAATAGTGTTTCCTAATATCCAACCTAGACCTCCCCCACTGCAACTTGAGACCATTACTCCTTGTTCTGTCATCTGCCACCACTGAGAACAGCCTAGCTCCATCCTCTTTGGAACCCCCCTTCAGGTAGTTGAAGGCTGCTATCAAATCCCCCCTCATTCTTCTCTTCTGCAGACTAAACAAGCCCAGTTCCTTCAGCCTCTCCTTGTAAGTCATGTGCCCTAGCCCCCTGATAATTTTCGTTGCCCTCCTCTGGACTGTCTCCAATTTGTCCACATCCTTTCTGTAGCGGGGGGCCCAAAACTGGACGCAATACTCCAGATGTGGCCTCACCAGTGCCAAATAGAGGGGAATAATCACTTCCCTCGATCTGCTGGCAATGCTCCTACTAATGCAGCCCAATATGCCATTAGCCTTCTTGGCAACAAGGGCACACTGCTGACTCATATCCAGCTTCTCGTCCACCGTAACCCCTAGGTCCTTTTCTGCAGAACTGCCGCTTAGCCAGTCGGTCCCCAGCCTGTAGCAGTGCATGGGATTCTTCCTTCCTAAGTGCAGGACTCTGCACTTGTCCTTGTTGAACCTCATCAGATTTCTTTTGGCCCAATTGTCCAATTTGTCGAGGTCACTCTGGACCCTATCCCTACCCTCCAGCATTTCTACCTCTCTCCCCAGCTTAGAGTCATCCATGAACTTGCTGAGGGTGCAATCTATCCCATCATCCAGATCATTAATAAAGATGTTGAACAAAACTAGCCCAAGGACCGATCCCTGGGACACTGCTTGATATCAGCTGCCAACTAGAATCGAGCCGCTGATCACTACCTGTTGAGCCTGACTATCTAGCCAGCTTTCTATCCACCTTATAGTCCATTCATCCAATCCATACTTCTTTAACTTGCTGGCAAGAATACTGTGGGAGACTGTATCAAAAGCTTTGCTAAAATCAAGATATATCACATCCACCACTTTCCTCACATTCACAGAGCCATTTATCTCATCATAGAAGGCAATCAGGTTGGTCAGGCATGACTTGCCCTTGGTGAATCCATGTTGACTGTTCCTGATCACCTTCCTCTCCTCCAAGTGCTTCAAAATGGTTTCCTTGCGGACCTGCTCCATGATTTTTCCAGGGATTGAGGTGTGGCTGACCAGTGTGTAGTTCCCCAGGTTCTCCTTCTTCCCTTTATTAAAGTTGTGCACTATATTTTCCTTTTTCCAGTCGTCCAGGACCTCCCCCAATCGTCACGAGTTTTCAGAAATAATGTCCTTTGGATCAGGGGCCTTAGTTGCACAACAGCTTGAGCTGCCTGTCAGGGATATGGAACAGCTTCCGTATGAGTGGAGATTAATAAGATTGGGACTTTTCAGCTTGGAAAAGAGACAACTAAGGGAGGATATGACAGAGCTCTGTAAAATCACGACTGCTGTGGAGAAAGTAAATAAGGAAGTGTTATTTACTCCTTCTCATAATATAAGAGCTAGGGGTGAGCAAATGAAATGAATAGGCAGCAGGTTTAAAACAAACAAAAGGAAGCATTTTTTCACACAACACACAGTTGACCTGTGGAACTCCTTGCCAGAGGATGTTGTGAAGGCCAAGACACTAATAGGGTTCAAAAAAGAACTAGAAAAGTTCATGGAGGATAGGTCCATCAATGGCTATTAGCCAGGATGGATAGGGATGGTGTCCCTAGCCTCTGTTTGCCAGAAGGTGGGAATGGGCGACAAGGGATGATTACCTGTTCTGTTCATTCCCTCTGGGGCACCTGGCATTGGCCACTGTGGGAAGACAGGATACTGGGCTAGATGGACCATTGGTCTGACCCAGTAGGGCCTTTCTTATGTTCTTAAAAGGTGGCTGTGGCATGCTTCAGTTAGTGGTGCAATTTGTATGTCTGAGTCTAGCGGTACAGAACTGGATGACTGCTTTTCAACCAGCTCTGCGTTTCAAGATACAACCACCACCCCTCATTCTGTTACAGCACCTGTATATCTGCAAATGTACCCTCTCTTCCATGGCTTGACTCCAAATATTATGGGAGCACAATGGGACAGACCCCCCAGTCGGTGGAAATCAGCGTAACTGCATTGACCTTGGTGGAGCTATGCTGATTACGTCAGCTGACAGTCTGGCTCCAGCGTGTAATGCTTTCAGCAGCGTTTCCGAGGAGCCAAAAGACAAAATCAATATTATGAACCAACGGGCACAACTGACTGGGGCAAGCAATGAATTACTCCTGTGACTTCCTCCAGCAGGAGAGCGAGTTTGGCTGCCAAACGGCAATTTCGGGCGAATGGGTTGGCAGTTGTAATGAAAATGTCACGCTGTCAGAAATCACTATGCGACCAACCCGGAAACCCACGGTCAGAAAATACAGTTGGGTTTTTCTTCTTGCCCACTGAACTGTTCATTTCACCAAACACACGTTTCATGCACACAGACAGGCACAAGGCTGATGAGATGGAGGGAAAAGGGGGACAACTCTCTTGGGTTCCTGAGCTCAGAGACCCCCCCAAATATCTGGAACTGGGATGAAGTGGAAGAGGGTGGGATATTCTGGGGCCCCCAATTTTTCTCAATGGGGCTACATACACGCACACCTGCACCCAACACAAACCCCCCAAAGCACGTGGATCATAAAACCAGAGAAAGAGAAATTAAACCAAGTGGCAAAAGGTGTTTCATTCCCACCAGGAACCACTGGGGGAGCGAGGATGTGAAACTCCTCCCCTCTTGCTGTCTGTTACACAGAGAAGCTCCCTGATAGGACAGAGTGAAGTTTGTGGAACTGTTACATCACTGGACATGCAAGGAAAGGGGACCACTTGACAGTGTCTGCCTGACCCAGAGACAGGGCTAGCGCTCCAAACGGCTTGTACTGTGCACAGAAACTGTGCCGAGCTGGGGGACGGGGCGGAGGGCAGGTGGCGACAGGAATTTCACCTGAGTCAGGTGATCAAAACGCTGGACATTTGAAAACACTGCAAAGGCAGAGGGAACAGAAGTTAAACTGGAAAAAGAATAGCCTGGGTCATTGAGTCTGGTCCCCTCCTATCACAGCAGGCAACCCCGCCATATAATCCTGTCCATACATTCATCAAGCAGTGCGGTTTATCCCCATTGTAGAGATGGGACATTGAGGCACAGGGCAGCTAAGTGCTTTGCCCAAGGTCCCACAGGAAGTCAGTGGCAGAGAAGGAATTTAAACCTGGGACTCCCACTTCCTAGCAGGGCCGGCTCTGGCTTTTTTGCTGCCCCAGGCAAAAAAGCCTCCGGCCGGAGCCGGGGGGCGGGGGGGCAGCCGGAGCCCCGGTGGGGGCTCCGCTCTCCCCCCGGCGGCCGGGGGGAGGGTGCCGGGGGGGAGGGCGGCCGGAGCCCCGAGGCGAGGGCGGCGAGCCCCGGCGGGGGCCCCGCTCTCCCCGGTGGCCGGAGCACCGCGCCGCCCCCCTCCAGGTGCCGCCCCAAGCACCAGCTTGGGTGCCTGGTGCCTGGAGCCGGCCCTGCTTCCTAGGTCAGAGCGCTAACCACTAGACAATCCTTCCCCTGTATTCAGTGCAGTGCAGCTATACTGAACTGCCCCATTCGCTGTACACCTCAACAATATTGCTGGCTTATCTGGGTCATAAAACTATAAGGGGATTAAAGTCTTTGAGTGGCCCCGCACCAGCAAACTCTACACATCTGGGTTTTGTAATCACATATTGCTCGCACTGCTATCTGTGTCCTCTCTCCTTTGCCCCCTCCGTTTGCATGTTATCCCCCTATTTGTTACAGCTTGTCTGGAATAAGAACATCAGCTCCACAGGGCGGGGGCACTTTCTTCCTGTAGGTTTGTACAGCACCGAGCACAATAGGGTCCTCTAGATGCTATCGCACTGCAAAGAATCAATAAATAACACTTAACAAAGTGCCTGACTCTAGTCATGGGATGACTGGGGCGAAGAAGAGAGAAAGAAGGAACGAGCCACGTTTGACAGATGCTAGTCACGTCCCTTAACGTCTTCCAGGAAGGTACTCCGATACCAGGGTGATGGGCAGGGTTAGAATTTGAATGGAATGGAATACAATAAAATAGAAACGTACATTCAGAGAGCCCCTAGTCCTGCTGGAGAGGCTCCCCAAAGACTGGAGAATGCACTGGGTGAGTTAGCCACTGTGCCAAAGGCTGCATGCAAAACCATACAGAAACGACTGCTCTCTGTCCTAGGCTGCTGAGCTGCACTTCCAGGAAATCATCCGAAATTCCTGGACATGCGCCTTTGCGTTCCTGCCTGTGCGCTCAGCGAGTGCTCTGCTGGAACAGCGCCTCGCTGGGTCCACCTGCCCTGAAACCTTGCAGAAGGGGATGGAATCGTTTACTTAACAGGCTCCCGATAACGTCAATGGCCATTGAAGCAGACCTAAGAAGAGTGGGGGGCTTATGCGGTGATTACCTGACTTTGTCCCTCACCTTGTATTCTTTGCCTGTAGTCCAAAAAGTGAGATTAAAACAGCGGCTCTACCTACCCACCCACCCATCCACAACCATGCAATGGCTATCTAAGGGCTATCACCGAATCATAGAAATGTAGGACTGGAAGGGACCTTGAGAGGTCATCTAGTCCAGTCCCCTGCACTGAGGGAGGGCTAAGTATTATCTAGACCATCCCTGACCGGTGTTTGTCTAACCTGCTCTTACAAACCTCCAATGATGGAGATTCCACAACCACCCTAAGTAATTTATTCCACAGCTTAACCACCCTGACAGTTAGGAAGTTTTTTCCTAATGTCCAACCTAAACCGCCCTTGCTGCAATTTAAGCCCATTGCTTCTTGTCCTGTCCTCAGTGGATAAGAACAATTTATCACTCTCCTCTTTATAACAACCTTTGACGTGCTTGAAGATTATTATCACGCCTCTCCTCAGTCTTCTCTGGATTAAACAAACCCATTTCTTTTCTCATAGGTCTAGACCTTTAATCATTTTGTTTCTGTCCCCCGGACTCTCTCCAATTTGTCCACATCTTTCCTGAAGTGTGGTACCCAGAATTGGACACAATATCTATCTAATCATCATCTAATCTACCTATCTATCTGTACGTCCATCTGTCCATCCAACCCAGGCTCTGAACAATGGCAAATGGTAGCCCTCTGACATAGCCTGGGGCCAGGCCAGAGGAGGACGATTGAGTTTATCTTGTTGTCACACCGCTGTTTTCTACTGAGCTATTCCTGCTTCACACCGGGGTAACTGAGATCTGACTCAAGCCTCCTGGGGAACCGAGAGACGTGGGAATATTGAGCAGGGCTCCGTTTGTAGCTCTGTGCTGGGGAGTGATTGATAGTGGCTGAAGTGTGCTTGCGCTGGGAACTGCCAAGACCTACTGAATGAACCTCCAGCTCAAAACTAATAATAAGAAAAGAGAGAGTGAGTGCAAAAATAATTAAGGGGAAAGATTTAGAGAGGTTTGGATCTAATAGACAGCCTGGAAGTGATAAAGGAATTACCTAGCTCTAACAAGGACTCTAAGCCCCCTAAGGAACTGAGTGGAATAGAATAATAAGCTAGTTACTGAAGGAAAAAAGGGAAGGTTATTATTTCTGAAATATTTAGACTAGCTGATTACATGTCAGCTCCCTTATAATCTCAAGAATATACGCCTGAAACACCCAGTGTCCCATAATGTAGATAGATAAGTGGGGAAAGACTCTAAAACATCAGCCGCTTTCCATAAACCTCCCGGCTCAATTGGCTGCACTCAAAAGACCCCAGTAAAGCAACAGCAACAACAAAAGATATTGCATCGCAGCTGCCTTCTTACCAACTGTGACTTTTGTCTGTAGAGACAGGTCAGATACTCTGCAGGGTGGGACTGCAGGGGAGGGATGGAAGGGTGTGGCGGGATTGTCAAGGGTGCTCAGATAATGTGGTGATGAGGGTGCATAAGTAGAGTGATAGATGGATGAGACAGAGTGATCCATTTATGATAGATAGATAATTAATGGATGGATGGATACTATACATGAATGGATGGATACCATAAGTGGTATCCAGTGACTTGGAACATGACTGAGAACAATTTGCTTAACTCTTTGTGTTCCTGAGTTTAACCTTCTACAAACATGGGGCTACTAATCAAAGCTGGTTAGGAATTTTTCAATTAATTTTTTGTGGTCAAAAATGTCGATTAATTGAACTTGAAATGGTTCATGATACAGGATCAGGTTCCATGAATTTCCCGCCTGAATTTCAAAACTGTCAGAGCATTTTGTTTCGATGTTTTCTAAATGAAAAATTCCGACTTTCTGACTGGAAACGATGTTTTGTTTCAAAGTCTAAGCTAATTAGACTGAAAAAGCGTTAACAAAAGAGGGGAAAGGACAACATCAAAATGGAACATTTTGAAATGATTGAAACAAAATCTTTTGAACCCAAACAAAAGTTGGTGTTTTGGTGCGTGAATATTTTCAAGATTTCAACTTTACGTCCCAGTTTTAGATGGGAAAAATGTTAGAACCCTCAAAAACAGTTGAGGGATGGGAAAACCATTTCCTGCCCAGCTGTAATAATAATACTTGTAGAGTATGCCCAGATATCAGATGGATGGGAGCAGCGTAAAAGATAGATAGATAGATAGATAGAAGAGGGGGTGTATGGGGATAGATAGATAGATAGATAGATAGATAGATAGATAGATAGAAGAGGGGTGTATGGGGATAGATAGATAGATAGATAGATGAGGGGGTGTATGGGGATAGATAGATAGAAGAGGGGGTGTATGGGGATAGATAGGTAGATAGATAGGTAGATAGATAGATAGATACTGTCTGTAAATCACGTTGAGTTCCCTGAATGAAAAGGGCATGATAGGGCAAAATATGTCTATTTTATTCATCTGAATCAATTTGCTCTATCTCTATTTAAGACCGAACCTGTGTCTTGGTTGTGGAGGACTTGGGCTAGGGTACATTAATTCCTTGACTCTGTTATGCGCAAAGGACATTTTCAGTAGTTCGATACAAATCACTGGGTTTCAGAATCAGTTCAATGACACTTCATTTAGAGTGCTAAAAAATGCTCACCGTGAGAGCCTCTTGTTAGTCAAATGAGTAGCACTGCTTCTTCATCCTAGATTGCAGAGTTATTGGATTGAGACTAGCTGGTCTCCTTGCCAAATCCCAGCTCCCTTATCTTGCTAATTACAGATGGGGAAAAAAGTGGAAACTGCTAATATTAATTTCCTCTAAAAGTGGCAGCAATCTCAGATGAAACTTTCTTAGTTCCCTGTTGTTCCAAGGCAGGTGCTGCAGCGACTGTCCTGCCTCGTGGCTTTTGAGTCACTTAAGGACAAAGCATGAGATCTCTTACAAAACTATCCCCTAAGAACTGTGGCAACCGCTGATTGCTAAGGGTGATCTTCACCTTAGTCCAGAGTACCCGCACAAAGTCACACTGAGTGCCAAGCTCTTTGAGAAATCTGACCCCTCTTGTGGATGCTGAATGCTTGAAAATCTGTCCCTTACACATTAATATCGGGCCTACATGATGCCTTCTGTACAGGGCCAGATTTCAGCCTAACCAGTGTTGCCAAATCATGATTTTATCATGAGTCATGATATCCGGAGACAGATCCTCAGCTGAAGCTGTGACAGTTTACACCAGGATTTGTCATTTGGTATTTGGCGTAAGGCCTTAGCTCCTGGAGTCATGTTATTTTCTGTAGCTCTCAGCTTTCATTAAAAATAACAAGTACGTTTCTAGCCCTCGTGGTTGCAGAGAAAAGCTTGAAAGCATGACTCTAGTGTATCCTACAGGCTCAGAAACCCCACAGCAAATAGAAAGAACTCAAAATGTATTATTAAAAAACAAAACACTCGTGGTTTTTAAGAGAAGCATATGCATTTTCAGGCTGTCTCCTGGTTTTGGAACATTTGGCCTTGGCAAGACTGTGATCAGCTGGCCTGACAATGCAAGTGGGTGAGACCTGGATCCACAAAGGGACTTAAGCCCTGTGACACTCAGGGCAGGTCTTCACTACAGGGGGGCAGGTGTCGATTTAAGATATGCAAATTCAGCTACGCAAATAGCGTAGCTGAATTCGACGTATCGCAGCCGACTTACCCCGCTGTAAGGATGGTGGCAAAATCGACCTCCGCGGCTTCCCGTTGACAGCTCTTACTCCCACCTCCACTGGTGGAGTAAGAGCGTCGATTCAGGGATTGATTGTCGCGTCCCGACGAGACGCGATAATTCGATCCCTGAGAGGTCGATTTCTACCCGCCGATTCAGGCGGGTAGTGTAGACCTAGCCTCAGTATCACAATGCCTGGCTTTCAGGCTCCTAGAAAAATTACAAGAAGAAGACTGTGATCCACAAAGTCTAACTTATGTGCCTAGGCTCCCTCAGGGCTGGTGCAAGGAAGTTTCGCGACCTAGGTGAAACTTTCACCTTGCGCCCCCGCCCCCCAGCCCTGCGACAAGCTCCCCGTCCCCCCTCCGCCCTGAGGTGCCCCCCCCCCACGGCAGCTGCCCCCCCTGCCCTGAGGCGCCCCCACCGCGGCAGCTCCCTCAACCCCTGGGGAGCCGTGCGGCAGCTCCCCACCCCAGCTCACCTCTGCTCCGCCTCCTCCCCGAGCACGCCGCCCCCGCTCTAATTCTCCTCCCCTCCCAGGCTTGCGGCACCAAACAGCTGATTGGTGCTGCAAGCCTGGGAGGCGGGAGAAGTGGAGCAGCGACCGCGCGCTCGGGGAGGGGGCGTAGCAGAGATGAGCTGGGGCGGGGAGCTGCCGTGGGGGGGGGTGCCTCCGGGCAGGGGGGGGGAGCTGCCGCAGGGCTCCCCACCTCAGCTCACCTCTGCTACGCCCCCTCCCTGAGCACGCCGCCCCCGCCGGCAATGACAATAATTGCATGGAGTGGCCGCTGCACTGGGAGAGGGAGTCTGAGCCGCACGTGTCGGCGCGCCGCTGGCAGCCCAGCCCAGGAACGCTGTAAAAAAAAATTGGGGGCACCGCTTTTTGGCGCCCCCAAATCGCGGCGCCCTAGGCAACTGCCTAGTTTGCCTTAATGGTAGCACCGGCCCTGTGCTCCCTATACAATGAATAGGGGGAGATGGGCACCTTAGAATGAGATCCACAAAGCCAGCACGGTAGGCAGGGAGCTGCCTAAGCTAGCCAATGGGAGATGCCTACAAGAGGAGTGTTGTGCTAAGCCCCCCTTTCTCAGAGAGCTTGGTACCTAAGTCTGGGCTGCAGGGTGCAACCCATGAACTGGGAGAAGATCGGCGCTCTGCTGCCTAAATCACGTGCAGGGCCTGATCCTGGAGGCATGCTCAAAGGTTGCCTACATTTACAGAAAGACAGCCTCACTTATAACGCTTAGCCTAGTGCTGTAGGGCAGTCACCTGGGATGTGGGAGATCCCCTTCTACACCCGTTCAAGTCCCCCTTGTACTCAACGAGGAGAAGGGATCTACCACCTCGGAGGTGAGAGCCGTGACCCCTGGACTAGAGAGTCATTCTCACTCTCTTGCTGGCCCAATTAATATTTAACTATTCAATTTAAGTGGACAACTTCGATACAAGAGATAGCGGGACGATCAGACCATCCCATAGCCCTCTGATCTGAGCACTCTCCTGAGGTATGGCAGACCCCTCTTTGGATCCCTTCTCCTCATCAGACACAAGGACGCCTGGAACTCCTGGTCTCCCACATCCCAAGTGAGTCCTCTAACCACTGGGCTAGCGGTTAGAAATGAGGGCCTCTTCCTGTCGCCGCAGGTAGATCCAGGTGACTTCTGAGCACAGCTACCAGAATGGATCCCGCATGCGAACGAGGTGGAGGAATATCTGTCTCTCCCAGCTTTGTGGATCACTCTGAGGAGGTGCCCAGATGGTTACAGGAAAGCAGCAGTGTGCATGGCCCAAGGCAGGAACTTAGGTGTCTACAGAACTTCTACTACAAAATCTCAGGTGCTGAATGAGTTTAGGTGCCTCTCGGATTAGGCGGCAGCCAAGCAGGTGTTTTGTGGATCACAGTGGCACCTAAAAACAGGACTTAGGCGTCTAAGTGTCTTTGTGGATCGGGCCTGAATCTTTTAACTACAGGGCAAAATAAATTAGATTTTCACCGCCATCAAATTACCCTTGTTCTGTGTGTTTACATTTCCCAGGGCTAGAGCCATAGATTCTCTGCTTATGGTTTTGAGTAGTTTCCATCAAAGCTGGTCATGTTTGACTCCGTGCCCAGGGATGGATCTGATGCATGAGACGTAGGCAGAGGAGTGCCCAGGATCCATCTCCAATCATCTTTGTGTGATTTGACTTTCATGAATATTTCTGCAGACATCCAGGGTAGTGGCGTAAATTGGGTCTGGGCAGAGCGAGCGCCGAAGGATGACGCGGCAGTGGGGAATGATAACTTTTGACCGATCGTTTCCAAACGATGTAGCAGTCGGTTGTTTTAAAGGGTTTTTGTAAGGAAAGCCCAACGTTCTCTTGCCATGTTAGCTAGGCTCCGCTGAAACATCCTTCCGATCTTAACGCTTTTTCAATGCCGTATTTTATTTGCAAAGTAACCTAATAGCCAGTTCTGCTTGGACAGTCTGTTCTGTCTGTCTTGCACCAAATGAGGTTTGGAGCATCATCAGTGCAGCATTGCCAACTCAACTCACAACATTTTATCACAAGTCTTGTTTTCTTCTTAAAGCCCCAGCTCCTGGAGTCATGTTAACACAGGATAATCTCAGTTTTCTTTCTTTCTTTTTTTTTTGTTTGGAAAGTCAGTTTCTAGCTCCCATGGTTGCACAGAAAAGCTTAAAAATATGAAGTGAGTGAAACCAGAAAGCCTATAAAGAGAACCCCAAATGTATTATTTTTTAAACTAAATCTCATGATTTTAAGAAAATCTTGTTATTTTGCAGGGGGGTGACCCATGAGATTTGAATGCCTGCAAGGCAGCTAGTATCAGAACAGGACGATCAGAGAGATTGCAGACCTCCTGGGCAAATAGAAAGGAAATAGGATTTTGTAGTTATAACAGTAGAGGAGGGTTCTGAGTTCTATATTGATCCCTAGGTCTTATATACTGTGCTTCCCCAGCGTCATGCTCTTTTAATGTGCTGAGCTTCACAACACCCCTGTGAAGTAGGAAGGTGCAATTATCCCCATATTTACAAATGGGGAACTGAGTCACAGAGAGACGAACTGTCTCTCCCAAGGTCCCGTACAAAGTTCGTGACACAGCAAAGAATTGAACGCACGTCTCCCTAACCTAGCCACGGAACCATTCTTCCTCCGCTGGTCCTGCCTCCTTCATGGAACTCCAGCGTTACCTTAGACAAGTCACTTTCCCTCTATGTGCCTCGGTTCTCTCATTCGCAAAAGAGGGATCATTTATCTACATCCCCATAGTGGGGATTCTGACGAGTAATGGCAAGCGCCTGAGGAATGCCAAGCATTATCCAGCAGGCAACTAATCAGTTTCGATTTGCAAGGCTGACTGGTCTGCCTGGGTGATTCTAAACCATTGCTCAGCCGTCATCAGGAAAGCAGTGTCCAGGGGTACCCAAGGAACGTGTTTTGCTAGAACGACTCGTCTCAGGCAGCTCTCAGAACGCTGCTGGAGGCTGAGCAGGGAGAAGACTCGTGTTCCTGCTGCAATGCTCCCACCAAAGATGGTCTCTTGGTCTCTTTTTTCCAGTGGAAGATGCTCCCTTCCCTGCTTCTTTGGCGTGTTATTATAAAGTACTCCAGCAAGCTGTTTTTGAGACGGAGCACTGCTAACTGCAGGGGGCAATTTGAGGACAAAAGCAACAGCGGATAAACTGCAGGGAGCAATAGAGAACAAGAGTAATTTATAATCTCAAAACAGACAGGCAGACGAGCCCCTGGCAATAAATCCAGTTTAAAGCACAAGCAAAATTGCTGCTGCTTTATAACGTACCAAACACGCGTGTCTTCTTGATGGCTGCACCTAGAAGAAACCGCATCCCAAGTGCAGCAACTTCCTTCCTCGCCACCTGCCAATCAATGGACCATTTCATTAGGTACAGATGCTTGCACAGGAGTTCATTGCATGACTCTCCTCGGGCTTGAGAATGCCTTGCACAATTGAGGTCTTGCATCAAAAACCCTTGCACGGGCACCTGAGTGCACAGGAGTGCATTGCACGGGCGACCCTTTGCGTGGAAGATTTCGTGCATGAGATTGCATTGCACGGATCATCCCTTGCACAAGAGCGCAGTGCAGGAGTTACTCCCTGCACGAGAGCACCTTGCACGGGTGACCTCACCTGGTTTGGAAAATGAGTCAGAATAGCGTCAACTATTTTGTCATTGGAACTGAGCAATGCGATTGGCTGAATATTCCCAGCTGCTCATTCACAGAGTCAGAGCTTTCAGGCCAGAAGGAACCATAACGATTTTCTAGTCTGACCTCTCGCATAGCATAGGCCAGAGAACCTCCCCCAGAAATTCCTGCATCAATCCCATAACTTCTGTTTGGGCTACAGCACATCTAGAAAGACATCCCAGCTTGATTTAAAGACTCCGAGGGTGTGTCTATGCTGCAATTAGCCAACCACGGCTGGCCCATGCCAGCTGCCTTGGGTTCACGGGGCTTGGGCCGCAGGGCTGTTTCAGGGTCCTAGAGTTGGGGCTCCAGCCCAAACCCGGATGTCTACACTGCAATTAAACAGCCCCTTAGTCCATGTCAGCTGGCCCAGGCCAGCCGTGGGGTTTTGCTTGCGAAGTAGACATACCCTGAGTTATAAAGAATCCTCCACCCTCATTGGTAAATTGTTCCAATGTTTAATCACCCTCACTTTTAAAGTTTGCATCTTATTTGTAGTGTGTATTTGCCTAGCTTCAGCTTCAACCTTCACTTCTGGTTGTGCCTTGGCCTGCTAGATTATAACTGAGGTGAGGTGGGGGAAATGATATACATCAATAAAAGACCGAGGTAGCTTCAAGGTGAGAAACTTCGATCTGGCTCCAGGTTTCAAACACCTTCAAAGGTCAGGGGAGTTCAAAGCCAGGGTTCTGATTCAGCCATCTCTTCATAAAGAGCCTTGTCTAATAAATGTAGACCTGCCTGGGTGTTAGTATCGCTACAGTAGCGCGGAGAGGCACCAGCTGAAATCAGGGCCTCGTTGTGCTGGGGGTTGTACAGACATCTAGTGGGCATGTTGTAGCTGTGCCAGTCCCAGAATATTAGCGCGACAAGGGGCGGGCAAGGGAATATCTCCACTTCTGTTGGTGAGAGAGACCGGCTTCGGGGCTTGAAGAAGAGCGCTGTGTAAGCTGGAAAGCAGGCATCTCTCACCAACAGGAGTCGGTCCACTAACAGAGGTGACCTCCCCCACCTTGTCTCTAATATAACAGGTACATCCACACAGGCGATGGGGAGTGTGAGTCCCAGTTGCAGGTAGACAGACGTGTGCTATCCTGGCTTGAGTTGGCATGCTAAAAATAGCGGCGTGGCTGCGGTGGCCTGGGCTAATCCCATCCAGCCCACCGCGTACGGACTTGGGTGGATAGTCTAAGCGGCTGCAAGGGCTTAGAGGCCATGCTGCTCATGCTGAGCTAGCAACTCTGTCTACCTGTGCTGGGTCTCCCACCTCCCATCCGCTGTGCAGACAGCCCCACTGAGAGAATGGGCCTGCCCCAGCGAACTTGCCATCTAGAACGTGGTGGCTTTCTGAGTGGTGTCATTGTGGGGATGGTAAGCTACACCACTAACTCATAAACTCCCAGGGAAAAGGGGAGGGTTCTTTCACCTTGGCCCTTCCTAGCTGCTCCACGAGAAGAAATCTGCATCCCTGGAAAGATATTTCCTTGTAAATTCTCTCTTGGCTCTCACCGGAAATTCTGATGAGGTCTTGGGAGACTGTGATGGGTGGCGGGGGGGGGGGGGGGGTTCCCTCTCTTGGCACACAGTCCTCACACACTCCCCTGGCAGGTGCACCACCGTGTGCTGTATTTTTACCACTGTCCAAATGCGTGTTCCCCACGGCATAAGGCTTTTACCTTCTCCCCAGACGCAGTGTGAGAGGGGGGAAGAGATCTCACCTCCCTGGGAACCTGGGCGTCTCTGGCCCTTCATTCCAGCCTTCCCTTCCCATCTCTCTTGGAACTGTGCCCAGCCTGGGAGCTGGATCATTCTGTTAATTAACGAATCACCTGGTGCTTAATCAATTAGCTCCTCAGTTTGGCCCATGTAGGATGCATACAAAGTGCACAGAGCAGTGAGTCAGCTGGTGTGCTTTAATGAAGACGCTCTCTAAGCCAACAGGAGAGAGCGTCTCCCATCGGCTTAGTCAATCCACCTCCGCGAGAGGCAGTGGGAGAAGCTCTCACGGTGTATACCGGCGCTTAGGTCAGTATACCCACCTCACTCAGCAGGGCTGGCTCCAGGGTTTTGGCCGCCCCAAGCAGCCAAACAAACAAAAAAAGCCGCGATCGCGATCTGCGGCGGCAATTCGGCGGGTGGTCCTTCGCTCTGAGCAGGAGTGAGGGACCGTCCGCCGAATTGCTGCAGAACAGCTGGACCAAAGTCATTTTGTAGCATAGACCAGGGCTTGCTGTATCAGGATTAAATAAATAAATGGAGATATCCTATTGCCTAGAACTGGAAGGGACCTTGAAAGGTCATCAAGTCCAGCCTCCACTAGCAGGACTAAGTACTGATTTTGCCCCAGAGCCCTAAATGGCCCCCTCAAGGATTGAATTCACAACCCTGGGTTTAGCAAGCCAATGCTCCAACCACTGAGCTATCCCTCCCCCCTAACTTCTTGCTTGCTTGGCTTTGTGACACATCCAGCTGTGAAAAGCTCAACGCCAGTTGAAGGGGACAAAGGGCTCTGCCCAAGATCCTAGGGGAATGAAGGTGACAGATTGGGATCTCCCCAGGTTTGGGGCTGGACAGAAGAAGATAAGAATGGATCAAACCATGACTCCATTTAGGTCGTACCCTGTCTGACGGTGGCCACTACCAGCTGCTTCAGAGGAAGGTGCAAGAAAAGTGGGCAGTGATGGGTTAATCTGTCCCTAGGGAATGTTTCCTCCTAACCTGCAATAGTTGGAGGTTGGCTTAAACCCCGAATGACTCCTCTAAGGCTATGTCCTCACTACGGGGGTGGGGGGGGGGTGTCGATTTAAGATATGCAAATTCAGCTACGCAAATAGCGTAGCTGAATTTGATGTATCCGAGCTGACTTACCCCGCTGTGAGGACGGTGGCAAATCGACCTCCGCAGCGCCCCCGTTGACGGCGCTTACTCCTACCTGCGCTGGTGGAGTACAAGCCTCGATTCAGGGATCGATTGTCGCGTCCCGACGAGACGCGATAATTCGATCCCCGAGAGATCGATTTCTACCGGCTGATTCAGGCGGGTAGTGAAGACGTAGCCTAAGTGATCAGGTTTGCTAGCAGCATCTGGCTACTCGTTAGCATTCCTGATTTCACTCCACTCTGCTCTTGGGGGCGATGACCTGCCCCCACTGGACTGATCTCATGGATTTTAAGATGCGTAGTGAGCCACATAATCCCTTTTCCATCATTTCTTTGGCCTCTTCTCATGCTTCTCCCACCATCCTGTGGATCTGCAGCAAAGGCTGAAATCCCGGTTTCTCTGCCCAGAACAGTCTGCCCAGCTTGGCATTGTCTTTTACCCACTGGGCTAGATGGGAAAGTGGTTTGGGTCTCTGTTTAGTTTTTTCAGCGTGCGCTGCCACAAAAAGGTCTTCTCTGGAGCAATCCAGGCCTTTTAGCTGGCTTGAATTAATCCGCTTTGAAAGCGGCACAGCTCTCCTCTGGAGTGACCTGCACCCTGGTAAGGATTGTGTGGATGCCTGTGACAGGGTTGGGACTCACCACCACAGCGTCTCCTACTGGTCGTCTCAGGGAATCGGTTCGATCCAGTAGAGCGCCTCCTTCTGGTGGTGTCCCGTCTGTTGTCCCGCCAGGGGTTGGCGTGTGGACCCGCGTTGCTCCCGACACACAGGGTCCTCTTTCTGGAACACTGCCCTCCAACAGTGTCCTTCTATCCATTCACACCCCCTTCCGGGGGAGGGGGGATGATCAAGAGTCCCACACCTTTAAGTCCGATCCCTACAGTCCAGGATCTGGCGTGGTTCCGGCTGGCTGCTCCCTGCAGCCTATGGCTGAGTGTATGGCCAAAGGGAACAAAAATGGGGGAAGGGGGGGGACCCTGGCCCGCCCACTACTCTGAGTCGCGGTCCAGAGGCCCTCTAGCGACAGCCTTGCTGTCCTCCTTCCTCCTCTGACTGCTCCTCTGGACCGCTTCCCCAATGGCCCTTCTCCCCGCTAGGCCTTTTCCTTCCAGGCCTGCCCCCTGGCAAGCTATGGAGTAGGACCTTCTCCCACTCTCCAAGGCTGGCCTGCACCGCGCTGTCCGTGGTGCTGGCCTCCCAGCTCTGGAGACAGACCTTCCCCTCTGAAGGCCTGGGACAGACTGACTGCTCGCGCCCTGAGCAGTCTTTTATATGGCTGAGCTTGGCCCTGATTGGCCGTCCCCAATCTGGGCCCTGATTGGCCGTCCCTAACCTGGGCTCTGATTGGCTCGCAACAAGCCTTTCCCTTATTGGTTGCTGGGACATGCAGGCACCCGGGCCTGCCCCAGCCCACACTCTCCGTGCGTGGGGCAGCCGCCCCACCACAATGCCCAAGGCAAAGCTGGGGCTCTATTTCGGCATGCCCACCACAAGGGAATGACACCGTGTTAGGGCTGCACATAGAGGTAGTGTTTTCCGTCTATTTCTGCACCAGCTGGGGGACCCCATTCTGGTCAACAGCAGTGCTACGGATCTTCCCGGTTTGCCCATTGGCTTTTGGAACAGAGCCCTGCTGGGCTTCCTGGGGACTCACCTCAGGGGAACATCCTCCAGCGTTAGGACAGCCTGCAGAGGTGTCCATATAATTACTAACCTGCCCCTTGAGAACCCCCCTTCCCTAGCGCTACCCCCAGGCCTCTCCCTCAGCATTAGTACAGGGAACTAAGGTGAAAAACGTCTTACCATCTCCTCACGCACCTCAGCCTTGGAAGGGCAGAAGGGAAAGAAAGTCCAGAACTGAGAACAAAAAGGAGCATCTGATCATTGCTGGCAGGGAGACCAGGATCATGAGGGGACAAAAGCTACTTGTGCTGTCCTAGCACCTGGCATGACCCGGCCCTCACGGAAGAGGCGTGATCAGTCACTCGATGCCTGGCACACTTCCGAGGCAGCAGAAAGAGGACGAGGGAGGATATGTTTGATGACCTGATGAGATGTCCTGGCAGAGAGCCATAAAGACAGAAACGTGGTGGGAAGGTTTCTGGAGCACAGCACCCCAAAGACCGTAAAGGACATAAGATCCTGGGAGCTCTTCCTACGCCATTCATCCCCCTCCCTCATCCCCACCAAAACAAGGACAGCAATGAGCCCACCTAGACGTTTCTGTCACCCTCTTCTGCACAAAGATGTGTGCACTCAGCCCTTGGGCCCTGGCTGCCCCATTTCCATTGCTTTTTAGCTTTCCACTGCGTTAGCTGTTAAACCAATCAAGCCAACTCGGCCTGAAACATTTAACGGAGGTGCCGCTCCCCGTCGTAACAGCCATTCCTAATACAATGGTTACACAAAGCGGAGTCCGGGCTCCACAGGGGCCCCCATGAGAATGGCTGAGGCTCCCTCCCCGGCCCCGGCCTGACCCCGCCTCTGCCCCTCTCCCGGAGCCTCAGCGCATCCTGGAGCTCGCAGCCCCACCCCCTTACCATGCGGCTCCGAGCGGGGAGGAGCTCAGCCCCCACTGGAGCCACGCTGCAGCGCTGTCCGGGGATGCTCCTGGATGCGGCGTGCTGAGGCTCCAGGTGAGGGGGAGCTGGGGGTAAGGGGCCGGGGCCAGGGGGTTGGATAAGGGGCAGGGAGGGGGCAGAGGTTTGGGGGGGCGGTCAGAGGACAGGGACCGGGGGACGGGGTTGGATCGTGGGCGTTCCGGGGGTCTGTCAGGACTCGGCGGGGGGGTGGATAGGGGTCAGGGCAGTCAGGGGACAGGAAGCAGGGGTGGGGTCCCTGCGTGGTTGTTGGGGGGTCTCTGGGGGACGGTGAGGGGACAAGGAGCAGGATGGGTCGGGGATTCTGAGGGGGGCAGGCAGTCGGGGGGCAGGAAGTGGGTGGGGGTCGGATAGGGGGCAGGGACTGGCTGTTTGGGAGGCACAGCCTTCCCTACCCTAAAGCTCATTCAGCCGTTTGAGGCTTGCAGAAGAGCCAAGCTGTTAGCTTTTCCATTACGGCAGCCATCCCTTTCACTTCTCAAATGCCAAATTATAGTCTATATTTAATTTCAGTGCCATAGGGAGATTCATGTCAGGGGAGGGGAGCTTCATTGAAAATTAGCCACTGGGGGAGGGATCACATGAGAAGAGCAATATCCTACACCACCTACCTCCTTCCCAACCCTACCAAGGGAGACCCCCCCGCTCCCCTGCATTCCCTGAGGCTCCAGAGGGGTTAATTCAGTGGTTCTCAAACTTTTGTACTGGTGACCCCTTTCACATAGCAAACCTCTGAGTGCGACCCCCCCCACTTATAAATTAAAAACACTTTTTTATATATTTAACACTATTATAAATGCTGGAGGCAAAGTGGGGTTTGAGGTGGAGGCTGGCAGCTCGCGACCCCCAGTAATAACCTCGTGACCCCCTGAGGGGTCCTGACTCCCAGTTTGAGACCCCCTGGGTTAATTTAATTTTAGCACCCTGTGTCCATTCACATGCATGTGCTATTTTGAGCATTTCAGTTTTCACAACATAGGCTCATCCCAGATTCTGGAAGAAGCTCAAATGCTCAGTTTGTGGAGTATGTACATAGTCTATACTAAAGACAAACCCACAGTAACCGTCTCCAGTTTGTAAGGGACCCCATGGAGCCAGTCTCTAGGAAACAGATAAATTCATGGGAGTTAAGTCCATTAATAGCTATTAGCCAGGACGGGTAAGGAATGGTGTCCCTAGCCTCTGTTTGTCAGAGGGTGGAGATGGATGGCAGGGGAGAGATCACTTGATCATTACATGTTAGGTTCACTCCCCCTGGGGCACTTGGCATTGGCCACTGTCGGTAGACAGGATACTGGGCTGGATGGACCTTTGGTCTGACCCAGTCTGGCCGTTCTTATGTTCTAACCTAAATGAACCCAAAGTTATGGAGACAGATATGAGTCAAGGAAACCAGCAGAGTATCAGAAACCTGGACAAATCTCTGACTGGATGGGCTCAGGCCTTTGGTCACAAGCTGAGGTGGTTCAAAAGTTTTGGAGTTATTTTAACCAGAATTTTTTTACTGTTTCTTTAAACAATCAAACACAACAAGCAGCAAATATTTGGCCACACCCTTCTGAAACCCCAAACCATATTCAGGTTTTGGCAGACTCATTTCAGCTTTTCAATTAAAAAACCCACAACACATTTTGAAGGAAAGCAGACATTGTCCGTGATTTTTTTCTGCTTTTTAAAAACCCCTAGTTTTCGATCCAAAAAAAGTTTTGACGGAAAATATTTGTCCATCCCTTTTAATGAGCTTTAGTGCCTTTTAGCACTAGCGGATGCTGAGAACCAGTGACACCTTGTAAAGAAGTTTTCTCAAAACTGGGTTTGTGCCGAGATGCGGAAGATTTATTTTTCCCAGGGCCGCCCGGAAGGGGGGGGGGGGAGAAGCAAGTGGGGCAATTTGCCCTAGGGCCCACAGGGGCCCCCACGAGAATATAGTATTGTATAGCATTGCAATTTTTTTTATGGAAGGGGCCCCCGAACTTGCTTTGCCCCAGGCCCCCTGAATCCTCTGGGCGGCCCTGCCCAAAACAAGTCTGAAGCTACATAAGCAAACTCTTCCCATTTGCTCAGGAGATCTGCTGGGCAGCTGCCTTCCCCAGTAGCGGGTGAACCCCCCCCCATTTGGGGAGGCTAGTCCCCTGCCCCACCCTAGGCCCCGCCCCAACCCCGCCCCCCGGCTCGAGGTCCCGCCCCATTATACCTATCACCCCTCGCCCGCCGGAGCCAGAGTAGCCCCAAGATCCCTACTGTGGCCCGAGCCCCCCGGGCCCTGAGCCTCCAGCCGGCCCAAGCCCCCGCCAGCTTCAGGGGAGATGCAGAGAGAAGGCAGGGCCTCAGGGTGGAGCGTGGGCAGGGCCACAGCCTGGCTTTGGGGAGGCTTAGCCTCCCCTGGCCTATTATACCTGCCACCCATGTGCAAAACATAGCAAGCAGCTCTCAGATGCTTGCTCAGAGGCCTGCAGCCTCGTCACAAGATGCTTCCCCCTCCCCTCTCATTCTGCAACTCCTCAGGGTAGAGCGAAACAGCACCGTCCTCCTGTTTGAGCGAACGGGGTCTCCCGCAAGGACAGGAAGAATTGCACCGCCATGAATGGCCATGGTGCTCTTGGGAGCAAAAATCCCATTTTTCATTGCCTAAAGCAGGGGTGAGTTTCTAAGGATCCTGCTGTCACCGACACTGCCCCTCATTAATAATTGTGACCCTTCCCTGGTGATCAACCAGGCTTTGAGCACCATGGAGCAATGCCCCTTTCTGTTGATGACCCCTGAGGCCTGGTGAATATGGTGGAAATAGTAGGCAGGTGGGTCCCATCAAGGGCCCCCTATACAATCTGGGAGCCCAAAGCATGCAGATCCATCACTAACTTAGGGTGAAGTGTGAAAAATCAGGACGGGGATGGGGGGGGGTAATAGGAGCCTATATAAGAAAAAGACCCCAAAATCGGGACTGTCCCTATAAAATCGGGACATCTGATCACCCTACACTAACTCCCTGTGCATTGCCAAGTGGCGCACACCTCCAGGATAGCTGCTCTACCAACCCCAAACAGGTTAGCAACTAATCGGTAGCAATCAGGAGGGGCAGCAGGGGGAGATTCCAGGCACCAGTGGCCACATGTTTCTCCATGCTCTCAGGCCAGTGTGTAGCAGAGCCAGGGTGAGATCTGCATAGAGCTCCAGGAAAGTAGCCTGCATCCTGAATTTCTGCTGCTGTTCATCCCAGTTCTCCAGCACTATCTTGTCTTTCTGTTCAGCGTTTGTACAGCACCTAGCGCAATGGGGCCTTTGTCTGTGACTGGGGTTTTACAATTCCAGCTGTGCAACACAGCTGATGTGAAAGATCTGGGTATAATTTTCTGCTTCACCACAGGCTTCCTGTTTGACCTTGGGCAAGTCACTTAGCCACTCTGTGCCTCAGTTTCCCATCTGCACAATGGATATAATAGCACTGCCCTGCCTCAGAAGGGTGTTGTGAGAATAAATACATCCATGATTGTGATGTGCTTTGAGAACGACTGAGGAAAAGTGCTATATAAAGGTAAGGTATTATTCTCTCAGAAGGGTGGAGAGCTGTAGGCAGCGGGCTTCAGTTATTGTATTCTACGATGTTTAAATAAAAATAGTTTGTGAAATATGACAGCTGCCATCTCGGCTGGCACGCCCGGGAATTGAACCAGGGACCCCAGAGCTAAAAGCAGCTGTTACAGCTTGAGCGGGTGGAAAGATGTTTCATTTTGGAATGTCACTCAATTCTAATTAAAAAAGCCATTAAAAACATAAAAAAAACCCCTCAAAAACAAGATCTTTTGTTCAACCCGAAATGACTCCCCACCCCCTCAACTTTTTCTTTACACTGAAAAAGCTGAAGATTTTCATTTCAATTCAACCTGAACCATTTCCCCCCCTCAATTTGGCCACCAGATCAAAAAATCAGGTATTCGCACAGCTCTAGTTGCAGATACACAAGCTCTCTGAGCTTTGCTGAGAAGAACAACACAAGCACCAGCTATTGAACCATCAGCATAACTTCCTACAGCATTAGGAGGTCTTAGTTGTTTTTCACAGGTCTCCTATTCACATTTTGACCCAGCCCAACCCTGCTTAGCTTGTTTGATCACACTGATTTTTTTTTTCTTTGAGAGTTAAAATGCTCCTTGTAGATTCCCCTTGATTGTCACAGAGATCTCCGGAGTCCATCAGGAGTCAATCCTACTTTCCAACCGGCCCCCCTGTTTTGCTTATCCTCCAATTATTTGCTGCAGGAGTTTTTCTCTTCCCGGCACACCACTCTTTTTAAAATATCTTCTGCAAGTTCTAATGATTCTCTGCAGACAATATGCCATCTGTATACTTTACCTCCATTGCTTCCTCTCATTTAAATGAGGATAAATGCCACTAATGAGTTTTGAAAGGCGCCGACTCCAAGAGAATGTGGAATGAGCGGAGGAGGAAGTGGTTTGGAATCTCAATCAGCGATCGCCTGGAAAAATCTATAAGGGAGGGATGCGTGACAGCTAGGGAAGGAGATGCAGCTAATAGCCGTGTGAGCATGAAAGGGGGTCGGTCGGGCTATCAGATATGCAGGGCAACAATGGTGTAGTGGGTAGGGCACTGGAGTGGGAGTTTGAGGACCCAGTTTGGCCACTAATGTGCCGTTTGATCTTGGGCAAATCACTTCTCTTTGGATGTGTCTTCACAGCAGAATCTGGGCACGGGGTAGCCTACTGAGTTAGTTTGAATCCAGTTAGCATGAGTAACTATAACAGTGAAGAAAACCCAGCACGGGCTAGCAAACAGAGTCCATACCCAGGGTCCATTTCCGGCTTGTCCTACACGTGCTATGCTGTCTTCACTGGTATTGTTACCCATGCCAGCTGGATTCAAGCTATCTTGGGGAGGCGAATATTATTATTATTTATTTTTTGTATTATCCTAGGGCGTAGGCGCCCAAGTCATGGACCAGCCCTTCACTGTGCTAGGGCACAATGTACAAACACAGAGCAAAAAGACATCCTCTACCTCCAGGAACTTACAATCTGAGACAAGAAAGAACAGATGGAGCAGTACAAGGAAACACTGAGGCAACATTGATCAGCATGATAGACAATGGTCTCAGCACGTGAGCAACCTAACCATGCACGGCTTCTGCTGTGTAGATGTTCCCTTCGTGTTCCCATGCCAAAGGATACACATACAATGGAACATTAAGGCTAATAATGGGGAACTGCCTGGCTTATGGGAAGGTAAAGGGATGTAGGACCTTCAGCCCAGTTATGGGCATAAACAGTGCCTAGGCTGTGTTGGCCTTCTACATGGGGACTGGACATCACTCGGAGCTAGCACAGCTCCACCACCGTAGTGGGACAGTGCAGCAAATTATTCTGATTTTCATGGACTGCGTTATTCAAATCACTCCGTTCCTGCTTTCTCTGCTAAAAGCCCATGCCAGGATGGAAATATTGATGAAGCAAAAAGGAGAGTTAATGGGAGTTTAAGTGAAAACACCTGCGCCAAGTGTCATTATTGTTATTAACATCCCTTCTATTCTAGTACCCTGGAAAGCATCATCAATATGAATACCAGGAAAATATTTTGCAGCCCCTGATTTTAGTTCCGCACCTCACGGTAGATTGTTTGGCCTCAGGTGGATGAAATCATTAGCTGGAATTGCATTATCTCCTGTTAGCACAACTACGAAACCCGAAGTGCTCCGGCATCCTTTAAACTCTTGATTCAATGGGAGAAGGGCAACCCTAATACAGGGGAACGTTCTCTTCCTCTTCAGCCGTCGCGGTTGTTAATAATCACAACTCACTTAGCCTGGCCCTGGTAGAAATCTGACCCCATTATCGGCGCTGAGGCGGAACGTAGTCCTAGATTTGAGCTCACAGAGGAGTCGGGTCTCCTTCTACTGGGAGGCACAATCTAACGGGGAGGATACGTGACTGTCCAGCGACCCCCCCAGCAGCCAGCCCAGAGCCACCGAGCTCTCCCCTCCTCCCCAGAGTTTAGGGTGACCGGATGTCCTGATTTTATAGGTACAGTCCTGATATTCAGGGCTTTTTCTTATGTAGGCTTCTATTACTTCCCACCCCCGTCCTGATGTTTCACACTTGATATCTGGTCACCCTACCAGAGTTACCTGTGGGGAGGGAGGGCTCTGTCCTTCTGCCGCTGCGCCTCTGCCCCGGCACGTTCGGCTGCTCTCCCTGGCAGGCGAGGAGTGGGAGGGAGACACTTCTCACGCCGACTGACGCTGGCAACTCTGGTCATGGCTGCTCTGAGCAGCAGCTGCCTGAGAGAGCCTGGCTGGGGACGTGATGGAATCCAGGCCCGGCTGCTGGGGACAGGGGCTAAGAGAGCCGGAAACATGCCGGAGGGACGGGGGGGACTCTGACTCGCTTGGCCCCTGTCCCCGGCATCCGGGCCTGGGCAGGGGGCAGCCTGCCGCCGCCACCTCCCCAGTCAGGTTCTCTCAGGCAGCTGCCGCGCTGCATAGAGCAGCGACCCGGAGCGGCTGGCATGAGAAGCAGGTAATCCTGCCCACTCCGTTCCCTGCCCAGCTGCCAGGGGCCGAACATGCCAGGGGGGCAGGTGCAGCAGGAGAAGGATGGAGTCCCTCTCCCTGCCCCCTGGCAGGCCAAGCAGAAATCGGGGAGAGAGGGGGCACTTGACCCTACATGCCCCCCTACGCATTGCTTATGCTTGAGCTGCACACAGTAAGCATAGCAGGTGGAGGTCCCTAAAGCCAAATCCTGCTCCCATTGAACTCAATTAAAGTATTGTCTCTGTCTTCGATGGGTGGCAGGACTGGGCCTTTAAAGGTATCACACCTTGCCAGGGCTGCATAGTTATTACATGACTGTGTTTGTCCAGTACCTGGCACTGTGGGGCTAATAGCAATAATAAATCAACAACTATACCTGGCTTGTATGTAATGCTTTTCATCAGCAGATCTCAAAGCACTTTAAAAAAGGAGGTCAGTGTTCTGTGTTATTTCTCCCTATGCATCTTTAACATTACACACACACACACACACACACACACACACACACACACACACACACACACACATACACACTAAAGTACCACCCCTGCATTAAAATGCTGTTAGTAGTCTGATGAAACACCAAGATTCAATTTCTAGCCCTCCCACTGGGAGTTTTCCCATTGACTTCAATTGGAACAGGATCTACGCCCAGAAGAATAAGGAATTTCATAGCTGCATGGTTGTTCCAACGTTAAGCCACTGTTGCTTTTAGGATTTGCTGCATATTGAGGGCTGAATTTTCAGCAATCTGAACATGTGCACAGCTCTTTCAGTGTGTCTAGCTTAGGTGTGTAAATACCCTGACTCGCACACCTACCCCAGGATATTTGCACACCTCTGACTGGCACGCACAAACGTGTGTATGCACGTGTTTGGGAATTCCCCCTTTAGCAGGATAACATGCTCTTTTGAGACCTCCAAAAGGATTTGGAACAGCCAGGCCTGGGAAGGAGAGAGCAGCACCTGGGAATAGGATTGTCTTGGCTTTTGTAGAGTCTTCATTTTGGAGAGACATAGTCACTCACCCCTAATTCCTGTCTTTCTTTAGTCCCTATTGGATAACACAGCTGACACCAATCGGTGTTATGTTTTGTGACAGACCCAGACCAGTGGGGTACAGGAGTCTGGTAGAGGGCAAATATACTGGTCACTGGATGAGTAGTTTTCTGTTCCCTGAGTGACCAGAGCAGGGGCTGCACTAGAGTAATCAGGAACCTGCTAGAACCAGTTAAGGCAGGCAGGCTAATTAGGACACCTGGAGCCAATTAAGAAGAAGCTGCTAGAATCAATTAAGGCAGGCTAATCAGGGCACCTGGGTTTTAAAAGGAGCTCACTTCAGTTTGTGGTGCGAGTGTGAGGAGCTGGGAGCAAGAGGCGCAAGGAGCGGAGAGTGAGAGGGTGTGCTGCTGGAGGACTGAGGAGCACAAGTGTTATCAGACACCAGGAGGAAGGTCCTGTGGTGAGAATAAGGAAGGTGTTTGGAGGAGGCCATGGGGAAGTAGCCCAGGGAGTTGTAGCTGTCATGCAGCTGTTACAGGAGGCACTATAGACAGCTGCAGTCCACAGGGCCCTGGGCTGGAACCCGGAGTAGAGGCCGGGCCCGGGTTCCCCCCAAACCTCCCAATTGACCTGGACTGTGGGTTCTTCCAGAGGGGAAGGTCTCTGGGCTGTTCCCCAACCCACATGGTGAATCTCTGAGGCAAGAAAATCCGCCAATAAGCGCAGGACCCACCAAGATAGAGGAGGAACTTTGTCACAGTTTTCACTCTCATGCAGTAAGCCTGTTTTCCAGGAGACCACTTAGGGAGTCTGTAAGCTTGACTCAGCTACATTTACAGCCAAAAAGCTTGAGACTTATTCCAAATCACCAGCCTTGACGTTTGACTGCATCCCTTTGTCATCTCATACGCCGTATTGCCAGCCGCAGGCATTCAAAAACCATGAGTCAGGCCCCCCAAAAACATGAGATGGGCTGAAAAAAATCATGAGATTTAAATAATAATACATTTGAATCTTTTTCAGTTCCCTTCTGTGTTTTGAGCCTTTAGGGCACACGTTTTTTAAGCTTTTTCCCTACAACCAGGAAGTCTAAAATCTGACTTTAGTTTTAAATGTAAACCAAGTTCTACAGCTGGAGCTTTAAGACAGAGACTAAATATCACAAGATTCATGATCTGATCATGAGAGCTGTCAAGACTGCTATGACAATGGCACAGAATCACAGAGCGAGTCAATTCCTCTAATGCAGAACAAGGATCTTTATTAGAATAAGAGAAACACTTTTATCCCTAAAGCTCTCTGCTTTGGCTTCACTGCCGTGCATCTGCCTAGAATCTGCCCCAGTCTCCCTCTTGCCTGGCTTCAGGTTTAAAGAAATAGTACCCACCTCCTCAGACCTGTCTTCCTCTCTGAGCAGTTTTCTGCTTCAGCATTATCTGCAACTAAACTTTAATAAGATCATAGAATGATAGACATGGAAGGGACCTTGATAGTCAGCAAGTCCAGCCCCCTGTGCCGAGGCCTAGACCATCCCTGAGAGGTGTTTGTCCAACCTGTTCCGGCTCTGGAGATAATGGGACCATGTGGGAAAATATAATCGTGTGGGGTTACAAGATAAACCTTTACCTAACTAGGTTATTGATTGAATGACTTTATGGTACAGAATTCATTCCACTGTAGCTCAGTGTGTTCGCGATGGAGAGAAAATGCACTTTTTTGAACTGGAGCAGACAAATATTTTAACAGTCTCCCTACAGCCGCTGCACCAGCCTGAGATCAGTTAAACTGTTGGAAATCCAAACAAATTCCATTGGTTTCAATAGACTCCGTTTGGGTTGTCCACTGGCCTACATGTAGGGTGACCAGACATCCTGATTTTATCGGAACTATCCCGATATTAGGGGCTTTGTCTTATATAGGCAACTACCCCCACCGCATTTGCTATCTGGTCACCATTATCTACACGAGATCAAAAGGACTCGTGCCCATTAGGGCAAATTAGTAGCACTGATGCCTGGTTCAGCTGCAAATAAGGATAGGCTGCAAGGTGAGAAATATCAGATACTTATGAACCATAGGCGCCGACTCCATGGGTGCTCCAGGGCTGGAGCACCCATGGGAAAAAAATGGTGGGTGCTCAGTACCCACTGGCAGCCCCCCTATCAGCACTTCCCCCCAGTGCCTACCGCCCGTCGGTGGGCCCTGCCAATCAGCACCTCTCCCTCCCTTCCTGCGCCTCCCGCCCCCTGCAATCAGCTGTTTCACGGCATGCAGGAGGCTGGAGAGGGGATGGGGGAGGAGCGAGGATGCGGCACGCTCGGAGGAGGGGGCGGAACTGGGTAGGAAGAGGTGGCGCAGGGGTGGAGCAAGGGTGGGAAGAGGTGGGGCGGGGATGGGGCTTTGGAGAAGGGGTGGAGTGGGGGTGAGGCCTTGGGGTAGAGCCGGGGAATCGAGCCCCCCTGGCACTTCGGAAAGTCTGCGCCTGTGCTTATGACACACAGGTTTCTGTGTTGTTTGAAAGACATAACAAGACACTTTATGCTTATCCGCATACTATTAAGCAACACCACTTGCCGTAATAACAAGCAATGGTTTTAACAAAGAACGTCGGCCATACTTACAGGATGGGGGACTCTATCCTGGGAAGCAGTGACTCTGGAAAAGACTTGGAGGTCGGGGTGGATAATCAGCGGAGCATGAACTCCCAGTGCAACGCTGTGGCCAAAAGAACTAATGTGATCCTGGGATGCATAAACAGGGGAATCTCAAGGAGGAGAGGAGATGTGATTTTATCTCTATATTTGGCACTGGTGCGAGCGCTGCTGGAATCCTGTGTCCAGTTCTGGTGCCCACAGTTCAAGAAGGATGTTGACAAATTGCAGAGGGTTCAGAGAAGAGCCATGAGAATGATTAAAGGATTAGAAAACCTGCCTGATAGTAATAGACTCAAGGAGCTCAGTCTATTTAGCTTACCAAAGAGAAGGTTAAGGGGTGACTTGATTGCCGTCTATAGGTATCGACATGGTGAACAAATATTTAATAATGGGCTCCTCAGTCTAGGAGAGAGAGGTCTAACACAATCCAATGGCTGAAGTTGAAGCTAGAGAGTCAGACTAGAAATCAGGGGTAACATTTTTAAACCATGAGAGTAATTGACCACTGGAACAATTTACCAAGGGTCATGGTGGATTCTCCCTCAATGACGAGTTTTAAATCAAGATTGGAGGCTATTCTAACAGATCTGCTCTAGGAATTATTTTGGGGCAGTTCTCTGGCCTGTGTTATAAAGGGGGTCAGACTAGATGACCGGAATGGTCCTTTCTGACCTTGGAATCTATGGACCCCTTTCAAAAATAGCATATGCTTGTGAATGGTAGGTGCTTGTCGAGGGGGCTCCCATTCATTAGGTTATGGTTCACATTGCCATAGAATTGTGACAGTTCCCTAGCATTTATTTGTATAGGATGCAAATATTCTCTCTTGATGATATTTCCAAAAATATTAACCATGTTATTTGTTAATAAAGACAAACAAACAATAAATGTCTAGCTCTTATCTAGAGCTTTTCATCGGTGGATCTCAAAGCACTTTACAAAGTAGGTCGATATCATTAGCCCCATTTTACAGATGGGGAAACCGAGACCCAGAATGGTTGTTGTCCAGCTCCAGCCCATTTCCCAAGGGTGGGGCAGGAGGGACAGACTAGAAAAGGGGGAAAGAGCTAAATATTTGGCCCAAAGCTTTCCCAGCGTCGGTGCTCTAAGTCAGGCACCTAAATTTGTATTTAGGTATCTGCGCAGAAGCGGGCTGGATTGCAAAGTCGGTGAGCACCCGTAGCCCCCATTGCCACTGGGATCTTGCAGGCATAGGGTGGGGCAGCTGAGCCAGGACCTTCACTGCCTCTTCTGCATCAGCAGCAATCCTAGGAAGAGGTAGAGCCTCCAAGCCGCCCTGGTTAGAGGAATCAGCAGAAAGGGGAAGGTCTGGAGTCTCTTTCCCCCGACTGGAGGAAGCCGTGGGAGGAGCATAAGAGTTGCTTCTCTTTGGGAGTAGTTGGGAACCCCCTGTCTCTGGCCAGAGGCAGCAGCAGGTGGAAGTGGGGAACCCTGAAGTCCCCTCCCTTGGCAGGAGGCAGTGACTGGAAACAGAAGGGGGACTCCTACCTTCTCGACCAGCAGGAGTGGGACGAGGGACCCTTCTCCGGTCAGGAGGCAGCTGCGGACGCTCCCCTGTGTGGGTCTGTGTGTGGGAACCTATGGTGGGAGGGGCAAGAAGGCCAAGCCCAGACAAGGTCCCTTCGGTCCGGACATGCTGTCCTGAGGCCATGGGAGGCATCCGGAGAACACGGCCGGGATGAGTCATGTGGCTATCTGGCCAGGCGAAAGAATCATTTTTGTGAAGCTAAGGATTTGACTGGAGGCGTCAGGCTGCTGAAGGAGAGCCATGGCAGAGGAGGTCACGAGGAATGATTCATTTGCACACTCTCTGTTTATCTAGAAACAAGAGCCTGGCGTTTCCCTGCCTCCCGCGGGCTGGCGTGCTGGGAGGCTGCCAATCAGTATGGCCAACACCTCCTGCATGAGGGGCCGAGCGACAGGCAAGCCTCGATTTTGGCCATTTGCAAATATAAAAGGGCTTTAAACCCACATGACTCTCCAGACTGGCCACCAGCCAGCGTGTTGTTTAGCCGAAGAGGCACCTAAAGCGACTGCGCTCATCTGACATGCTCGTTGGCTCGTGTCTGCTCCAGAATTCTAGCCCGCAGCCCTTCAAGGATGTATCCTTCAAGTGAAAGTGACCGATGGCTTGTTTGCTCGAGCCGGGCGTCAGGCGGCTGCGTTTGCCTATTTGCATTTGCTCACTGCAAAGGCATGCAGATCAGCCACTGGGGAAATCAGCCCCGGGCAGAAGAGCTGTAGGTGAATTCTTGGGTAAGCCAGCGAAAGAGATGGAGGGAGGCTGTGGGGTTTGCACGGGGATGTAGCACTCTGATCGCTGGCGTTTGTGAGTCTGGAACTCACTGAAAGCCCCACTCTGCTGGAAACATTCAGGCCACTCATATGGCTCCCTGGCAAGGAGTGATGGGGTCACAGAAAGGGGCCCTGTGACCAGGCGGCCTTCAGGGGCCAGAGGGGGAATTTCTCCCCACCCACAGAGGTTTCCCACCAGAAATGACCATAGCTTAGAAAGGTGGCCAGATTTTAGGGGCCTGTAATGGCATTGGCACCTGCCTCTCGCGAGCACACCCCCGGCCCAGGGTTCTCTCAGCAGATCTTCAGCGATTCAGCCCTCCAGCCGAGCCGCACATCTCCCCCCCCCCCCCCTTCTGGGGTATACAGTCCTGAGTTCTTATCATGGCCCTGGTATGGGCTGTGTGACGGGTTGGGTCACAGAAACTCCCTCAAGACGTCACTAGATATGCTGGGATACCCCTGAGAACAAACCCCCCTGGCAGAAAAGGCGCCCTGCCCACACTCCTGGCTTGCTGAGCTTGACACACCAGTCTGCTCCAGCACAGACCACGAGGTTGGGCCACGCCCCCCTGTAGTTCACAGCGACTAAGATTCACTTAGGCCAGGGGCTTCTCAGTTAACAGGGACTTTTCCAGCACCCAGTATTCAGTCTTTCTGGGAGCCTAACCCCCGAATAAATCCATTTTATGCTGTATAAAGCTTATACAGGGTAAACTCATAAATTGTCCACCCTCTATAACACTGATAGAGAGATATGCACAGTTGTTTGCTCCCCCAGGTATTAATCGCTTACTCTGGGTTAATAAATAAACAAAAGTGATTTTATTAAGTATAAAAAGTAGGATTTAAGTGGTTTCAAGTAATAACAGACAGAACAAAGTAAGTTACCAAGCAAAATAAAACAGAACACACAAGTCTAAGCCTAATACATTAAGTAAGTGATTACAGATGAAATCTCACCCTCAGATGTTCCAATATGCTTGTTTCACAGACTGGACTCCTTCCTAGTCTGGGCCCAATCCTTTTCAGACCAACGTTGTAGTTTATGGCCTGGGTCCAGCAATCACCCACAACCCGTAGTTACTGTCCTTTGTTCCAGTTTCTTTCAGGCATCTCTTTAGGGTGGAGAGGCCATCTCTTGAGCCAGCTGAAGACAAAATGGAGAGGCTTCCATGGCCTTTTATATTCTCTCTTGTGGGTGGAAACCTGTTTGTTCTTCTGTGCAAAATCACAGCAACAAGATGGAGCTTGTAGCCACCTGGGCAAGTCACATATCCATGAATGATTCAGCTTTTTGCAGGCCGACGCCATTGTTTACATGTTACCTTGAACGTTCCCAGGAAGGCTCCTCGTATGTGGATTGGAGTCTCCCAAGATCCATTGTCAGTTAAGTGTTTCTTGATTGGGCACTTAATCTGAAGAGTCCCTTCACAATAAGCTGGCCAAATGATTCACTGGTGCTACTTAGAATCAAACACATTGAGATACAAGTACAGAGCCAATATTCAGAACTTTAAATATAAAAATGACACGTGCATACAAGTAGGATGAATCTATTCAGTAGATCATAACCTCTGCAGAGATATGTTACATGGCATATCTAGCACAAAACAGATGCCAGTTATGTCATATTTACACTCATAAGCATATTTCTATAAAGCATTCTGGAGTGCAGCATCACAGGCTGCAGCTCGTAGGCTGCTTCCCAGTGGCACTGTCTTCTTCAACCACCCAGCCAGGGCCCATCTCAGTAACCTCAACTAGTGTCCTTTTCAGCAGCCCTCCCTGGGCTCAGACTGCAACCAGACCAGCAGGGCCCATCTCGGTACTCTTGTCTGGTCTGGTCTGGCTAGGTTCTGTGCTCAGTCCCCTGGGCTCAGCCTGCCCACACTGACCTGTCAATGGTCCTGCTGCTCATCCTATCCAGCCAGCCAGGCACCCGGTCTTTGGCAGCCTTCCCTGGGCTCAGTTCTGTCTGGTCCTGCTGCTCCTCGAGCCAGCCAGACACCTAGTCCGCCCTTGTCAAGCTCCACACAGCAACTGAAGGCTCTGCTCTGCTGCTTGCCTTTTATCTGGCCCTTTTGGCCCCTTATTGGTTGCTCCAGCAGCCCCTCTGATTGGCCGCTCCTCTGCAGCCACTCTAGGCTGCCAGGGGACTTCTCGCTGCTCTGTTCTGGGGCAGGATGGCACAGGGCTGCGAGACCTCCAGCAGGGGGCCTCCGGACTAGTCCACCCTGCCACAGGGCCTCTCATGCAATAGCCATGCTTTGGGCTTCTCCAGACCCTTTAATCCAGAGCTCTCCAGGCTCCTAATGCCATAAGCCTTGTAAAACTCACAGAGATTGTTATGCCCATTTTACAGAGGGATAAACTGCAGCACAAAGGGGTTAGGAGAGTGGTCTAACAAGTCAGTGGCAGGGAAGAGAACCCAGGTGTTCTGACTCCTATTCCCACCCTACGCTCCTTGAGAAGCCACGAGAGGCAAGGTTAGCTTTGCCCCATCAGGGTATCTGTTTCTTTCTGATTAGGAATGGTTTACCGGGAACTCGCTGTCTGGCCCGATTTACTTACAAAGTGCCCTCACTACTTTCCTTTGCACTTGCAGTACACTGGCTAGCAGGCCTCCAAAAGGGTTGATGCATCACAACGCTCTGTGCTAAGCTATGGCAGAAGCTAGGTGTGTACCACAAATACTCTAAAAAATCCGCTCTACTCTGCTCTGGTTAGGCCTCAGCTGGAGTATTGTGTCCAGTTCTGGGCACCGCATTTCAAGAAAGATGTGGAGAAATTGGAAAGGGTCCAGAGAAGAGCAACAAGAATGATTAAAGGTCTTGAGAACATGACCTATGAAGGAAGGCTGAAAGAATTGGGTTTGTTTAGTTTGGAAAAGAGAAGACTGAGAGGGGACATGATAGCAGTTTTCAGGTATCTAAAAGGGTGTCATAAGGAGGAGGGAGAAAACTTGTTCACCTTAGCCTCTGAGGATAGAACAAGAAGCAATGGGCTTAAACTGCAGCAAGGGAGGTCTAGGTTGGACATTAGGAAAAAGTTCCTAACTGTCAGGGTGGTTAAACACTGGAATAAATTGCCTAGGGAGGTTGTGGAATCTCCATCTCTGGAGATATTTAAGAGTAGGTTAGATACATGTCTATCAGGGATGGTCTAGACAGTATTTGGTCCTGCCATGCGGGCAGGGGACTGGACTCGATGACCTCTCGAGGTCCCTTCCAGTCCTAGAATCTATGAATCTATGAATGGCTATTAGCCAAGATGGTCAGAGACACAACCACATGCTCTGGGTACCCTAAAGCCTCTGACTGCCAGAAGCTGGGACTGAATGACATGGGATGGATCACTTGATAAATTGCTCTGTTCTGTTCACTCCCTCTGAAGCTTCTGGCACCAACCACTGTTGGAAGACAGGACACTGGGCTAGATGGACCATTGCTTTGACCCCGTATGGCCATTCTTATGTTTCTGTGATCTTATGAATCATGGGATAGTGGGAGAGGAAACATGGGAGTTTTTGAGTTTGACTCCAAATCCCAGAATTCCAGTTGCTTCTGGCTGACTTCAGCTATATATCCCACACTGAACAGTGAGAAACATCCCAGAATGCATGGAGCCCAGCAGCAAGGCAAAGCACCTTGGGATACCCTCCCACAATGCCGTGTGCTTACTCCATACAATGTCCCTGCTTTGTACGCACAGGGATTCATATTGAAGCAGGAGACAGCTGATGGTGTGTATGCAATGATTGCAGACTATATAAAGTGTACAAAAACCAGAGTGTGAATTAACCTCCCCTGCCAGGCAGACAGAGCCTTCTACTTAGCCCTTCGAAAAAGGGACTGACTCTTTGTTCCATGTTTGCACAGCGTCTACCACAATGGGGCCCGGATCCATGACTGCAGCTCTTAGGTGCTACCGCTAAACTACTACTACTAACAAACTCCCTGAGAACCGAGGGAATAGAATCCCCATTGCGCAGCTGGAGAACTGAGCCCCAGAGACGGGAAGGGACCTGCCCAAAGTCACAAAAGAGGCCTCTGGTAGAGCTGGGATTTGACAGGGGAAGGATTCTCCGCTAGCTAGGCATCCATTCTCCTGCTTCATCACAGGCTTCCTGGGTGACCTTGGGACTTTCATTTATGCAGACATTGCTGGAGGAGGCTCTGTGGCCTGTGCTAAGCAGGAGGCCAGACTACATGACCATAAACAGGCCTTGAAATCCGTGACCCCAGATGTTCCAAGTATTGGCCCCAGAATTTATACCCCATGACCGTCCTTCCTCCATTCTCCTTGCCTGCTCTGCTGGGACTGCACAAGGATCTGAGTTGATGCCCATTGTGATGGTGGTGGCTGTAATGTGTACACCTCTCTCCGAGGAGCTGGTCTGGTCACTTGTCTTGTTGGGGTTATTGCTGATCTTTAAGGTTGACAGATACTTCGATTGCATCTTACAGAAATGCTGAAGATCTTGCAATTTCCCCCCCCTCCATCTCGTTTTATTTTTTTGGAGTTTAAAATTAACATTATTTCCACAGGGAGGCGGGAAAAATATGAGCCTGTTCCAGCTGTCTTAGGTCTGTAGCGGCAAAGGGTTCAGTAAGTGGAGCTCAGCTTCTGTCTAATGATTTCACTTTGCAGCTGTGTAAGAATGCTATTAACTCCTCTTTATGGGTTTTATCTCCAAACCATTACTGTATATATTTCAACTAAGCCACGAAAATGATGATCCTCCTTCTAACTGATCCTCGGAAGTCTGCCAGGGAATGTGAATCGCTTGATAGGGCCAGCGTTCTCTTTGGAAGGGGCATCTGAGGCCGGAAGGGTGTAGCTTTGCAGCTAGGCTGTTCCAAGGCGAATGTGTGTGGTATGGGTGGGTTGTGAGTCGCAGTGCCTGCTGATTGCGTGCTGGGGAGAAGGAATTCATGGGCACTGGAGGAAAGATCCAGGAATGGAAATAAAATGGTTGGCTCATGGTAATAGGTTGTAGCCGGCACCAGCGCAGGTATGAAATGGGGAGGGAGAGTAGAAAGGGGCTTTCTCTGCCTCATAGAATCAGAGAAATGTCGGGCTGGAAGAGACCTCGAAAAGTCATCTAGTCCACCCCGCTGCACTGAGGCAGGACCAAGTAAACCTAGACCATCCCTGACAGGTGCTTGTCCAACCTCCAATGATGGGGATTCCACAACCTCCCTTGGAAGCCTGCTCCAGAGCTGAACTATCCTTATAGCTAGAAAGTTTTTCCTAATATCTACACCCTTGCTGCAGCCCTTCACATATTTGACAACTGTTATCGGATTCCCGCTCAGCGGCCTCTTCTCTTGGCTAAACACGTCCAATTCTTTCAGCCTTTCCTCACAGGTCAGGTTTTCTAACCCTTTTTTCCTTTCCGTGGCTCTTCTCCGGACTCGCTCCAATTTGTCTACATCTTTCCTAAAGTGTGGCACCCCGCTTTGGACACAGCTCTCTGTCCGAGACCTCATCAGTGCCGAGGAGAGCAGGACAGTTATCTCCCGTGTCTGACCTACAAGACTCCCCAGAATGGGATGAGCCTTTTTCACACCCGCATCCCACTCGTGACTCGTATGCTCCCATGCAGCATCCGCCACGACACAGCTGGAGGGCGCCGGCTGTGCGCGCTGCTCGTGTTGCCACGGACGGTAGCTGCCTAAAGCGAGCGGGGAGCGTGAGGAAAGAGCCAGGTCCTGACCCTTTGGCAGAAGAGTGGGCTCACGGCTAAAGCACGCCCCCTTGTGGCTGGGGCTCTCTTCTTGCACCCCTGGCTGACGACCGCCTGGCCCTGGGTGGTCTGGCTCGTCTCATGACTCAGCCCTTCGCCCAGATCACTTATAGTCCCCACCTACTAGAGTAACACAAAGTCCAACAGAAACACGTCCCATCCCCCCTGTCCCGCCTGCCACCCTCAATTCTGGGCCTGGTGGTCCATACACCTTTTATCAGGCATCTTTACCCCTTATGTTAAGAGCTTCACATCACCTTCCCTGGAGAGCTCAGACCTTCTTCGACACTGGGCTCCAGGCCAGGGAACCTAGCAGAGGCAGCAAGGTTCCCTGCACCAGACTCCTTGCTCCCACCTCCCTGGACTTCTTCCTATCAAACCTTTCCATGGGCTTTCTCCTCACCCTGTAAGAGTCTTTTTGTTCCCTACAGGCCTCCTCACTCCCTAGTACCAGGAGAGTGGTCTCCCTGCAGCCCGCTTCGGCTCTAACTTCCTCTGTTTATAGCACCACCCACCTCTTCCCCAGCTGGGTTTCATCATTAATTAGGCCAGGCCCACCTTCCAGGTACAACCAGGTGGGCTAATCAGCCTCTCCAGCCCACATTGGACCTTTCCTCTCCTGTGTGGGGTAGGCAGCCCCTCACACCTTCCTGTGCGCTGACTGGGTGCAGGGGGACGCACTCGGCAGCCTTTCCACGAGCGACGGAGCTGCCACTCCTGTGTGAGCTACCCACGACATCCCAGTAGGAATTCCAGCTGAGTCACTCGGTGGCGTTGAAGACCTCTGGATCAAGGAGGGATCTGGTCCTATTATCTCTGCAGCGTGACTCCATGTTTAGCCCACTGTCCCCGAGAGCAGAGCTAAGCCCGTCGCCATGTGGAGTGGGACATGGGAGGGGTGGGGTGCAAAGAGGCACACACAGAGGAAGAAAACTATCCCCTCTACCCCACAAAAAAATAAAATAAAAAGTAAAATCTGCATGGGGTTATTTGCAAAAGCGCCAATCTCTACAGCTGGTTGAGAAACGGGGTGACATTGTTTCTAACATTTTTGTGACAAATTTTGTCCGCTTTTGAAATCAAACGTCCAAATTTCAATGAAAAACGTCATTGGGGGATGTCACAATGTTCTGGCCAACTCCACCGTACTCCTCCTGGCTGGCTGGTGGCTTATTTCAAACTCAGCCTTTGAAACGGGATGATGGCCCAATTGTGGTTTCATTTCCACCTGCTGAACAACGTCAGCTTCACTGGAGTTGCTCATCGACTTCCATGGCGGGTAAGTGCAGACTTAGGCCTCTGTTCTCTCCCCCCTCCCTTTTCAATAGCTTGAAGATATCATTCTGAAAAGAAGATGCCATGAATTCCCTCAGAATGGGTCTCTCAGCCACAGAGCACCACCCAGTTCAGGAATCATTGAGGGAACCCATATACACAGCTGTGTTCCTTCCTTCACACTCCCTTGCCTTTTCCAGAGAGGCCTCGGCACAAATTGATTCAGTATTATCGTAGCATCTGGAGACACCAGCTGAGCACGGGGCCTTCTTGTGTGAGGTGCTGTACAGACACATGTTGAGGGATACGCCCTGTCCCAAAGAACTCAAGCCTTGGCTACACTTGCAAGTTAGAGCGCATTAAACCAGCCCTGGGCGCCATAACTCCCGACGCATCCACACTGGCAAGGCACATAGAGTGCCTGGACTCTGTAGCTGGAGCGCTCCTGATAATCCACCTCCACGAGAAGCATAAAGCTTGCTGTGCCCTGGCTGAAACGCCCGGCCATCAGTGTGGATGAGGTGTTGCATTACTGCGCTGTGATTGGCCTCCGGAAACATCCCATTATCCTCTGAAGTCAAATGGCCACTCTGGTCATTGTTTTGAACTTGGCTGCAGGCATGCGGATATCCTCTTTCAAAGCTTGGTTTCTGACAGCTGGCATGCTTATCTGCTCCAGGACACAAAGCAAACCATTACTGTGGAATGCTCCTGCTGCAGACACAGGCACGCGCATGTGTGTGTGTGTGTGTGTGTGTGAGAGAGAGAGAGAGAGAGAGAGAGAGAGAGGCAGGTGGGTGGGAGCTGATGTCGGGTTTCCCCCTTCCCGCTGCTGCTGTCTGAACTTACAAGACAGCATGCTGACACACTCTGCCCCGCAAAACACACTGTCTCTCCCCCCACATACACACAGCACACTCCCCGTCACCCTCCCTACCCCCCCATTTGAAAAGCAGCTGGCAATCTAGTAGGATGCCCATGGAACAATGGGATTGGGAAACCTGCATCATATGATGCTGTGCCTGCCCCATTAGGGATTGCAAACCCTTTCCAAAGCATGCGGCAGCCACTTGCACACTGGGATAGATCCCACAATGCACTGCTCTCTGTGGCGTTGCAAGAGCTGCTTATGTGGACATGCTCCACAGTCACAAGGAACCCAGTTGAATACACGGCAGCGCTTTCCCTGCTGCTGTCTCCGAGGGCTGGTTTCACTCCCGGCGCTCCACATCTGCAAGTGTAGACGTAGCCTTAGACCCAGACCCTCAAAGGTATTTAGGTGCCTAACTCCCAGGGACTGAGGATCTGGGCCTTCCAGTCTAAATAGATCCAGGGAGGTGAAATGACTTAGCACACAGTAGCCCAGTGGCAGAGCCCAAAATATGCAGGGGCACTGGGTCACTGACGGAGAGAGAGAAGCAGCAAGCCTGTTGAAACCCCAGGACCACTCCCTGTCTCCTGATTCCCAGCACTGTGCCTTACCCACTGGATCTCACTGCCTCTTCAGGAGAGCGTCTTTCCTTCCTGTTGTGTTGTGGGTCTCAATGACTCTGGGTAGCCCAGGCGAGAGTGATGGAAGACTTTGTGGTGGAGGTAATTCCAATGCTGATTCCCCCTTCCACTCTCTTGCCCCATTGACCGTAACTCTGTAAAAGAAGGGTAGCACAGCCCTTCTTTTCCCTATGCCTTTAAGAGCACAAGGCCCTGTTCTTATGGCAGAAATATTATTATTATGGATGCAGCCTGTGGCTCATAAAATCGCAATGACTGCTCCGCTTCCTGCTTTGCAATTAGCGAAGATCATCTGTGGCACTAAACAGTGATTCGTATTGCACAGGAGTTAATCTGGATGGATAGCAAAGGCCAAGTGCCCGTGGATGCCGCTGTGTAATTATTATTATTATTTACTATTTGTATTATCCTGTAGCACCACAGCGGCTGAAATACGGCTGACGATGTTTCCTCCCAAGCACACCCAGCAAGTCGTTTTGAACAGGGGGCTCTAAATATTTTTTTAATTGGTATTTTGTTTTTCAGTGGGAGGCGTATGTGGCTGTCAGAAAAACAGCTCAGGATTGTCCATATCACTGTTTGCACTCCAAAGAGCCCGAGTCAAATTCCTGTTTGGTCCTGGGAAATGGAGTAATGGGAATATTTTGTCTGGGTATCAGGAAACCGAGAGTGAGCATGGTCTAGTTACAAACCTCCAGTGATCAGTGGGTCTCAGGAGATTTGGGGTTTACTCCTAGCTCTGCCAGTGACTAGGTGTGTGCCTTTGGACAGTCACTTTGGGTGTGTCTCCATTGCACACTGACTGGTGGTGGTGTGTAGGGTACTGTACGTACATGCCCAGTGAAAGGCTCTGGCGGGGGGATACAGCAGGGAGAGGCTCCGGCAGCTCCCCGCCATGGGGGAAAGCTCTGCAGCAGGGAAGTGGCAGGACACTACGCTGCTAAAAATAGCGGTGTAGACGGGGAAGGCCCTGCTTGGACATGTAGGGAGCCATGTAGGGTACATGCCTAAGGTTCTTGTCTGTCTCTACTCTCCTAAGCTGTGTCTCAGTACTTACACTTATACCCACGCTATATCCAACCCATACTCCTGCCAGAAGTGCGGTTCCATCACCAGTCAGTGCCACAGTCACCTCACACAGTTTCACATTAAAATTCAGCTGGTGCCCGCATTGCAGATTTCCTGGCACCCCGAGCACATGTTGACATCCACGGCCAGCTCTCTGTCTGTATGTTCAGAAGTGCCTTCTGGGAAACAGCAGCGGCTAATTGCCAAGCTCTAGAAACGTTTTTGAACTCTCCTTGTCCTACCCTTTTCACTTAGGACCTCCGAGGAGACCCCAAGAGAAAACTGTAGCAAGAGAAACAATTACCAGGAAGCTTTACGAATGTGCAATATAAAATATGGAGCATCCCCCAGCTTAAGGGACACATTCTTCACCTCCTAGGTTCTTGGAGTGTGTTACACTAGCATAAACTTCCTTATGTGTCGGCGAGTGGGTGTAAACAGGGCCTGAGTGAGTCTTACACTAGTTTACATATCATCAAATTTGGCCCACGGAGTGTCTGCAGTGGTTTGAATAGCCTGTGATCAGCTCATGTTGCTCCTCCTCTGTATAATTTGTAATTACTGGGCACGATTCAATCAAAGAGACTATTTAATATTACCTCGGGTACTCTCACCACTTCCATTTGGCTTGGATAGGGCTGTGTGATTAGTGCTTAGAAAGCAGTGCTAGGAGTCAGGAAACGTGAGTTCTATCCTAACTCTGCTACTGACTCGAGATGACAGCAAGTGAATTATTTCACCTCTCTGTGTCTCGGTTTCGCTGGTCTCTCTCCGACCTTCGCTAATTGCTTTGAGAGCCTTGGATGGAAGGTGCTACCTGCCTGCAGACGGTTGCTACCAATCCGTGGCCAGTGTTCAGATGCCCTGGATTTTCATTCTGCTCCACCCCAGCAGCTTGGCAGCTGGAGAGGGGTGCTTGAAAAATTAAGTTTATTATTGTAATTATGGCATCAAAATTCCAAACTATTAAACAGTTAATTGAGTTTATGCTGCTCCCTTCTGCCCTCTCGGTGTCTCTCTGCCCTGCTCATATGTGCATTTCTCTCGCTTTTCTTCTAAAAAAGCATTTGACGAGGACAACGGTTATTGACGTGAAAGAACCTTCCAATTCGCTAGCGCCCAGCCAGGGTTGAATGAGTGGGACCTGGTCTGGGGATTGATGGGGAGATAATGCCTGCACAGCTTGAACATATTGCATCTTCCATTAATGTGAATGAGCTGCTGCTCCATTCTCGAGTCGTTTGCACCTCTCTGGTACATCCAATTTGACAGCGCCTCAATGATCATTTCGGCTACAGAGCAATTAAAGCCAAATTCGCATCGGCGCATGAGATTAAAAAAGTGGGAAAGATTAATTTTTGAAAGCTGCTACCTTTCATGGGCGATAGCGTCAATTGATTGGACATACGGACCACGTGTACAAGCATCTCTATGCAAGAGGAAAAGAAAACCTTAGCCACCTTTCTTGCTTTGCCTAGGATCATCCTTTCAAGGTGATAAACACTTTCATTTGTTCCCATAGAGCCTGGATGCTTTAGCTAGGGATAAAGTTCATTGTATAGCTTTATGCAAACAAGACTTCATTTGCAGGAGTGCTTTCCCTCCCTCTTAAAGGGGAGAATATCACAAAACACCCTGCAATGAAGCAATTTTCACCTCCTGGCTGCATACATACAGACACAAAAGTTGCCTGCTAAACTACATGCTGCAGCATACAGACTAGAATTTCTCTTCTACCAACACATGAACCTACTGCTTGTGTTAAAGATTTTGTAGCTGTAAGCAGCACTAGGATTAGAGTTGGTTGGGACCTTTTCGACAAAACATTTTTTCCACCGGAAAATGCTCAATCGGCAAAAACAAAAAGAATTTAGGGAAATTTCCCATTTTAAAATTAAAAAAAAAAAAAAGTTTTGAAATTGTCCAAACATCCCATTCTGACATTTTTTCTAACTGAAGAAGGTTCCATTTTGGGGTCAAAACATTTTTTGGTTCAGGAATTTCAGTTAATTTAAAGTAAAAAAAAAGAAGAAGTCAGCTCAAAATTGAAATAACATGTTTCAAAATGGTCAAAATGAAATGTTTCAGCTGACCAGACATGATTTTTTTTCTTCTGGATTGTTGGTTTGTGAAAATTGTCCAGATTTCAACTTGTCTCAATTTGGGGCAGGCCACTTTTTTGAAATCTTGAAAATTCTCCCAGGACCGGAAAACCATTTCTCACCCATTTTAGCCTCTGTGCGCAGTGGTGAGTCATCCCCATGCTAGGCCAATCCACAAGCCAGGAGTTGGTCTGGTGACTCTCAGGGCCGGTATATAAGCCTCCCAAGGAGAAACAGCTCCGTCTGCTCAATGTATGTGTATCTACAGAACACACAATTGGTTTGATAGTGCCTCTAGCTTTTTGATTTGATGGAACATGACATTAAAATGTTGGACAAATTCCAGATTGTACATAGGATTTAAATGCTTCACTGTCCAACTGGCCAGAGAATGAGCCTCTGGGACACCATACAATAGTGCCCTTCAGACACTGGTTTAAATCGACCCAGTATGACAACTTTCTGCCTGTGTGTGTGGGTCTGGTCTCCAGCAGTTTGGTCTTTCCATCTTTTTCTTTCCTTCCATGGTTTTCAGGAGATGATGGTGGTGGGGAATGTAAAAAAGCCATGATGTGCTTTAATTATTATATAGCGGCGTTCATGCGTTCTTGGCAATCGATTGTGAAATTAATTAGCATGTCATTTGCAAAACAGAATGGCGCTTTTCTTCCATTTTCACTCTTTTTGTTCTTGTTATCCACGATGCTTCTCAGCCCTTGTTTTTCACCTAATTAAAATTCCAATAACTCTCAGGATGTGATGATTTAAACAAACAAACAAAAATTTGTTTGCATGTAGATCAAAGACTGTTTCGTGCCTCCCGAGGCTACTGATTTGCTTCTGGGGATTTCTAAGCTGCTTGCTAAAGCCCTACCAAGTTTTGTCACCAAAAACTGCCTTTTGGCGACAAAACAGCGAGAGCGTACACACTGCCATGCGACTTCTGTCGGGAAAAACGCCCAGTTTTGGTGACAAAAAACTTCCACCCCTACGAGAGATATTTTTTTCTTTTCCCCTCCCTTGATTGTCGACAAAGAACCAGTGTAGACACGGCTGTTCGTTTTGTGCACAGAATTGACTTCCGCCAGTATCCCACAATGCCTGCCCTGGTGACTCTGCTCAGTGTTTTGAGCTCTGCTGCCCTGCAGGCATGCGCCTCTCCCCTTTCAAAGCTCCGGGAAGTATCTGACAGCTGACAGCGCTGCTCCCTTTGGGGAACAAAGAGCAAATCATTGGAATGCTCCTGTTCTGCCCGGCGCTAGGAACACAGCCGCAGGCAGACTGCTGTCATGGGCAGGGGAGACTGCTGCTTTGCCTTGCCATTCCTCAGCAGGGAGAGCTCACAAAGCTACTCATGATGTTGCTCCCAGCAGCGGAGGAGGCTGTGGGAATCCCAAGATGGGCAGCGATCAGCTCTGCCTTCCCGCAGCACTGCACCGTGGGATACATAGAACAGGGTTCCATGCTTATCTTAGAATCATAGATTATCAGGGGTGGAAGGGACCTCAGGAGATCATCTAGTCCAACCCCCTGCTCAAAGCAGGACCAATCCCCAGACAGTTTTTTTGTTTGTTTGTTTGTTACACCCCAGTTCCCTAAATGGCCCCCTCAAGGATTGAACTCACAACCCTGGGGTCAGCAGGCCAATGCTCAAACCACATACCCATGATGCATTGCTCACACTGTCGCTGATGATGTTCAGCAGGTGGAGTAACTAGCCTCTTGCCTCAGTGAGTCAGCAGAAACCTATCCCTTTCCCAGCAGCATCAACACTGGTTAACAGGGTGGGCTGTGTCAGGCAAACACCGCCAGCCTTTTACAAGCAGCTTTTACATGAGTTAGCAGAAGCATTACGGTGGATGGGAAGCAAGGTCTGATGGTTAAGGCACAGGGGCATAAATCATGAGACCTGAGTTCTGTTGCTGATTCTATCATGCACTTCTGCAACTGTGGGCAAGTCAAAGCCAAATTGGTGACCAGCGGTGCCTAACGTTAGCTGCATAAATCTGTAATTAGGCACCTGGACCCTGAAGCTGAGCTGGGCCTCTTGGGAAGCACAGCTCAGGTTATTCAGCTCATGAGCTTTTGTGCCAACCCAACTGCTGGGCATAACTTAGAGCCCCCTTGAGGCTGCTGTAATTTATGGGCCTGTAGGCCATGTTGCAGCCCACAATAGATAGAGTCCAAAGTGTTCCATGTTCTCAACACACCCCTGTGCTAGGGCATCAGCACGGGTATTTCCCAGGGACCATCTTTCCATCCGTGTAGGATGCTTGGTATAGTAAGGACTGCAGCAGAACAAGCTTTCCACACACTCTGCCCCCTGTCATTTATTTCAGATGTGATCATCTGACTCTCACGCTGGGGGAAATAGCCTGCCCGCTCTCACTTCTTTCCGTATGTATTTTTAAGAAACGGCAAATCAATCAAATATAAAAGAAACTATGGAAAGGCGTCTAAAATGAACTGATGACTCCACCCTCCCCCACATATAATACCACAGGGCCTGATTCTGATCCCACTCCTTTCAGTTCTGCAGCCGTGTAACACTCTTGGGCCAGATTCTCAGCGGGGGTAAATCAGCGGAGCTCCACTGAAGTCGGTATAGTGACATCGACTCACAGCCGCTGAAGATGTGGCCTGTTGACCTCAGAGGCGTTTTCGGTGCCTTGTGCTGGTGCCGTCGAGAACAGAATCAGAGCCATATTGCTTCAGCAAATGATTCTTCTCTTGGTTACGCTAAGAGTAGCTCCACTGACGTACACTGCTATAAACCCAGCACATGTCAGTGGAGAGGACAACTGGGTCCTGTAGTTGGCAGGAGCAACCGCCCCTTCCTCTGCCTGCCTCGGAGCTGCACTGAAGCAGTCACCTGCCTAATTCGTTCAAGCCAATATCTCCAACGGCTGGTGACGGGACACTAGATGGGGAGGGCTCTGAGTTACTACAGAGAATGCTTTCCCAGGGGTCTGGCTGGGCATCTCGCCCACATGCTCAGGGTCTAACCAATCACCATATTTGGGGTTGGGAAGGAATTTCCCTCAGGTCCGATTGGCTGAGACCCGAGGGGGGTTGTCACCTTCCAATGTAGCACAGGCCACTTGCTGGTTTGAACTGGAGTAAATGGTGGATTCTCTGGAACTTGAAGTCTTTAAACCAGGATTTGAGGACGTCAGTAACTCAGCTAGAGGTTAGGGGTCTGTTACAGGAGTGGGTGGGTGAGGTTCTGTAGCCTGCGATGTGCAGGTGGTCAGGCTAGATGATCATGATGGTCCCTTCTGGCCTTACAGTCTGAGTTTAAGCTGTATTAGCCTCTAACTAGCTGGTTGGACCAGAGCCGAGTATCAGGTGGACTAAGCCGCTCTCGGTGTCTGGGCTGAAACTGACCCTGGGCAGGGGATGCTGTGCATACATGTCAGCTCAGGGTGTAACATCAGCCTCCTCGGTGACATTGGCAGGTCAGCAAAGATCACTGTGCTCCCATCCAACGTTATACAGCAATAAATGGATAGCGACCCGAGAAAGGAAGTGACATATTCTTTGTGCACAGAGCATTTTGTAAGTGAGGGGTCAGAGTGGCCCCAAATCATTTCTCCCTCCATCTCCACAAGGCTGAGATTGGACGGGCATTTTCCAGCCCACCAGCCCCTAAAGGGCTCTGCCATAAAATTAATCCGCACTGAGTCAGCCTGAACGTTTGCATCCATCCCTTCCAGCTGTGCACCCAGACCCCCATCCCGTGGAGGGGGAGGATTGGTGTCCAGCGGCACCGCCTAGCTGGCAGGTCCCTGGAGGGATTGTGATGCTGCTGTAGCAATGAAAGGAGCAGGGAGGGAGGGTCCTCATGACTCTAGTGAGTTTAAATTCTCCTGTATCGCATTGCATGAGCCTAGCTGGCGTTTTGCCATAAATCGCAGGTGTGGCGAGCGATGAAGCTTGGATAAAATGTCATTGGAGCTGAACCCGAGAGAGGGCAAGCGAACTGCAACAAACAGTGGAAAAACCCTCCAAAATTAAACCCCGCCGATTGAAATCCTCGCCGCAACAAATTGACGTGATCATCTATTCATTAAAAAAAGATGACATCACGTTCCTCGGGAACTGCTTTCTAAGGGCAGAAGAGCCCTCGCTGCGTCCCAGCTGTGATCCGCCCAAACCGCAGCTGGGTGAAGTTACAAGAAGTTAGGACTCCCTGCATGAGCTTGGCCAGGCACTGGATCGGTCTGTGCCGCAGCTCCACATCTGTACCAGGAGGATAATAATGTTTTGTTTATTGAGACTGTAAGCTGTTCAGGGCAGGGAGTGTCTGTATGGAAATGTACAGCACCTAACACAGTGGAGAACTGATCTCCATTGGAGACTCTAGGAGGTACTGTAATACACATACTTAATAATAGCCCCTCGTCCTTTATCTGCTCCTGATGTTGCATTTCCTCCCCCCCTCTATGTGGCTGATATTCCCACGGTGTCCGAGCACCTTAAGGGCCTCAACTGCTATTTCCTTTGGTTTGAATATGTTCTGGGTCAGGCGGTGACCGGATTAAATGGATTTCAGCCCTGGCACGGACTCCTGTCGTCCTGCCAAATCTTACTCGGAAGCCTTTTAAAAAGCTCCGTGTGTGTGTTCACACTGGCAACGACTTCCAGCATGCCAGCCAGCGCTGCCCGCTCCGAACGACCCAGCCTCAACGCATCCTTCCCCACCTGTGCCCTCCTGGCCAGAACCCGTTTACAATGCATCTGCCTCCTGATTCCGCATGGCCCGGCGCTTCTGTCGGCATGCACGCCTGTGCAAAGTGCTCCCCAAAACTGCCGCATGGGTTAGGCATACACCCAGCTGAGACGTCTGCTTCCAGGTACACTGGCCCGACCCTGACCTGGTGTCAATCAGCATAGCTCTGTTGACTTCAATTGAGCTACGCCAAAGACCATCTGCTGAGACTCCGGCCTGGTTTGTTTTGTTCACGCCTCATGCTCCCAACCCCCACGCTCCATTTGTCCGTTGCCTCCATCAGTTGGATCCTAGTCTGACACCTAGATCATGTGCTCTCTGGGTCAGGGAGTGTCCAGTTGGTCACTTGTTTGTACAGGGCCTAGCACAGTGGGCCCCTGATCCTGGATGGCAATCCTTAGGTGCTACCATAATAGAGATAATGACTAATAATAATAATTCTACACCCATTTTGGCTAGGTGTACATGGCTGCACATGGTGCAAAATCAGCTGAGGATCTGTCCCTGAGATATGGTCTACACCCGGACTCGTTTGATATAACTATTTTAAGAATGGGCTTTTCAATCTAGCAGAGACAGGTCTACCATGATCCAATGGCTGGAAGTTGAAGCTAGACAGATTCAGATTGGAAATAGGGTGTACAGTTTTAACACAGAGAGCGTAATTAACCATTGGCCCAATTTACCAGAGATGATGATGGATACTCCATCACTGGCAAATTGAAAATCAAGACAAGATATTTTTCTGAATGAGCTGCTCTAGGAATTATTGAGGGGAAGTTCTATAGCCTATGTTACACAGGAGGTCAGACTAGATCAGTGGGTCTCCAACTTTTTTACTGGCGACCCCTTTCACATTGCAAGCCTCTGAGTGCGACCACCCTCATAAATTAAACACACGTTTAAATATATTTAACACAATTATAAATGCTGGCAGCAAAGCGGGGTTTGGGGTGGCGGTTAACAGCTCATGACCCCCCCTCCCATATAATGACCTCGCGACCCCCCAGTTTGAGAACCTCTGGACTAAATAATCACAATGGTCACTTCTGGCCTTGGAATCTATAAATCTGTGAAACGACAGGTGAGATTTTATATTGATTTGGTTAAACCGGTGCAGTTTGGTGTATGGACATTCTTATAGCAGTTTGAACCTGGATTATATCGGTTTAGCTTGGCCTGTTACTGCAACCAACGTAACCAGTTTTAGACGGATACAAGAGAGTCCCCACACAAAAGCTGCACTGATTGTCTCATTGCACTCCCCAAGCTGTCTGTTTCCATCTGTTGACTCTTGGCTTATACTTAGATTGTAAGCGAGTCGGGGCAGGGAGCCTTTTTTTGTTCTGTGTTTGTACAGCGCCTGGCACAATGGGGTCCTGATCCCTGACTGGCACCCCTAGTGCTACAGTAATGCAAAAAAGGAATAATAATGGAGCTACCCTGATTGAAGTGAAACTGGTGCTCCTTTTGTGTGTAGACGAGTTGCTCGTTTCTAAGCCCTATTTCCTTCCCAGTTGTTTTCTGAGCTCATGATGATGCAGGCTTACAAAAATCCCTTTTTGCTCTCTTAGAAGCCATGGTTTTGCTTATCTCTGAATTGCTGAATACCTCTGTTTCCTGGGGCATGTTATTTTTTGTGTATTTCACAGCTCCTGACTGCCCTGGTGAAAGATAAAGATGGAATGGGTTAGTCAGTTCAGCTGCCATATCTGGTCACATTTTGCTTTGCATTGCTCACAAAATATGGTTCAGTGGTCTGTTAAAATTAATTTCATATTAATTGTTTTAAAAGCCACAGCATCCTGCACTGTTTTGGGTGAGCAATTGCCTTTCTCTGCTGGGAAATAATTTTGGCATTTCATTTGGAAAAAAGTAATTAACTGCATGGGTATGCTTAGTTGAGTAAGTCATTACAATCTCTGACTTATGCAAATGAGGTTGTCAGGGTATAATTCAGATCGAGATAACGCAACAGATATATTAAACTTTAATTTGCACAAGTCCAAGGGAATATGACTGTGCAAATAAAAGCTGTTTATGGGTTAATTTACAAATCTCGTTTGCATAATCCGTTCTCAGAGAGCGTGAAGCAGATACCACGTGTCATCTTCTCAATCAGTCATTTAGTTGAGCCAGTGCAAACCCCTGTGTGGACACACACACAGTCTGGTGTAAGAATAGTTTATTTTGATTTAGCTTGAACCTGTTTCTAACCCATTTAAGCTAACCCGAAATAAGCTTGGTTTAAACTGAAATAAGAGCGTCCACACAGGAGGGTGCGCTGGTTTAACTAACTTGGTATATAGACGTGGCTTTGCTTAAACCAGAGCAACTTCTCCATGTAGACATGCCTCAGCAAGGAGGCATATAAGGGAATGGTGGAGGAACAAAAACAGTAGGGTGTTTTAGCACTGACCACAGATATTGGACAAAAATGGGCTATAGCTGTTCGATGGCTAAACTGATGTATTCCTAGATTCAAATAGCCTAGCGCCCATTTTATATGCATTATGCCATGAAACATGCTTTAGGGGACACCCCCCAATGGATTATCCCCTGCCTTTATGATGATTATGATTATTGTTTAGTATTTGTATTATGGGAGCACCTGGTGGCCTTAATCATGGATTGGGGAAGTATCATTGTGCTAGGTGAAGCAAACCTACATAACGGAAAGACTGGCCCTGCCCCACAGCGCTGACATTCTTAAAGATTTTATATTTTAAGGGACCATGAAGATCATTTCCTCTGACCTTCTTCCTAACCCATGCCAGAGCATTTCGCTCAGCGATTCGTGCATCAATCCAACTCTTAAAACGCTACTTTAATGCATTCCCAAGATTCATCAGATCGTCTCCAGTCTCCAAGTGCTTACGGAGCCGTAGCTGCGGCTCTTAGTGACTAAAATAAGACTGGACAAGAAGGCCAGCACCCAGATTGACACTCGGATCCCAGGCTCACATATTTTTACTTGTATGGAGCATCACTGAAGGGCAATAAACACGGAACTTTTTTAGAAGTGCTTTTCAGAATAGAAATGGACTTTAAGACAGGTTTCCTTATAGATGGATCAATGGATGGATGGATAGATCCAAGCAAGGAACTGTGTGTGTGTGTGTGTGTGTGTGTGTGTGTGTTGAAACTGAAGTGCATTTGTACTCCAAAAAACGACTGCTGATCCTTGTTTCTGGGACAAATGTACACTATTACTGCCTGGTCTTTACCTGATCAATGTGAATTATGGATACAGGTATGTTTAATTCTAGGATGCGTCAATTATGATATCTCATAACATTTTCAGTCATGTCTCCTTAGTGCTCTTGGTCATCACATACCATCAATAAAAGCAGTAGAAACCCCATCTCCGGAAATACCCGCTTCTTTGGGACCGGAAGCAGAAATACCATTGGCTACAAGAACAGCCTTTCTGGGTAAACAAGTGACAAGGAATAAGCCAGTAGGTAACTTCTACTCCATTTTGTTTGTGACCAAACTGCCAACCGGTTGTGACTTCTACTGCGATATTCATGTCACAGCCTGGCTGGCCCTTTAAGGGGAGTTGGGTTCAAGTCTTGCCTGTGACCCAGCAGTTAACCCGCCTCGACTGATCCTGAGCTGGGGACCCAATGACGGTGAGTGAGCCCAGCAGTGAAAGGACGAAGGAGGACCCCAAAGAGAGGGAAGAGAACTCAGTGAGGGAGGAAGCAACAGAGAGTCCTGTGGCACCTTTAAGACTAACAGATGTATTGGAGCATAAGCTTTCGTGGGTGAATACCCACTTCATCAGACGCATGTAATGGAAATTTCCAGAGGCAGGTATAAATATGCAGGCAAGAATCAGTCTGGAGATAACGAGGTTAGTTCAGTCAGGGAGGGTGAGGTCCTCTGCTAGCAGTTGAGGTGTGAACACCAAGGGAGGAGAAACTGCTTTTGTAGTTGGCTAGCCATTCACAGTCTTTGTTTAATCCTGAGCTGATGGTGTCAAATTTGCAAATGAACTGAAGCTCAGCAGTTTCTCTTTGGAATCTGGTCCTGAAGATTTTTTTTTTGCTGTAAGATGGCTACCTTTACATCTGCTATTGTGTGGCCAGGGAGGTTGAAGTGTTCTCCTACAGGTTTTTGTATATTGCCATTCCTGATATCTGACTTGTGTCCATTGATTCTTTTATGTAGTGACTGTCCAGTTTGGCCAATGTACATAGCAGAGGGGCATTGCTGGCACATGATGGCATATATAACATTGGTGGATGTGCAGGTGAATGAACCGGTGATGTTGTAGCTGATCTGGTTAGGTCCTGGTGTTGCTGGTGTAGATATGTGGACAGAGTTGGCATCGAGGTTTGTTGCATGGATTGGTTCCTGAGTTAGAGTTGTTATGGTGTGGTGTGTGGTTGTTGGTGAGAATATGCTTAAGGTTGGCGGGTTGTCTATGGGCGAGGACTGGCCTGCCTCCCAAGGTCTGTGAAAGCGAGGGATCATTGTCCAGGATGGGTTGTAGATCACTGATGATGCGTTGGAGAGGTTTAAGCTGAGGACTGTAGGTGATGGCCACTGGAGTTCTGTTGGTTTCTTTCTTGGGCTTGTCTTGTAGCAGGAGGCTTCTGGGTACACATCTGGCTCTGTTGATTTGTTTCTTTATTTCCTTGTGCGGATATTGTAGTTTTGTGAATGCTTGGTGAAGATCTTGTAGGTGTTGGTCTCTGTCTGAGGGGTTGGAGCAGATGCAGTTGTACCTCAGCGCTTGGCTGTAGACGATGGATCGTGTGGTGTGTCCGGGGTGGAAGCTGGAGGCATGAAGGTAGGCATAGCGGTCGGTGGGTTTTCGGTATAGGGTAGTGTTAACGTGACCATCACTTATTTGTACTGTGGTGTCTAGGAAGTGGACCGCCCGTGTAGATTGGTCCAGGCTGAGGTTGATGGTGGGGTGGAAGCTGTTGAAATCGTGGTGGAAGTCTTCCAGAGTCTCCTTCCCATGGGTCCAGATGATGAAGATGTCATCAATATAGCGTAGGTAGAGAAGGGACGTGAGTGGACGAGAGCTGAGGAAGCGTTGTTCCAGGTCAGCCATAAAAATGTTGGCATATTGTGGGGCCATGCAGGTGCCCATGGCGGTGCTGCTGGTCTGGAGGTATATATTGTCACCAAAATTTGAAATAATTGTGCGTGAGGATAAAGTCACAGAGCTCAGCAACAAGTTGTGCTGTGTCATCATCAGGGATACTGTTCCTGACAGCTTGTATTCCATCTGTGTGTGGGATGTTTGTGTAGCGAGCCTCCACATCCATGGTGGCTAGGATGGTGTTTTCCGGGAGATCACCAATGCATTGTAGTTTTCTCAGGAAATCAGTGGTGTCACGGAGATAGCTGGGAGTGCTGGTGGCATAGGGTCTAAGCAGAGAGTACACATATCCGGATAGTCCTTCAGTGAGTGTGCCAATTCCAGAGATGATGGGGCGTCCAGGATTTCCAGGTTTGTGGATCTTGGGTAGTAGATAGAATAACCCCGGTCGGGGCTCTAAGGGTATGTTGATTTGTTCCTGTGTTAGTGTAGGGAGTGTCCTGAGTAGTGCCACAAGACTCTCTGTTGCTTTTTACAGATCCAAACTAACACGGCTACCCAGGAGGACACCCAGGAGTGAGGGGAGTTTCCTCTGTCTGGAAAGAACCCCAGGGAGCAGGTGTGGAGATAGGACATGTGAGAAGCAGCCAAAGTCCATGAGGAGGGGGGAAGTGCTACGAAGAGGGGCCTCCAGGGAAAAAGGAGCAAAGGAGGAACTCTGCAGTCTCTGGGAGCAAGGATGAATAGCAGGGAACTTCAATGTAGCCGGAGTCGGGCAGGAGGATCTCGTGTTTGAGGCTGATGTGGATTCTTTAGCTGGAGTCTAGTTACGCTGCAAGGGGGCAGTTCCCCCGAATACAGAATCACCAGAGCTTATATAGCTTAAAACCACAATTAGTCAAGCACACTTTTTCATTAGTAATATCCCTTAAAACAGAAAAACAATCCCTTATTAGGAATATAGAAGCACAAGCTTTTCGGTTGATTAACTGATTGTTCTTTTGCGGCTAACAGCTTTCCTAACACTTGCTGTCACAGCTATATTTCATAAGACTGGCTATTGTAAATAGTTCTGCTTAAAATTTTTCCATGTCCCTTGACCATTTACACAGTTATTTGACCAGAGGTTCGGGCCTATTAAATTTCCCCCCACAGCTGGAAGGGGACAGAACTGGAAAGAGGCATCCTGACTGGAGGGTGGAGGCACGGAGGACGTAACCAGAGACAGGCCATCGCAGGGCCTAAGAAGTGGGCAACAGGGCGAGCTAGAGATGAAGACCTGCAATGCCACACACTGACAGCAGGAGGTGCTATGGTGGTGAGTGGAACGGATTACAACCCACTGTGCACAACTGTGTGGCAAACTTTTGCACAAATAGCTTTCTGCAAAGTGGCTGGTGCAAATTTTCCTTGTTCGTGCTTTGCTATTCGTGCTCCGTGATTGGTCATTTAAGTCACATGGTATCATTTCACTTCCTTGCTCGGATGAAGTAAGCTTTATAAAGAAGGGCTGAGGAATCACTGGGACTCTGAAGTCTCTGGGTGAAGGCCTTGAGCTTTGAGATCAGTCTGATAACGGGCCTGACGTCCTCAGCAGGCAGGGCTTCTTTAGCGTGTGATATATTCGCCGCTGTCCTCTGGGAGCAGTGCTTTGGTGGGATGGGATAATTTAGCCATACAATGCAATCAGGAGCTCACAGACATCTCACCCTCTTGACTAATGAACAGAATGTTGATTAGGAGAGGAGCAGAGCAAGGCTGCATGCAGCAGACACAGACGGGTGCAGTGACTCGAGTTCAGGAATCTCCCGGGGTGGGATGACCTCTAGTGACAAGTTTAATTATGAGGGAGATGGTTCTGGAAGCACAAGGTCAGTGACTCTGACCAAGTTGCCCCTTTATTTAGAGAGCCAGCTGTTCCCTGTGTTGCTATGTGACGCCCTTGTAACAGCAGGGAGCTACTCCCAAGAGAGGTTTCATCTGCTGCAGCTAATGGGCCCAGCTACGTGGCTTGGTGGCTTATAAAGATGGGTACCCGCATGGCCCCACAGTATGCCAACATTTTTATGGCTGACTTAGAACAACGCTTCCTCAGCTCTCGTCCCCTAACACCCCTACTCTATTTGCGCTACATTGATAACAGCTTCATCATCTGGACCCATGGAAAAGAAGCCCTTGAGGAATTCCACCATGATTTCAATAATTTCCATCCCACCATCAAACTCAGCCTGGACCAATCTACACAAGTGGTCCATTTCCTGGACACTACTGTGCTAATAAGCGATGGTCACATAAATACCACCCTATACCGGAAACCTACTGACCACTATACTTACCTACATGCCTCCAGCTTGCATCCAGAACTCACCACACAATCCATTGTCTACAGCCAAGCTCTAAGATACAACTGCATTTGCTCCAATCCCTCAGACAGAGACAAACACCTACAAGATCTCTATCAAGCATTCTTAAAACTACAGTACCCATCTGCTGAATTGAAAAAACAGATTGACAGAGCCAGACGAGTACCCAGAAGTCACCTACTACAGGACAGGCCCAACAAAGAAAATAACAGAACGCCACTAGCCGTCACCTTCAGCCCCCAACTAAAACCTCTCCAGCGCATCATCAAAGATCTACAACCTATCCTGAAAGATGATCCCTCACTCTCACAGATCTTGGGAGACAGACCAGTCCTTGCTTACAGACAGCCCCCCAACCTGAAGCAAATACTCACCAGCAACCACACACCACACAACAAAAACACCAACCCAGGAACCTATCCTTGCAACAAAGCCCGATGCCAACTCTGTCCACATATCTGTCCAAGTGACACCATCATAGAACCTAATCACATCAGCCACACCATCAGAGGCTCGTTCACCTGCACATCAAAAAATAAAAAGGAGTCATATAAAAAATGGAAACTAGGACAGATTACAAAGGATGAATATAGGCAAACAACACAGGAATGCAGGGGCAAGATTAGAAAGGCAAAGGCACAAAATGAGCTCAAACTAGCTAAGGGAATAAAGGGGAACAAGAAGACTTTTTATCAATACATTAGAACCAAGAGGAAGACCAAAGACAGGGTAGGCCCACTGCTTAGTGAAGAGGGAGAAACAGTAACAGGAAACTTGGAAATGGCAGAGATGCTTAATGACTTCTTTGTTTCGGTCTTCACCGAGAAGTCTGAAGGAATGCCTATCCTAGTGAATGCTAATGGGAAGGGGGTAGGTTTAGCAGATAAAATAAAAAAAGAACAAGTTAAAAATCACTTAGAAAAGTTAGATGCCTGCAAGTCACCAGGGCCTGATGAAATGCATCCTAGAATACTCAAGGAGCTAATAGAGGAGGTATCTGAGCCTCTAGCTATTATCTTTGGAAAATCATGGGAGACGGGAGAGATTCCAGAAGACTGGAAAAGGGCAAATATAGTGCCCATCTATAAAAAGGGAAATAAAAACAACCCAGGAAACTACAGACCAGTTAGTTTAACTTCTGTGCCAGGGAAGATAATGGAGCAAGTAATTAAGGAAATCATCTGCAAACACTTGGAAGGTGGTAAGGTGATAGGGAACAGCCAGCATGGATTTGTAAAGAACAAATCATGTCAAACCAATCTGATAGCTTTCTTCGATAGGATAACGAGTCTTGTGGATAAGGGAGAAGCTGTGGATGTGGTATACCTAGACTTTAGTAAGGCATTTGATACGGTCTCGCATGATATTCTTATCGACAAACTAGGCAAATACAATTTAGATGGGGCTACTATAAGGTGGGTGCATAACTGGCTGGATAACCGTACTCAGAGAGTTGTTATTAATGGTTCCCAATCCTGCTGGAAAGGCATAACGAGTGGGGTTCCGCAGGGGTCTGTTTTGGGACCGGCTCTGTTCAATATCTTCATTAACGACTTAGATATTGGTATAGAAAGTACGATTATTAAGTTTGCGGATGATACCAAACTGGGAGGGATTGCAACTGCTTTGGAGGACAGGGTCATAATTCAAAATGATCTGGACAAATTGGAGAAATGGTCTGAGTTAAACAGGATGAAGTTTAACAAAGACAAATGCAAAGTGCTCCACTTAGGAAGAAAAAATCAGTTTCACACATACAGAATGGGAAGAGACTGTCTAGGAAGGAGTACGGCAGAAAGGGATCTAGGGGTTATAGTGGACCACAAGCTAAATATGAGTCAACAGTGTGATGCTGTTGCAAAAAAAGCAAACGTGATTCTGGGATGTATTAACAGGTGTGTTGTGAGCAAGACACGAGAAGTCATTCTTCCGCTCTACTCTGCTCTGGTTAGGCCTCAGCTGGAGTATTGTGTCCAGTTCTGGGCACCGCATTTCAAGAAAGATGTGGAGAAATTGGAAAGGGTCCAGAGAAGAGCAACAAGAATGATTAAAGGTCTTGAGAACATGACCTATGAAGCAAGGCTGAAAGAATTGGGTTTGTTTAGTTTGGAAAAGAGAAGACTGAGAGGGGACATGATAGCAGTTTTCAGGTATCTAAAAGGGTGTCATAAGGAGGAGGGAGAAAACTTGTTCACCTTAGCCTCTGAGGATAGAACAAGAAGCAATGGGCTTAAACTGCAGCAAGGGAGGTCTAGGTTGGACATTAGGAAAAAGTTCCTAACTGTCAGGGTGGTTAAACACTGGAATAAATTGCCTAGGGAGGTTGTGGAATCTCCATCTCTGGAGATATTTAAGAGTAGGTTAGATAAATGTCTATCAGGGATGGTCTAGACAGTATTTGGTCCTGCCATGCGGGCAGGGGACTGGACTCGATG